>NW_017731509.1:158468-217996 GCF_001890085.2 Hipposideros armiger | reverse complement strand
TATAACAAAGAAGTAACCTCTATGGTAAATTAAATGTGTCATGGGAAGAAAATCAATCAGGGTGAGGAAATAGGGAGCACCAAAGGAAGGGTGATAAATTTAAGCAGTGCAATCATCAGAGGTGACACCTGACCACTGAGCCAAAAGGATGTAAATTGCAAATGCAATTTGTCAGGATGGGTTTGACTAAAATTGGGAGTGTGTTTGGATCTCAGGCCTAGAATGATGGGCTAGAAAGGAGTCTCAGAGATCTCTTGTGTAGCGGGGGCTCCCAAGTGGAAATCAAGCTACAACTTTCCCAAGGGATTCAAATACAACTGAGGATCTGGGTGAGCCTGAGTGTGCCTGAGGGTCAATTCTCCTCTCCTCAGTTTTGTTGTGTTAGTTTGCTTGATGTAGGTTTCTCTTCATTTTGTTGTGTTTTATTTTGTGTGTGAGCACAAGAAATGGAAACTAGAGGAAAAAGAAGCTTTGTTAAAAGAGTAATTTCTTGACCCAAATCCACAAATATGTCTTAGCCTCATAAGATGAACTTATGCCATGTCTTCACACATTAGCGTTTAGAAGTTGTTGATTTTCAATATCTTTATTACTACGGTTATCCTCATCATCTCATGTAATCCTCACAGCATCATTTTGAAGGAGGCCCTATTATTACTTCTGTTTAACAGAAGAGAAAACTGAGGGAGAGATGGATCCAGCTAACCTCCTAAGTGAATCCAAACTCAACCAATGTTCAATTCAATTATACTGACCGAGTCAGTTGCCACTTGAGAGAGCAGGAGCTTGGAGAAGACAATGCACTTTACGCTCTATCTCAGCAGTTCTCAACCTGTGTGTCGCGACCCCTTTGGCGATCGAATGACCCTTTCACAGGGGTCGCCTAAGACCATCGGAAAACAAAAAGATATTTACATTATGATTCATAACAGTAGCAAAATTACAGTTATAGAGTAGCAACGAGAATAATTTTATGGTTGTGGGTCACCACCACATGAGGAACTGTATTAAGGGGTCGCGGCATTAGGAAGAGAACCACTGCTCTATCTCCTCTATCCTCAATTCACATTTTCAACAAGGAGAAACGAACAAAACCACCCCCTGCCTCCAGACTTCTCTAAAAAGACTGTAAAGATTTCTCTGTTGCAGTTTATTGTCACCTCATCTTAGGCAGACAATCAGAATGGTTTAGAAATGCTTTGTACATGGCTCTAGTACCTACAAGATATGTGATTTCTTTTAAAAAATATCTCCAGAAATTTTGGAAATATTAAAACATTTTTAAACAGAGATAAATCAAGTTCAGGGATCCAAAGTTACCTCTGTGCTTCCTTGCTTTCAGAACAATATTCAACTGCTGAATTAAATGATAGCAGAAGGCTCAGGAGATGCTCTAGAAAGCTAAAAGGCAGCCAGTGAATGCACTAAATGTACCAACTTGGAATTTCCTACTCTGTCTTCCCTGAAGATAAGTTTAAGCATTTACATGTTTTAAAATTCCCCTAATCTGACTTACCTCAATAATTCTATCCTTCTTATGCTTTCTGATTTGTAATCATTATAAGTCAATTTCTCTCCCAAAGGCAAAAATCTGTATATATCATAAATACATATACAGTCATCCCAAGGCAGCTTACAGCTGGCGTGGTTTTTCTCTACTATTTTTATATTGCAGAGAGAAAAGCTGCAAATCAGTATACTGTTTCTTGGCCACCTAGTGGGAAATTTAATTTTGCTATTTCTTCCCTATCTCATGTTTTCCAAGAGATAATGGAAGTCTTTGGAAACCAAAGCAGACGAGAAGGCTATGTCTATGCTTTTAGTATAGAATTTCAGAAATATAATACAATGAATGTTCCAAAGAGAAGATTTGTCAGTGGTTGGAAGTGCAGGAGTGGTAGTCTCCAAGTGTATTGAAGACTGACATTCTTTGATATCATTATCCTATTATTTTTTTCTACATTCATCATTTAGATTGCATTTGATCAGATCAATATTGTACCTAGAATCTTATTCTGAAGAATATAGCCCTATTAAATTAGTCACATCCAAATTCAGTGTGCCTGTGGACTTCAAAGTCTCTTGAAAGAGAGAAATAAAGGCCGAAGGCTAAAATGTCCAGCTATTAAAAATTTACATCAATAATAATAAGCATTTCAATTTAATGAGAGCTTATAATACACAGGATGCAATATGATAATGTATGTGAAATGCTGAGCATGGTAGCTGTCACCTAGTGGGAACCCAATAAGTGGTAGTTATTTGGTGCCAAATGTTTATTACCTCACATCTATTACCTTGCTTTATCTTCAGTTATGCCTTCAAAGGGATAATTATTGTTCCCCATTTTACATACAAGAAATTGAGACTCAGAGTTCCACTGGTAAATGGGGAAGCCAGAATTATGACTCATGTGTGTCTGGAACAAAAATCTATTTTATTAACTGTACTCTTATTGTCCAAATTAGTAAGCAAAATAAGAAACCCCTTTTAAGTGACAGTTATCCTAAGATATGATTCCATAACTATATCACTTACATTTGACACAGTAATATATCTTTCTGTTCCTATGGGTGTTTGTATGTATAAGACCAAGACCAAGGGGCAACAACACTTATCCTTAAGTGCCAAGGGCTGTTAATTTTTCAATAAAGATCTTAATGGTACCCATTGACCTATAAGAGAAATCTCCATTGTTTCAGAGAAACTGCTGTTGTTATTATTCAGAAAAACTTGTTGTTATTCAAAACAGTGGGTTATCACCATGGTGGTCTGGCCACCATGGGTTGATGGGTGAAATGTCAACACTGTGGAGGGTAAGTATAGTTTCTCAGTAGATGAGAGTCCATATAGGATAGTAATTGTGAGCATAGATTCTAAAGCCAGACAGCTTGGGTTTGATGATGGCTCTACCATTTACTAAATCTGTGACTTTATGCAAGCTACTTAACCCCTATCTGTCTCAATTTTTTCATCTTTAAAAAGAAAAGTAATACTACTTACCCCATTGGGTTATTGAGAGAACTAAATGAGTAATTAAACTAATACCATCAGAATGATGCTGAGGACATAGTTAAGTGTCAATAAATCATTAACATTATAATCAATAAACCTTTTTTTTCCTGCTCTGTGACTGTTCAGGTCCAATCTGTTCCCCAGTCCCTATGGGAAAACAGAGATAGCTCACTAGACTCAAAATGAACTATACCAGTAATGATATGGAGAAAGTTTTATTTGTAAGAGTTTCGCTCAGGGAGAAAGTCCCATCTTAATCATAAAAATGGGTTGATAGGTGTTTGGTGTGAATTTTAGGTCCTCTGGATTCTGAACCCAATCTCTGTTAGGTGTTGGCTGCCACAAGATTGACTCAGAAAAGAGGTAAAACTACTCTGCATAATAGAAGAAGAATGTGAAGTTCTGGTGAGTAAGGAGCTGTGCATTTGAAGCAGGGAAGAGAGAGAAATCAGAAAGGTATAAGAATATTGAGAAAAAAGTGAGAGAAAGAGGATTCTTTGGGAGCAGCAGCATCAAAGAAGGTTTTAGAGAACAAAATTGCTTAAGAGGGTTTTTTTAAGCACTCTTAAAAAAATCTAAAGTAAATTCTACATTGCTCACTAATGCTTTTGTGTGAAGATCTTCTTTTGGGATATACAAAGAGGTGTTTATTCCTGGGTATAGGTGGATGCCAGGGAAACAAAAATAAATACAAACAAACAACAAAAATGCACAGACTCAGGAACCAGAGAAAAAGAGGTTGTGAGAATAGAGATCCCCAGGTATTGTCAAAAATTTTTTTAAATCTTCAGACATTCAAGGGCAGGGAATGTATTTGGAGTCTCAGTCACTGGCACTGACCTTTGCCTTAATTTCAGTAGCTCTAATGATATTTTATAGATGACAAATGATCAAGAAATCATTTATTTTATTACTGAATTTTTTAACTGCAGGACTATAACCAGCAGGGCATATAGTGTTCTTTTGTAAGACATGTAGCAAAGATATGGTATAATATAGGATTAAGGTTATAGACTGAGAATATCTTTCAGTGGAGGAAAATAAGGGGCAGCAAAGCAGGCAATGATTAATGGGACTCGCCATGGTAATGAAGCAAGTTTTAAAGCTGAGTGCAGGTTAAATCTCATCTTGACTAATAACAAACATTTAAAAATTTCATAAACATGATCACATTCATTATCTCAATTAATCTTTATGGTAAGCCTATTATGGGGACAAAGCAGGGAATATTCTACCCATTTCTTTGAGACGGACCCAACAACCTTTATAAACCACAGCCTTCGGCTTTCTGCTCAGAGGAGGCCACAGTGCACCTTTCTTTGGTTGACCCGAATCCAGGTTCTTCCCACACCAGCTGCTCCCATCTGGCCACTAAAATTCCTCCCCAACCAGAACAAAGTCATAGACCTGGGTTGCACCAGTGGAGAAGTCAGTGCCGTGTCTGCCCTGGCCCCCAAGATTGGCCCCCTGGGCCTGTCTCCAACAAAGCTTGGTGATGACATTGCTAAAGCAGCCAGTGATTGGAAGGTTCTGAGGATTACAGTGAAACTGACCATTCAGAGCAGACAGGCCCAGATAGAGGGGGTACCTTCTGCCTCTGCTATGATCAAGGCCCTCAAAGAACCGCCAAGAGGGAAAGAAACAAAACAAAAAAAAAACATTAAGCACAGTGGAAATATCACTTTTGATGAGATTATCAATATTGCCTCAGAGAAGCAGCACCGATCTTTAGAGAACTCCTTGGAACCATTAAAGAGATCTTGAGGACTGCCCAGTCTGTGGGTTGCAATGGTGATGGCTGCTACCCTCATGACATCATAGATGACATTAACAGTGGAATGCCCAGCTAGTTAGGAACTACAAAAGAAAATATTTCAATTAAAGATCACCTGACAACCAAAAAATAAAAATAAATAAATAAATAAATAAATAAATAAATAAATAAATAAATAAATAAATTACAATTAGCAGAAGAAAAAACTGGGATGGAAACTCAAGTTGTTTGTCCACAGGCCTGGAGTTCGTTTGTTATTTCATTCAATAAGTTTGTATTCAGGACCAACTAAATGTCTTGCTTTGTGCTGGGGTTATAAAGAGAGATCTCTTGACTATAAACTATGCCTTCTTGGGAATAATAGCTAGTAGGGACAAGAGTTCAAAAAGATCTACCTGGGATAAAAAGTAAGTGTTATGTGCCTAGGGTTTCTTCCAATTCTATGAACCTCTAAAGCAAATATATCCAGACAATAGAGGTAGCTTTGTGCCATGCCACCCACCAGACTCAGGTCCTGAAAAACATATCAGGAGGTGCTTGGAAATTTGTGGCCAGATGTATGCTTTAGATACTTCATTATCCTAGTTTTTTTTTAGGAAGCTTGATCTCTAGCCACTACTACTTAATTTCAAAGTATTGCTTTTGACTGATTTAATCAAATAAACTTTATGTATTCTCTATGAAACATGGGACATTGGAAACTAATTTCCACAGCACTTTCAACAACTCCAATATAAGTAAATCCATATATCTTATCTTCACTTCTATCATCTGTAAAACAGGAAGGATAATACTACGCAAGTCAGGGTGGTACTGGAAGACTGACTGGGTATTTGTGAAGAAGTACCTGACCCAACTTAAGTGCTTAATAAATGGATTTTTGCTACTATTATTACAATTAATATTCTACTATACAGATTAGAAGGTTAATTACTTAAGCAAGATCACACAGATAGTAAGGAGTAGAGGCTGGCTCTGCAACCCGAGACAGCAATGTTAACCATTCATCTATCCCGAATAAGAAATGTAATTATATCTGGCAATGAGACAGAAGCAGAGGGTCAATGAATATGAAGTCAGACTGGTGAGCTTAAAAAAAAAAATTGTAAAGACCTTTACAATAACTTGACTTGATGAAAGCAATGACTAGTGAAAAGAAATACAAGCTAACGAGCCTCAGGGCAAAAAAAGAGTAAGAATAGGGATTATTATCTTAATGGCTCATTTGCTTCTGAGCATCAAACCAGTGAAGGATGGGGAAGATATTGGGGGCTAATGCATATCAGAAACCTTCCATGCCTATAAGAAATCAGAGAGAACATTGAAAGGCAATATGGGCAGATATGATAAGCTGACACAGAGAAAGAAATTTACAATGGATATTTTCGCACAAAAGCTAGAAGGAAACTCCTAAATATACAAGAAATGAAAAAAATAAAAACGGTCTTGTAGATTAGTGTTCAGAAAAAAAATGAAATGCTAGTAACATAAAAACACTTCTGCTCAGCAAAATAAAGAAAAAAAGAAAAAAAATTGAAGAAATTAAAAGGCAAGCTATAAAGCGGGAGAAAATATTTGCAAATTACATATTCAACAAGAGGTTGATATAAAAAATATACAAGGAACTTCTACAACTCGATAGCAAAAAAAACCCAAATAACCCAAATAAAAAACAGACAAAGGACCTGAATAGGATTTTTCTCCCCAAGGAATACATACAAATGGCAACAGGTATATGAAAATGTACTGAATATTACTATTCATCAAGGAAATACAAATCAAAACCACAATGAAATATCACCTCATACCTGTTAGGATGGCCATTATAAAAAAGACAAGAGATTACATATGCCAGCAAGTATGTAAAGAAAAGGGAACGTTTGTAAACTGTTGGTGGGAATATAAACTGGTACAGCCAGTGGAAAACAGTATGGAGGTTCCTCAAGAAATTAAAAATAGAACAACCACATGATCCAGCAATCCCACTTCTGGGTATGTATCCAAAGGAAAAAAAATTATTATCAGGAAGAGATGTCTATACTCCCTTGCTTATTGCAAAATTATTCACAGGATATTGAAACAACCTAAGTGACCATTGATAGATGAATGGATAAAACAAATTTTATATGCATATTACTCAGCCATAAAAAAGGAAATCCTGACATTTGTGACCGCATGGGTGAACCTGGAGGGCATTATGCTAAATGAAATAAGCCAGCAAGCCAGACAGAGAAAGATGAGAACTATATGATATCACTTATATGTGGAATCTTAAAAAAAAAAAAAAAGGCAGTTAAACTCACAGAAACAGTAGAAAAGTGGTTGTCAAAGGGTTAGCAGATGGGGGAAATAGGGACAGCTTGTAAAGGGCTACAAACTTTCAGTTATAAGATGAATCAGGTCTGAGGATCTAATTATAACATGGTGACTGTAGTTGATAACACTATATTATATAATTGAAATTTGCTAAGAGAGTAGAACATAAATGTTCTCACCCCCCCACCCCTGCCCCAAAACAAGGTAAATATGTGAGGTGATGGGTGTGTTGATTAACTCGATGGTGGGAATCCTTTCACATGTATATGTAAATCAAATAATCGTGTTGTACACTTTAAATATGTTACAATATTATTGGTCAATTATACCTCAATAAAGCTGAAAAAAAGAAAAAGCAGAGATAATACTTCCTAACTCAGTCTAGAAGGCCAAATTTGCCCTAATACCAAAACCAGGCAAAGGCATTACAAGAAAAGAAAACTACAGACCAATATCTCTCATGAACATAGATGCGAAAATCCTCAACAATATGTGTGAAGGGTGAAAAGGATAACTATTGCATTGTTCTGTACACCTGAAACAACCAAAAAAAAAAGTAATACATACAATTAAAAGTCAATTTAATAAAGATAAAATTTATTAAAGATAAACTACTAAAATTGCTTGAAGGGGCCATTTAAATCCCAAACAGAGCTTTATATTTTTCTCTAGGATAATGTTACTCAAAACAATTAAATCACTTAAACACCAAAAAAAAAAAGAAAAGAAAAAAAAGAAAATCAATGAAATTAGAAAATCAACAATATTAGAAAATTGAATGCAACAGTATATAAAAACTACACACCATGATCAAGTGAGATATATCTCAGGTATGCAAGGCTGGCTCAACATTTGAAAATCAATTAATGTAATCAAGCACATCAACAAACTAAAAAATAAAAATCACATGATCATATAAACAAATGAGAAAAAGCATTTGACAAAATCTAACACCATTCATCATAGAAACTATCAGTTACCTAGAAATAGAGGGAAATTTTTTCAATTTGATAAAAACTAGCTTCAAAAAACCGATAGCAAATGTCATACTTGATGAGAAACTCAAGGCTTTCTCACTAAGATACACTAAGGTACATCCATCTAGGCCTGGTTCTTTCTGTTTTGGAAGGTTACTAATTATTGATTTAAATTTTTTAATAAATAGAAACCTTCAGTCCCTCCCATTTAGTAAGAATACCCACTGTTTTTCACAGACAGATATTGTGGGGGCTCCTCTACCCAGCACCAGTACTCCAGGTTGGGAAGCCTGATGTGGGGCTGGGGTCCCTCACTCCTCTGGGGGGAATCGCCATGGCCGAGATATCCTGCTGATTCTGAACTGCCACACTAAGGTGTGGGGCTGGCCTGTTTTGCATCTATGCCCCTCCTATCAATCTCAGCTTGGCTTCTTCTCTATATCCTTAGTTATAAAACTTTGCTCAGCTAGACCCCATATGGTTCTTTGCCCTGATTGTTCTATAATTTAGTTGTAATTTTAATGTGTTCATGGAAGGAGGCAGGCACAGCATTTATCTACTCTGCCATTTTGGATCTCCCTCGGGTTGTTTGTTTCCCTATTGTTGAGTTTAAGAGTTTTTTATATATTTATCAGCTATATCTTTTACAAATATTTACTCCTACTTTGTAGCTTGTCTTCTAATTTTCTCAACATTATATTTTGCAGAGCAAAAGTTTTTAACTTTAATGAAGTTTAGCTTATCAATTATTTATTTTATGGATGTTGCTTTGGTGTTATATTTTTAAAGTCATTATCGTACCCTAGATCATCTAGATTTTCTCATATGTTATCTCCTAGGAGTTTCATAGTTTCATTTGCATCTTATGTTTAAATTTTTTATCTATTTTGAGTTAATTTTTGTAAAGATTGTAAAGTTCCTGTCTAGGTTTATTTTATTTTTTTGCATGTGAATGTCCAGTTGTTCCAGCATCATTTGTTGAACAGTTTACCTGTGCTCCATTTCTCTTTTATCAAAAATCAGTTGACTATATTTATGTGGCTCTATCTCTGGGCTCTCTATTTTGTTTTATATACCTCTTTATCTTTTCATTAACCAACACTATGCTGTAGTATTAATTAGTTGATTACAGTAGCTTTGTAGTAAGTCTTGAAGTTAGATAGCATGAGTCCTCCAACTTTAACTTTCTCCTTCAATATTGTCTTGGATATTCTTGGTCTTTAGACACTCCATATAAACATTAGAGTCAGTTTGTTGATAGCCACAAAATAACTTGCTAGCATTTTGATTGGCATTGAATTGAAAATATATATGAAGTAGAGAGGAACTGACAGTATGGCAATATTGAGTCTTCCTGTCCATGAATATCTCTCCATTTATTTAGATCTTTTCAGGTTTCATTTATCAGAGTTTTATAGTTCCTCCTATAAGTCTTGTACATATTTCATTTGATTTACACCTAAGTATTTTTATTTTGGGGGAAGTAGACATCACTCCTTAATGGAAAGAACTACAAAATAATATGGTCATGGTTTTAAATCTATCTCTGACAATGTAATAGGTTGAAAAATATTAAAGAAACTTCTGAGTGATCTTTGTTCCTTCTTTGAATTATAAAATTTAGTGACCTGGATAATCTCTGGAAAATCCTAAATCCATGACTGCCACATCTCTCTCAGGATTAATGACTTCATTTTACCTTTCCCTATATACTTTCTTTTATATGATATTATCAATAAAGAAGCACTGGGGTTACATTTGTGCTTGATTATTGAAAGATCCAGATTTAAAATAAACCATTTTCTTGTAAATAAATTTCCCACATTCAAAGAATTAAAGATTAACTACATAGACATAATGTACCACACCTCAGAATCTTTTGCATGTCTTTCTCTTACTAGTATTATTAGGATTTATTTATGGAAGAATTTCTGTGGACAGGGTTGAAACTGTTAAGTTCTTTGAGGTAGAAAAAAATAAGTCAAACTTTCAGGACAAAAATGTTCCTTTTCTTAAACAATATTTGGGAATCAAGCTTTATATATGTTGGCACAGACTTGAAAGAAAGGATGCAAAGGACAGAAACTTACTGTATTAATGTCATGTCACTTTGCTCCCTTTCTGTGTTCTTTTATCCATTTGAAATCTGTGGGGCTGAGGCACTAGTGGTGGCAGAAGTGGAAACCTGGCCCATTGGACCTGAGAGACCCAATTGTATTTTGCCCATTTACCCAACCATGGGGAGGTCCTGTCATGTGTGGGGGCCTCTCTGATACTTGGAACAGAAAAAAATGTGATGATAACTGGCATAATTTTTGGGTAGAGTCATAGACTAGTCAGGAAAAAAATAATAAAAACAATAAATGCTTCTTCCAAATGCCCAACATGCAATAAAATTGCTCTTGCTACTTTGAAAGAGGACTTGTGAATTGATTAGGATAAAGTGTCATTGTAGGAACTTCTTTCAACTTAGATCTAATCCCAAAATGTTCTTTTGTTCACAATACTATGTACATCTTCTCAAGTAAAGAGCCCAAACTGTGCTGTCACAGTCCTAATAGCCATTTAACAAGATCTGCACTGATGTGTGTTGCTTACTCCGTATTAGTTCCACACCTCATAAACTGCACACTATTGTTAGAAAAACTGCCACCAAGGAACAACTTTAAATTGTTTACTGTAGTATGAGTTGTTCTCAGATTTTCTTTTTTCCAGAATGTTCAGAAACACAGTCAAATTTTCTGGGGATTTTGCCCACAAATGGTCTACATCCTTAATTTCTACCATTAAATTGAAGAATGGTTAAATTAGAAGCCTCATACTCAGTTTTTGAAAAAGCCTTTTAATTTAGTGAAAAATAGCTGGCAGTATTCCATATATAAAGACTACCTCAAAGTACCCAGAATATACAAGAACACAGGAGGTGAGCAGGAGTGGTTCTGGAGAGGAGTGATATCAGTGGCTGACCATTGTTAGCAGAGAAAGCACAGTTACCCTGTTCACCTGGCAGCATTGTCATCAAAAGTTGGAATCTAAGCCTCCTGAGACTTACCTGACATATGTGGTACTATATGGAAATGAAGCCATCTTAATCTCAGACACAAACAAACTTGAGGTCTCCCTGCACATGGGTCAGTCTAAGTTTTGCAAAATTTTGTGATCATATGTGAAAATCTAACTCCATGCACCAAGTTGAAGGGAAACAAGTCAGCATTTCATTCCATTCTTATGTTCCTTATTTCTGATCTTAACTAGGAGATTTTTGAGTAGTTAACATAAACTATTTTCTAGTAATAGTTAACATAAACCAAATTTCCTAGATCTATTTATGGTCTAATACTCAAGAAATACAAATTGAACTAACCCCTTAGCACACTATCCAATGTGCATCAGACATTACAGTCTAAATTTCTAGACTGTCCTTTGTAATTTGTCATCATCCATGGCAATGGAGCAATGCTTTAGGCTCTGTTAGTCATGGTTTAGGCTGGACAGCTATGTGTGTTTGTTTTACTTACAAAGCAAGCAGATGATAATGATGATTATGTACAAATAACCGCTGATGTTTTCATATGTTGTTTTAGGTATTTTCATATATCTTAGTAGACAGTGAATCAGACCTAGATAGGTGGCATCAAATATGGCAATTCCCTTTTCTATGGACCAAGATGGAAGTCAACCAGTATGTAGTTACCTTAAATGTTTGTCATCATCATTTCAACTGGAATTTTGGGGCCCTTTGTTAAGAATTTGGTCTAACGTATTAGGTTTTGAAAATGTTCATCACAAATATTGCATTTTGATACCTCTTATGCTAGTCTAGGTACTAAACATTTGAGGTTTTTGGATAAGAGCACTCAAAACTCAACCAAGAAACAAAGGATCATTGTTAAGCTCCACATCAGTTATTATTTGGTGATTTAAATTTAATCACATGGGTGATTAAAGTAGGTTCTCAATTTATGTTTTACTATTTCAGCTTGACTCTTTTCTTGGCAGACAAAGATACAAAAACTGCTGGTTTGGGGTGGGCTGTAAGCTAGACTCAGGCCTTATAACGATAAATAATACATACATTTCATGTGCATAAGTGTATATGCTATCTCACTACTATTTCAAGCTTTTTGATGTTAAGATCATGCTTCATGCTTAAAAATTGAGAACCCTAAAAATCTTATACACATGGCTCACATTTATTGATATTAATATATGAGAAATTTTAATTGAGATATTTTGTAAATATTTTAAAACAACAGTAATAAACCCATTACATATGAACAGAAAAAACATTTTGTGGAAAAAGATCTTTATTTTCAAAAAAATATTCACAAGGGTGACATTGTTTTATATTTTTAAAAACCCAATTAATGCCTTGCATAATTAATACAGAACAGCTGGATTTTTCTACCCACTTCTGTATTCATTATTTTATGACATCACATACCACACAGGCTCTGAAAAACTCCACTGCACACTTGTGAGGAAATGAGAGTAAAAAATGTAAATAATGTGTTACTGTTGTTATGAAAATAATGTTTACTTTGTGCAGTTTCTAGATCACACTTTGAAAATCACTACTCTATCCTTAGGAATATTTTGAAACTTTTCAACACCTTCTATGGAAAACTCATTCCCTAAATTTCCCTTTTAAGTTTTTTGGTTGGCCTTTTATTTGTTCCAACTGGTATTGCTATCTCAGGCAGCTATTGTGTTATGTTAAACTATCACCAACAACTGTTTTTAAACAAAAGCACTGGAGATATGGCTTTTATCACTGAGTGAGCTTTGAGTTAGGTCCAATAAAGGCAAGTATTGTGAATAATCTTTTCTAGGGAGCTGCAGGACAAACCGAATAATGACAGTCATCTGAAGATGAGGTTTTTTGGGAGCTTCAAATCCATTCCACCCTCCAGTGGCTGCTGCGATGCTGGTTCTCACAGCCACCACGGTGGCAAGTCTTCTTATTTTTAAAGCTATCACTGAACTGGTAATTGAGTACTGGGAATACGGCAAGTTAAATGCTCCTAAGCTTGCTCTTCTTACAGAAATTTAGTCATTTTTCTTGAATAAACCCTCTTCAGATTGCTGCAAACCTTAGGTTAATTTCTAGTTTTGAAAATGTTGACTTGTATGTGTTTTTTGTTCCTTTTTTTTCTTTTTGCCCAGTGTTCTCATTCTTTTATGGAGGAGTAGATTTTCAAAACTCCTGACTCTACAGTCCTAAAGTGCTTTTTCTTTACCTCTCATTTTTTATAGACAGCTTTTGAAATAAAAAACTGTGGTTGTATTACTTGTTCTTCTAAGACTTAGGTTATCTTTCTACAATATTTGATTAGTAAAGGGATGTTTGTTTAAATTATTTTTTTTAATTTGGTGTTTTATCTATGTTACTAATGCCAAGGTTCTGAAGCTAACCAAATAATCAGCTATACTGTTAAAAGCTTAAGCCAACCTGAATTTAATGAATACATTTTATAAGAGACTCAATATAAAATGCCATAGATTGTAACACCCTATTATGCAGACTTCTGCTGGTAACAGACAATGAACTAGACTTTGTAACTCAAGCTAGAGCAAAATAATTCTATTATTGAAGTGAATTTTGTGCAATGCATTATCGAAAGAGTAATAACTATCGAGGTTTGAAGTGAATAATGGAAATGATCAATTTCTTAAGCTAACTTGAAGGGAGAGAGATCAGTTGGGAGAGAGCAGCTATATTCCAAGCAAAAGACAATAATGTCTGGATAAAGGCAGTTGTGGGAGGAATTGAGGAAAATGGATAAAGATTTTGGAATATTGATGTTCAGAGGCAGTCCCTTGTGAATGCTGAATGCCAGATAGCTCTCACTTCCAAATACATTTTATTAAAATATTCTGTGCTTTATATAATTATTTCTGATTTTGATTTAGCAGTCTCACTTTATTCTTCCAAAGCTTTATAAGTTATATATATATAAACGAGGTCTGACAATTACGTTAGCCTAGAAAAAGTGCTACATACCTCATTGCTGAATATCACTACGTTCACCTTTGAAATAATCCCCTTGGGAAGCTATGCACTGATGCCAGCACCTAGTCCACCCTCCAAAGAAACTTTTGAACTCTTTTTCTGGAATAGCCATCAAAGCTGTTGTCGTTTTACCCTCGATGTCCTGAATGTCATCAAAATGTCTTCCTTTCAATATTTCCTTTATCTTTGGGTAAAGAAAGAAGTCATTGGGGGCCAGATCAGGAGAGTAGGGAGGGTGTTCCAATACAGTTATTTGTTTGCTGGCTAAAAATTCCCTCACAGACAGTGCCATGTGAGCTGGTGCATTGTCGTGATACAAGAGCCATGACTTTTTGGCGAAAAGTTCAGGTCGTCTAATAACTTTTTCATGCAGCCTTTTCAGCACTTCCAAATAGTCAACTTGGCTAACTGTTTGTCCAGTTGGTACAAATTCGTAATGAATAATCCCTCTGATATAAAAAAAGGTTAGCAACATCATTGCAACAAGTTTGCGACCTTAATTGTCAGACCTTGTATATATACACAGAGTTGTATTTTTTCGATTTTTCCCTAAGCTAAGCTAAATAAAAACATGGAAAAATTCAACCTAGTTAATGTGTTTTATAAATAAATTATAAATTGTTTCTTTACAGGTGATCGAGACCATGGAAAAATCATAACAGCTTCGAGTTTATCAGTTCCATACTATCACCCAATGGCTGAAGCTGCTTAACAATAGGCCTAGTGGGTATTCGCCCAGGCCGAATTTGGATACTTAAAGTGATGGGAAATTCAGTCTTACACCAAGCCTGTTTCACATTGGGATAAATTAGATTGTGAGAAAGATCTTTTTAAGTTTACTCTAAATCTGTTTCACTTTAGCATTTGGTACAATTCTGCACTCTAGAGCAGGATTTCTCCATTACAGTATTATTAACATTTTGGTTTGATAATTATGTATTTGGAGGCTGTTATATAATGTAGAGTTTTTAACAGCATCCCTGGCCTATAGTCACTAGATACCAGTATCGCATTCTCCCTTTTATTTATGACAAACAAAAATGACTTTAGATATTGTCAACTGTACCCTAAGGTGCAATATCACCCTAGCTGAGAACCACTGCTCTAGAATAATCCAAGAGAACCAAGGCTTTGTACTAATAATGACCCAGTCTCAAAATCTTACTCTGCCAAGTAGCGTGGCTTTCGGCAAGTTATCTCCTCCCTCTGAGACCCAATTTCCTCACTTTTAAAGTGCGGCAAATAATACCTGCCCCACAGGGATGATGTCAGATGCACTGAAAGCAGATGAGAAGTATGTAACATAATTCCTAGTACTTTATAATGATCAGTAAATGCTAGTTTCTTTCACAGCCTCAAAAAGTTCTTGTTAATTGATTGTCTCTGGTATAAAGCTACAAACCAAACCACATACAATTAAAAGAAAAACTTCAGCAGTATGTGACTACAGACTTACACAAAAAGAAATAATCACCCCTGAGTTCTGAAGCAGCCATGGCAGTGTGGGTGTACACTCCCCCAAAAATACTCAAAGTGAAAATGGATTTTAGCTCACAGAAATACGTTATACTTTTTATAGCCTCAAGGCATTGTCAACTGTGTTGACACTGCAATCCATTCTCAATAAATATTATGTTTGCAAATAAACAAAGAGAGAGCACTTTAGAAAGAATGGGAAGAATGCATTTCCATGACTAAAAAAGCCCCCAAAATTTCCAAAGGAAGGAACATTGCTAAAGCAATACCAGGATTAATTACATTCAAATGGCACAGAGCATTGCTATGCAATTTAGTTTGAATTGTGTACATTGCTGCAGTTTAAGAAAGGACTTGCTGTATTCAGAGGTAAAGTTAGACCAAAGGCCGATTTTATAAAGTTTTTTCTTCTTTGTCTTAATCTTAGAGTTACCAGATAACATATAGCACACCCAGTTAAATTTGAATAATATTTAAACAACAAATAACTTTCTAGTATATCTAAAATGTTGCATGTGACATACTCATACTAAAAGATTATTTGTTGTTTACCTGTAGTCCAAACTTAATTGAACATCTTGGTTTTGTATGATTGATTTTTCCAAACCTGGCAACCCCACTAAATATGCAGTATATTCAGTTTAATCCAGATTTTTATCATCTTTCCCGGGAATACTATATGCTTCTAGTCTTTCAAACTCCCCACTCCAAACTGCACAGAATGATGTGTTGCTCTCCATGGACAGAGGATAATGTCAATACACAGTATCCTTCAAAACAATGGACCTTCAACCTGCCTTTACTGCTTTAACTGCCCTCTTTTCCTCCAAAATTCACAAACTAACACATTTCTTTTCCTGGCAGTATGTGTTCCAGCCACATCATTGCTTTTGTATAATGTCCCTTCTTCCTGTGAAATGCTTTCTGTTCTGCATCCTCTTACTGTACACCTACTCAGGTCCAAACTTAGCTGCACCCCCTTTCTATAGGTTTCCACTCCTCCAGACAAAGTTAGGGAGGCTCTGCCCTATGGAATAGCGCTCTCGCTTAACTGTGTATTTCCTATTGCACCACTTACTCTAAACGTGAATTAAAATTCAATACATATTGGGTTGTTGGAAAAGTCATGATGTATTTTTTGTATGTTTTTCATTACAAAAATGCGTCACGACTTTTCCAACAACCCAATATTTCCCCACAATAATAAGGAATTGGATATTACTTGGTTTTTAATTAGCTACTTCACCTACCCTCCATTCTTATAGTGGGACAGGAGGTGCACTGACATCTAATCGTGGCATGGGGAAAAGGGCAGGAGACTTGGAAGAGATACTGCAGGCAGCCCCATCTGGAAGCAGTGCAGAGGGTAGGCAGTGGATACCCAATTCTCTAGTGCTCCCTGGGTCCAGCTTCCTCTGATTTGTAAGTAGAATGAGCTCCTAACCCAAGCTAACTAGGAGCTTTTTGAATCACCGACAGTGTCCAGGGATGTCATGATACCAATGCTGTCTCCATCCTATTTAAGCTGGAACAGACAAGCACCACTAATTTCCTTCAAATTGCAACTGTGATGGAAAAATATAGGCTGAATCCTAATATATAAGCAAGGGTAGCTCTGTGTAGACTTGCATTCAGTAACTTTTCAATAATGCTACCTTATTTTTTATGAGTTGATGTTGAAGGGGATCTACTTATCAAGTTAAGGCAGGGTATGCTGTGTTATTTTTTCCCAAAATGGTAGCTTTATTGAACACTAAGTTTCATAAGTGTGATGACTGTGGTTTATTCATCTCTGTAATCTAGAACCCAACACAATGCCAGACTCAGAATAAGTAACTCATAAGAGTACAGATATTTCTTGAGTGGCTAGAGGAAACATATTATATCACTTGCTTTATCAAAAGTGGGATAATATCCAATCTCTTTCTAATAGATTCACCCAACTTGCCCAGAAATACCATTACCATCATTCATTTTCAACACCATTTATTTCTCCAATAAAAGGGTATGTCTAACATTCATTATGCTATTTAATAAACCTTGTATAGATTTTGATAATGCTATTGCTGTGTACTAAAAACATCATATATGAGAGTGTATAATCATGATTAAGGTGCTACCAGTATCAACTAAACACACCTTCAGTGGGTTTTTCAAATCTTAACTAACAACTGCTAAGGTCTAGATTGGAGTTAACTTGTAAACACATAAACTGCATTGTTTGTCCTGAAGTATTTTAAAATAATAATTAAAAAATAATAATTGCCAACATAAACACTATCATCATATGTCCTATTCAGGGATGGTGGTATGCATCTATATTCAAATGTGTAAATAAAACTAAAGAAAGTTGTACTTGACCTCACTCAGTCCACAAATGTTACCTTTCATTTCAATGTGGCTATGCATCTCAGAATGTTTTGGTAAAAGACCTTATTTCAAGGATTCTAAATATTTCTTTCATTGACCAATAGTTATATATTTACTAAATGTTTTTCTACCCTTTTCTTCTATTTAATGAAATAATATCATACAACTAAATGTGATTTAATTTACATCTTTTAAAGAGTTTTTATATTTCAAAAAAAATCCTCTTAAAACCAGGTAACTGCTTTGTTTTGTTTCAGGAGTATGGTAAGCATGAACCAGCTTCAGTCTATTCATCATTAGCCAAATACCTATGCATTATTTCATATCAGTAGTTACTTTGGGTTCAACAATTGTTTGTAATGTATGAATAGTTCTGCCCAGATATTTTTGCTGTATTCTATTGTGTCTTTATTCATAGTATATATATCTGCTCCTCACCCTGTGGTCTTTCCTTCATTCTATTCTCTTTCTTCTCTTCCTTATTGGGCTAGCCTATCTTATATAGGCTACATAAAAACGCAAGGAAAATCCTATCCCTCTTTCCCCAAAAATGTGCTATTTGACTTGTTCTTCAGAATAATGTTACATATTACAATGCTATCGATCATAACAAGAATGGAGCTCTGTTCTCATTACAATGAGTATGGGAATGATAAATGGGTCCAAACAAAGTTCATTCAAAACACTCTTCTGAGATTTCCATCTCATCCTTAGATGCTTTATATAGCCTTGTTTCATGGTGTCATTATCCTTTTTGACATTACAAAAAAAAACTGTTTAAAGAATCTGTCTCATACACTTTATATCTGTATGCTACAATCTACCCAATTTAGGAGACATTTCCCTGTGACAGCACTGTTCGGTTAGTACTTCATCTATTTGCCATTGAGTTTAGGGGAATTTCGAATTTCTAAAGATGATGTGTAACGTAATAGAAAGAGCACCAAACTCAGAGTCAGCTCATCTGAGTTCTAATTTCAGCCCTGTATTCATTTCCTATTGCTGCTGTAATAAATTAACACAAACTTAATGTCTTAAGAGAACATTAATGTATTGTCTTATAATTCTATAGATTACAAGGCTCACACAGGCCTCACTGGGCTAAAATCAACATGTCAGCAGGGCTGTGTTCCTTTTGGAGGCTCTAGGGAAGAATCCATTTCCTTGACTGTCCAGCTTCTAGCAGCTGCCCCTATTTTCTTGTCTTGTGGCTCCTTTCCACTATGGAGTACTTACTGTGTACTTAACATTATTCTATAGTTTACAGATTCAGTCATGAACAAGTAGGGTGCCTACTGTCATCAAGTTGAAATGTACAGATAGACAAATTGTGTAACTGAGAGAATATTAGGTGGCTACTCCAGTCAGGGTTAATGAACAAAGACAACATTTCTAAATAGGTAAGAGGAAAGCTGAATGATGAGACCAGAAACAAATTCAGGTTGGCATTGCAAGACAGGAGAAGGAGTGTTCCAGGCAGAGAGATAGGATGCAAGATGAGTTCAAGTTTGGTACCGTATTTGCCGGCGTATAAGACGACTTTTTGGCCCTGAAAAATATGCCTCCAAGTGGGGGGTCGTCTTATACGCCAGGTACACTTCAGATAGACTGCCCATAGTGCTTGCCCCGTGCCATAGTGGCCTCCCGATGCCCTCCCACTTCATTCCACATACCGTTCAGGCATCAGCAGCGCTGCTGGGTGTATGCTCGGCTGTTATGCGATTTTGCTGTTATGCGATTTTACCACACTCGCAAAATCTACGGTACCAGTCTATAGAGTGTGTTTTCTTTAGTGAATTACCGGTATGTTTACCGGTAATAAACTTGCACTGTTTTATGTATATGTTTGATTACATACAGCCTTGTGACAGTTTTCCTGCATGTCATAAGCATTTGAATATAAATTAAAATGTTGAAATCAAATGTGATATTGTTTTACCTTTTATTTGGTGTGTGGAAGGTGTGCGGAAGAGGGGGTAGTCTTATATGGCGAGTATATAACAAACTCTGTATTTTGAGTGGAAATGTTAGGGGGTCGTCTTATACGCCCAGTCGTCTTATACGCCGGCAAATACGGTATGTTCCAGGAGCAGCTAGCTGGAAGTCCATGCAACTGAGCATAATGAGCCCAAGAAAAAGTGTAAGGAGATGAGATTGGAGATAGAGGCATGAAATCAAGTCAGATAATTAAGCAGTGAGAAATGGCGAGGACTGGAATATACATGTTCATGATGAAGTCCATTTAACTTTCCCGTTTTCTATTTTATTGGTCTTAAAAGGTTGCTGCTAAATTTCTTGCCTGGAGGGAATTTATTAAAGTCAATAGCGCTTTTTAATGAATCTGGAAAATAAAGTAATAGAATACTAAATAATTCAGTAGGGAATTTGGAGAAAAACAAGCAAACATTAAAACCAATCCTTCAGTACTTTCTGTCCAACAACTAATAAGAGATTCCTGGGAAATCCTTGGTCTTAGTTCTGGTTGGAAAATGAGAAAAATATTGTCTTCATCTAAATATATCTTTATCACCACTACTCTCACATAGGATGTTTGGCTGAGCATCATATTCTAGGCGGGTAACTTCCCATTAATATGGAAAAATATTGTTTCACTATCTTCTGGCATCAATTTTTACTGAAGAAAATAAAATTTTATTCCTTAGTAGATAATTGGCCTTTCCTTTCCTGCTTTTTAAAATTACTGTTTTCTCATTGCCTTTGGTTTCTGAAGTTTCACTATGAGCCTAAGCTGGATTTTTTTCATCCTCCTAAAAACTCAATGATTTGCAAATTGAGGATATATGTCGTTTTTGTTTTTGTTTTTTTAATCTCTCAACTATTATCTCTTCAAAAACTGCCTTTTCCACGTTTTCTGCTTCTGGAACTTCTGTTAGGTATGTATTGAACCCTATTCCATATCTCTTATTTTTACTTACATATTGCTTACTTTTCATATTACAAGATGGGTAACTTCTGTTCTACCATACAAATTTAGTAAGTCTCTCTTCAATTAATAATAAATAGCAACTAATAATTACTAGCAAACATTTTCAGAGAGCTTACTAAGTGCCAGACACTCTTTGAAGCCCTTGTTATACATTAATTAATTTAATCCTCTTAACGACCTTATGAGATTTGCTACTATTATTTCTCTCATTTTATAGATGAGGAAATTGTGTTTAATTTGCTGTTACAAAAATACTTACACTGAGGGTTTTTGTTTTTTTCACAGATCTCCAGTTTATTAAAGAATGTGATAATGGGCAGTCAGATGGAGAGATACACAGGGTCAGGTCTGGGAGGGTCCTGCGCACAGGAGCTTCTGTCCCAGTGGAAGTGGAGTGCATCACCCTCCGGGTGTGGTTGTGTTCACCCACCTGGAGGTCTCTGAACCCCCAATTATTGGGATTTTATGGCAGCTTCCTCATGTAGGCATGATCACTATGTAACTCCATTTCCAGCCCCTCTTCCTCTCTGGAGTGTGGGGGTGGGGCTGAAAATCCTGCGCTTCTAACCATGGTGTGATCTTTCTGGTGACCAGTCCCCATCTAGGAGCCACCCAGAGTTGCCTCAGTAGAACAAAAGATGCTCCTATTTCTGTGTCACTTAGGAAATCTCAAGAGTTTTAGGAGCTCTGTTACACTGAGTTTTTAATTCAATGACTATTTTCTTTCACAGTCTCGTTTGTCATGAATTTCTAGCCATAGCCACCTTTCATTCATAGTCATTATACTGTATTTAGTGAATGTCCTTTCTGAAAAAACATATATTGTTGTTACGTGTAGTTCTGAATTTAAATAAATTATATTTTTCATAGATCTCATAGTTTTATACTTGTATCAACTCATACAGGTTCACACATCTGTCTTCAATTCATTATTATGTGCCTGCGATCAATTGCTGTTTTCCCCATGTAAATCCAGTATATTACTTCTGAAGCATACACAGTAGACCATCATAGGCATACATAACATTTTACTTATCATATCAGGATAGATTATGCTGTGGTAACAAATGACTTCATCTCAGTTTTCTATAACAACAGATATTTATTTCTCAACATGCTGCATGTACATCAGAGATTATATTCTCTCCAAGAAGTCTCTAATTGGAATGCTGGCATTTCATTGGCTAAAGTAAGTCATGTGGACAAACCTGACTTCACTGAAGTATGGAAGTAGAGCTCGTTTTACTCTGTATAATTATATAACTATATAACTACACAATATATATTGTATATAATTATACTGTATATTAATATAGTCATTATATAAATTTATATATAAATGTATAACTATACAAAATATACAATAATATAATTAGTATGTTAATAATGGATTAATAATATAAATATATACAATAAATTATGTTAAATATATATTTATATGCATGTGATTTGCATATAATTATGTAACTAATTATAAAATAATTTAATTTATTTATTCCACACCAATTTATGATGCCCCCACCTATTATATAAGAAGTTCCTATATCAGCATAGATCTGCTTCTGCGCTCTCTATTCTGTTCCACTGAATTCTTTGTTCCTGTACAAGACCTTACTTTTTAAGTTATGCTGACTTTGGACTATGTTTTAATATCTGGTATCTTATTTTCAAAATTGCCTGAGAATATTTATTTTTCCATTTAAATTTTGAATAACTTAAGATTTTGTATTTGATTAGAATTAAAATCAAATTTAAAGATGAATTGTTGATTGTGAACATCTTTACATGTTAAATTGTCCCTGCCGTAAACATGGTTCAGATGTTCTTTTATGCCCTGTGAGAGCTTACATTTATTTTTTGCACTAAAGGTCTTATGCATTTTTAGTTAGGATAATTCTAAAAAAATGATTTTATTTTAATTTAGCAAATACCTTTCTTATTTTATTTCACTATTTTTGGTATTGAGAAATATTGTTAATTTTGTGGTATGTTGACCTTGTATTCCACAACTTTTCAAGCTCTCTTATTAGTTCTTACAGATTATTATTGGTTCTGTTTAATTTCTATGGTAATTATACCACTGCAAATAATAGCGATCCTAACTCTTTTATGTCTTTTCTGTTTTTGCTCAGTTTTATACTTCTGTCAGATCCTCCAGTACTGTGATGATTAATAGAAGTGACAGAGAAATCACTGTCATAATAACAACTTCAAAAGGAATATGTATCAAGTTAAGGAAGACATTGACATAGGCTTTCTTCAGTCTTAATCAAAGTAAGTTTTATCTTTAGTTTTCTAAGAGGTCTTTTTCATCATAAGTAAGGGGGGAAATTTTTCAAATGCTCTTTCAGAATCTGTGGCATTGGTCACTTGAATTTTTCTACTTAGAAATATTAATATAAATTATCATAAAATCTATCGTAGTTTTCCCTCTCATGGCTAGTCTTTTTCAAATTGTTTTTAAGAAATATTTCCCACGCAGATTTGTCACAGATTGTTTTCTATTGTTTATTTTAATAACTTTATGTTTTTACTTTCCATGTTTTGGGCTTGACAGATTTTCTAAAGCTGAGCCCTCTTTATATACTTATTCGATAAGGATATTTATTTTAACCTAGTTGGTTTGGTCTTGTAATTGTTTGTTTAGGTATTTGCAGATATGTTTAAGAGTGATTTTATTTTTTTATTTTTTCTCAAATTGTCCTTATTCAATTTTAGGCTCAAGACTGTATCAGCCTCATAACATGGGTTAGGTAATATTCCTTTTTTTTTTTTCTAGAACAACTCATATTAGATAAATGTTAACTCCCTAATATTTGTGAAGGCTGTTGTGAGGAAGATAGTATTTTATCTTCATTGTTATTGTTCTATTTTTTATTTTTCCTTGTGTCAATTATTTTTAATTGTCTTTTTCACGTCTCAAATTTATTGAGTAACACTTTGTAATATTCTTTAATAGTGATTCATCTCTTAACATAGATATAATTATTCCCCCTATTGCCTTTCTGTATTCTTTTAAACAGAGACAGTTTCTATCGTATATCCTTTTATCGCCTTTTCCTTCCCTTCCCTTACCAGTTGTTTATCAATCCTTTTGGATTTTCCAAAGAACTATGCTTTGGTTTTATTAATTTTACCTGTTTTTATTCCACATTTCTTTCACTCTTGTCCTTAACTTTACTATTTCTTTCCTGATTCTTTGTATTTATTCCAATTTTTCTGGCTTCTTTTGTTGAACTATTTGCTCACTTGTTTTCAGTCATTGCTGTTTCCTTATAAACATAGTCAAAGCCTTAATTTTTTTCTTTTACCAAGTACTGCTCCAGATTCATCTCACAAATTTCCACATGTGGTATTTTATTGTCATTCAGTTCTAAGCATTTCATCATTTTATCTTCATGATTTCCTCTTTAAGCAAGAGATAATTTCGTAGTTTGTTTTGTTTTAACTTTCAAGGCATATGGGATTTTAAGCTATTCTTTGGTTACTGATTTCTAATTTTAATGCATTATTGCCTTATTACCAGAAAATACAGTCTTGACAACACTAATTCTTTTGAATGTACTGAGGCTTTTGTGATCTGGTTGTAATGGATACTGTGGTGCTCTGTTCAGATGGTTTCTTCAGGGCTGACTCACCCATCCTGCAGCTGCTGGTAATATCAGCTGCTAATAGCTCCCAGCAGGTCCTTTACTGGAAATCACCCTCAGAAACAGGGAAATGCCTCTGGCAAGGTTGTGCCCCTTCCCTGGCTCATCTTGCAGCCAGTGACATACAATGTCCCCTTATCTCAGTTTGGAAAATCTCTGAAGGTCTTTCCCATCCTCAGAGCCTCCATTAGGGTTGGGTGAGCCTCAGCTGCAACCTCGCTGTGGGTGAGCTTCCTCCTCTGCCTAATCCTGCCATTCTCACATATATATATATATATACAGACATATAGACATATCTCCTAAGAGCAGAACCCAGTGAGTATTTTGCATACAACTCTCTACCTCAAATTCTGTTCCCAGGGTGCCTAATCTAAGGCATTAGTATAAATTTAATGTTTGTGATTGTGGCATGTGTGTTAAAGAGAACGTGTATCCTGTGTTTGTTCGTGTAAAATTCTACAGGCATAAGGAGTTGATTAATTTTTATTATTATTTGTCTCTTGAGCTATCATTTTTTGAGAGGAGTTTGTTAAAATCTTTCAACTATGGTCGGTATTTTATCTATATCTCCCCACTATTATCTAAATTGCGACTTCGTATATTTTGAGACTATATTGTTAACCGCATATATTTTCAGGAACTTTAGATATTCTTGATCATTATCAGTATATAGCAATTTTCATTGATGCTTGGCAATTTTTGCCTCAGGTCTTTTTATTATCTGATATTACAATTGTACCCAACTTTCATTTAGCTGCCATTTGCCTGCTCCACGTTTCCTTCTATTTTTCATTCTCAATCATTCTGTACAATGTAACTCTAAGTGTGAGAGAAGGTTAATGGATCACAAAGATGTGCTCAATAGTGAAAAGGCGTTGCCCTGCTATGAAGGGAAAGAGTGACTCAGAATGAAAGAGAGCCAGGGATTGCTCTCCACTGTTTCTTCTCCAGGTATGTCAACAACATGCAACTTCTTTGCCCTGAGTTCTCATTTCCTACCCTGTTTCTGTAATGGAGCAGGAAGGGAGCTTCATCACCTATGAATTATAGGGTAATATCCAGCCCAAGGTAAGTAGTCAATAGCAATGAACGCAGTCCAAACTGGATATTTTTGAGAGAGAATGTTCGTGTTTGAATTAACATTTACGCTGAGCAACTGACATGAGCCAGGGCTGACATGGACTAATTGGCACATATGGTCACCCTAACTCTCCCCTCACCTCCCACCTCCACCATATGGGCTAGGTAATTAGAACAGTGTATTTGAGGAAGAAATACCAAAAGATGGAACAAAAGTTTTAAAATTCTCTTCACAACCGAAGAGAATATTCTTCGGCTTAAAAAAACAAAATGAAACCTATGTATACAGAACTCAATATATTGCAGGAAAATTAATAAAGCATAATACATATCTAGACATTTCCTTAAAACAAATCTCTGAATTGGAGATGCATAAAGATAAAAATCCTCCAAGTATCTCTGCAGAAAATAAAAGTTAACCTCAGATCCCATCTTAAGATACTTAATGACAGAAAACAATGAAGCGATTTATAGAGAATAAGAGAATGATATGATTTTTAGGGACTACAGTCAGTCAACTTACCTCTTACACATTAATAACAATAAAAAGACACTTTCCAATATACAAGAGCTAAGAATATGCTACTCACTTAACTTAGGCAATAAGGAAGTCAAAATAGAAAAGCGCACGTGAAGAATTCATTAAAACAAAAAAAATCTAAAAGATGTTTCTATGGGACTCTAAAGAAACACAACATCCAAATCATCAGAATAGTGATGGTACCAGTGAGTATTATACAAATTCAGCCCAATACGGCATTAAACCTGCAAGAAAGTGGAAGTATTTAGAATTCCTTTCACAATGACATCAAAATGAAGCTTAAAAGTAAGCAATCTCAGTAGAAATTATTATACTGTTCAGTGAGAATAATACTGTAAAATTGCACAAAAATATTTCCCCATAAGAACAATTTTCTCACGTAAGTTTACCAACAAATTCAAAAGTCCAATAAATATGATTGAAACTTCTTTATTGAAGAACTTAGGTCATTCTTGACAAAAAGCCTACTAAGAAATATGCCAGCTTGTTGATGTGACTTTCCCTGCTTATTTGGATAAGGTAGACTTTTTTTTTCATGATACTTCTATAGTTTAATATAGTAGTGAACAATATTACTCTGTAAATAAGAAACTGAACTACATATGAAAAGGAAGCGAACGCCAAAATCTAGATTTTCCAGAGCAGCATGTAGTATTAATTGTAAGCTCAGGTCACCATTCCCCTCATCCTCATCTTATCCTCCTGAATTGAATTCCTCAGAATTGTTTTTATGTATTAAAAAGTAAGACTATCCCACCAGGCCAAAGAAAATGACAGGATATACAAAACAGAAGGGAACTGAGAGGCATTTTAGTGCAGTGGTTCAAAACCAGAAGTGATTTTCCCCCATGGTACTGCCTGGGGATGTTTTTGTTACAACAGGGAAGGGGCAGACTACTGGCATCTAGTGGGTAGAGACTGGAGATGCTATTAAACATCCTACAATGCATAGGGCCACCCCTCACAACAAAGAATTATCCAGCTCAAAATGCCCATCATGCCAAGGTTGATAAATTCTGATTAAATTCAATCCTCTGATTGTGTATGCATTAAAACATAGGCTCAAAGAGATTCCAATTCTTCTCCAAGGTTGAACAATGATTATGTGACAAGGAGAGTAAGCAACAAGTGACAAAGTTAGTATACGGTCAAAAAAGAGAAAATTACATGTGATTATATAAAAATGAGGTTGTTTTTACAATAAAAGCAGAGCAATGGCTGAGGTAAGGCTCCAAATCACTCCCATGGACAATTTGCTTTGCTTCCCTGGGCAAGGACCCACACGGTCCCCAGACTGGGCAGAGGCAGGTTTTTCCTGCTACCCATCTGTCAGCCAGCCCACCCGTAGGCCCCTGAAATCCATCAAGGTGGTTGTTCCTGCTTAAATTTATGAAAGGGAAGATTGCTTTTCCTCCATAGTTAATGAAGACCTAAAAAAGGGTGAAGGCTTTTAAGGTTCCTGCCAGGTGTTGTTTAATAATATCATCATTCAGTCTTTGAGGAGACTGAATTCTAGCTGCTGTCTGCCTGGTCATACACCCTAAAAGTTTATAGTTTCATTAATTTTCTTTATGTGGCTATACACAAGGCCCAAACTTCAACTCCCTGCTTGTTCTTCATAAGCACATTTTCCTCAGGCCATTAGATATAGGCAGGTATAACTGAATAGGAGCTATTTGGGGCCAGGGTGGTATTTGAATTTGAATTTTCTTGGTGTTAAAGTCAAAGAATTATACATAGTTTCTCAATTAGAACCATCAATTTTGAATAATGTTGCATTTGCTCAGGGATTATTGGGTCTGTGAAGCTGGAGCAAACTGTATTAATGTGCTACCCACAGGGGGAATACCAATTTATACGGGACTCAAGGGGAAAAATACAATCCAGGGGAAGTCTCAGTCATAACCAGGAAAATCATACCAATCCCAACAAAAGTAAAGCAAGAAATAGGAAATGTAGCAATGCAGTGAGACGTCAGATGTTTCAAGAGCAGGACAAAGTTAAGTTCAGGTCTCAAATTATGAATAGGTTAAGAATTCTTTTGTTTTCTTTCTATGGTGCTTTTTCTATGTCTTTTGGAAGGGAGGAAAGAATTTTCTTCCAGGGGCCGTACAGAGTTCAGTAATTAGGATTCAATTTTAGTTTTACCAAAAATTTTAGATGCCAGAGTTTGAGAAGGAGCCTTGGGTTTCTTTGGTCCAGAACCCAAAATAAGTAAGCGCAATAGTGGAACAAGGGCCTGATAACAATCGAGAGACTCTACCAGGAGAGATTTCAGTGAGTGACCTCAGGATGGAGTTAGCTTCAAACAGGCATAGATCCTAAAGGAGTGAGCAAACACGACCCCCATATAATCAAGTGACTCGACTGCTTTGAATCCAAGCCTGGGTCAGCATAAAGGTCAAATTTGAGAAGGAGGATAAAAATACTGGGATGGACAGCTCAGGGCTGCTCGTAAGTGATAAAGTTTAAACAGTCTAGTTCCACATAAAAGGAAAAGGGCAATTAGAGAGGAATAGCAGAAAGCGTGTGTGTTTGGGAGTGAAACAGATCTGGGTTTCATTACAGCTTTTTCCTCTAGTAGTTTCTTGCTCTGCTTTATATTTTCATATTTTTCATCTGTGTCATGGAGAGAATAATGAAAATCTCACCCAGTGGCTATGTTGATTAAATACCTAGTGGAGTGCCTGTCCCATGTAGTATCTCAATAAATAAGTTATTTTGTTATCAGTATTGTTAAAACTTACTCTATCCTACTTCATGCGAAGGGTTTATGTACTTAGCTTCCAGTTGTATGTATACGCCTTGCCACATATTCTTCCCTCTGTGTTCTGAGCCTTTCCCTAAATTCGATAATGATCAGAATGCCTATTCCTATACTTTATCAGCCTTTCTACAGCTTGATGCATGTTCTAGTCACTAACATATTCAATTCATTCCTCCCCTTAGCTGTGCTTTCCTCTGTCCTCCTTGGTTCAGTATATTCCCAGGTAATGCTTATAGTGATAACCTTCCCGGCTTGACCCAGGCCCCCACAATACAGTAACCATACATCTCAGTTTACCTGAGTCTCCATTGAGGTGTCTGACTTCCTATCCAGTTAAGCACGTGCTTCATACTTTTCCTCTGTTATGAAGATTCATTGCTGTTAGTGTAAGAAAGTATACTGGAATGGACTTGGCAGATCTCCCTCTACTTTGTACTCCCAGCTTCTGCTGCGTATGAGCCACATGGGCAATTAACAGAATATTCACTATAGTAGGAAGATAAATCTGAAATACGACCAGTGACAGTCCTGCTCTCATTTCATGATCTTGCCCAGGAGCTCCATTTCAGGGGCAGCATATAGGACAGCCGTTTGTAAAACAAAGTGACCTCAGAACCAAGCAGCCAGGGACAGCTAACTCTTCCAGTTTGAGGTAGTAGTGGACAGTTGTTTGATTCTGAGATACCGTCCAGCTATTGGACACCTTAGCCAATTTTGCTGTGCTATGGCATGCAAAGTGTATAAGTTTACCAGACCACGAGTTAGTGGGGTTAGTGGAAATCAAGAGATATTACAGTTGACTTGTACATGCAGCATGTGTGGGATATAAAGGCTGAGCAATCCTGCCATAGACCAGATAGAAGATTTAGAATACTCTATCTGCAATGGTTTTATATGGTTTAAGCCTAAAACTACTTATGCTATTGTTTAAAAATACACTCATTTATTTTACAATAAATCTTTTGGCAGCAATAAGTTAAAAAAATGAAAAGGGGGCTGGCCGAGTGGCTCGTTGGTTAAGAGCTGGCTTGGGAGCGCGAGCTCTGAGCAGCAGGGCCGCCGGTTCAGATCCTACACGGGCCAGTGATGCTGCACCCTTTATAGCTAAGATGGTGAACAACAGCTCCACCTGGAGCTGGGCTGTCATGAGTCACCAGCAATGGCGTAGGCTGCAGTGGGGTTGGCAGCCAGAGTGAGCTGCCGTGAGCTGCCATGAGCGGCCATCCAATGGCCAGCGACCGATCTGCCTCAGCCGGGAAGAGCACAATGATAATACCAACATGGGCCAGTGAAGCAACGTCCTCCACAACTAGACTGAAGAGCAAAAGGACAACAACTTGGCTGTTCCCCTTCCCCAATTCCCCAATGTTGTTTCCTCCCCCAATTCCCCAATAAAAATCTTTAAAAAAAATGCAAAGGTGTTTGTAAAAAAAAATTTAAGAACTGAATTTTCTTTTCTTACCAAAGTTCATTATGCATATGTGACTTGTGAAAAATATTTGCCAGTATTTACAATCCACCATGGAGGCCAGAGTGACACTATTGACAACATAAAGACATAAATATTTGGAAAGAAACATCAGTGTCTATTTCAAAAGTTATTCATTAAAAAGAATGTGCCTCAAAATGATAATTTAACATTGGCAAGCACTTGTTTATATATTGTTCTGTGAAGCATGACTAATTAGACCAAATGACTATTCTTCAAAAATAAATTTTCTCATTTTCAATTTCAAGTATTCTTGGGCATATACAAAAAGTACGGGACAGCTACTATGTTGGCTCCATTAGCAAAAGCACTCTGCAGTTTTAAATAATGGCAGTTTTATATCCATGTCATCAGATACTTCAAGTAAAAACTCATTCAAGTTCAATAGTATTTCAATTATTTCAACCAATTGACAGAATCAAAACAAAGCTTTTTGGAAGATGAAACATCTGCCATACCTTTCAAGAGTATTACAAACTCAATTTAAAAGTTAAACATTTAAGAGAAATAATTGTTATTACAAAAATATAAATAGATATTTTGGTGGACCATAATGTTATGATTGAAAACAATATTCCTAGAGATCTATGGAAGAGAAACATACTTATAGAATTAGTTGTACTTGAAAATATAATTCACTTTGTATTAAACCGGTGTTCTACCAATTCAAATAAAAGTTGCAATTGTCAAGACTGACAAATTCTATATACCTGCATGTATGTGTGTGTGTGTGTGTGTGTGTGTGTGTAATTTCACAAAATAGATAGATAGAAACACACATACAACATGTTTGAGACATTTTTTAAATTAAAACAAAATTTAAGGATCTCAGGGCATGCTTGCTCTCTATACTGCCCTTCATCAGTTGGATTTTGAAACAAATAACAATTTTAAGAACTATTTTGTAAATAAACATAAGATTCTTTTTTTTTTTTTTTAAGCTGAGCCATCCTGCCACCTGTTGGCAGCTCAGTGGCTGCTCAGCTCGGGCCAGAACTCGAACCGCTGTTGCTCAGAACTCAAACTCTTGAGCAAGCTCTTAACCAACTGAGCCACTTGGCCAGCCCTTAAACATAGATTCTTAATATTATTTAACTTTTACGTTTAAAATCGTCTTGTAAATGTAGGTACCTCATTTTTTATTTTCAAAATCAGTTTGAAATTTTTAATGAAAACATTCAATAAATGGAGCACAAACCAACAAAAGGATAACACTGAATAACGAAGGAGGAACTGAACAAATTAAAGAATCAACTCAAATGGTACACAGATATAATTTTGAAATTCGATAATTGCACTTTAATGTATCTTGACTTTTAGAAAGTTTTTTGATGGTGCTCTTATTTTTAATTATATATATTTATATTCTGTACCAAATTGAAATGAAGCTGAGAAGGCCTATCATGTTAAACATCTAATTTTGATGAAACTTGCAAAAATAATCATAATAATGATAACTTAATTGGACACCTTTGTCTTATAAAAATATGTGAGGAGGAGATATACTATGAATAAATATGCAAAATAATAGTAAAAACATTTGGGCAGAACTATTCTTATATTACAGTACAAAACAAAGATATGAATTGAGAATATGCCTTATTTAGAACAATTTGCTGAGCCTACCAGGCCTCTGTACACAATAGAGAGATTATTTTTTCCTATTAAAATTAATGTTTGATCCACCAAAGAAGAGTCAACCGAAGACGTCAGCAATTTCAAATGTATTAACCAGAAGATTGTGGGCAGCTTTATTAAACCTTTAATAAGACTATATTAAAATACATTTTTCAGAAAAAGAATCGATGACACAATATTAAAGATAGGTATTGTCAAAAATGTATTAAAGTATGTGAAACTGTACTAAGAATAACTATTATGCTTATCTTATTTTGTAATGCTCAGTCAACACAATAAAGGATTGGGTGACATTTATTTATTTGCTTTAGCATTCAGGGATATCTGTTATTTTTATTTTTTTAATTTAACTGTGAAAAGTTTTAAGCGTACTAAGAACAATTTGGGGAATAAGAAATGAATATTTCAAAAATATATAATTATTTTTATAGCATCCTTACATTTTCAGATGTGTCTTGCTCTGAGCAATACATTATGCAGTTAACCCGCCTAGGATAACTCTCTTTAGGTCACCACCCTCTTCTCATAAATTTGGTTCAGCTGATGGACAAAAAAACTCACCTTTGTAATCACCTTATAAAAAGGGGGAGGAGGAGGGAAATTGGGAAGAAAAAGGGAGAGAAAAGTGAGGAGGGAGAGGGAGAAAGAGGGGGGAAGGGAAAAGTTTTCAGCCTGTGGATGAGGAAGGGGAGGCCTAAGTCTACCTTGGTCTCTTTTATACCATTTCAAATTTTCCATGTGATTATTTCCCTTTTTAGTTTTTCAATAGAAGTATAAATACATGTAGTCTAAAGCAAAAATCTGTTCTATGTACTGCTTTGTACACTGCTCTATGAATTTTTTTCTTTGTATATGCCATATGACCAGTACTCAGATCAAGATTTATACGCCATGTCCGTCTCCAGAATGTTCCCTCCTGCCTGTCCTAGTCAGCATTCCTACTACCAAAACAGCAGAGGGAGTCACTATTCTAATTTCTTTACCATAGATTAATTTTGCCTGTTCTGGAAATTCAAATAAGCACAACCATACAGTATGTACTGTTTTGTGTCTGACATACTTTGTTCAAAATAATGTTTTTGATATTCATCCATATTGTGGCCTGTTTTTTGTTGCTGCGTAGTATCACATTGTTCTTATTCCTTTATTCTCCTGTTGATAAACATTTAGCTTGTTTTCATCCTATGGTTCTTGCAATGAAAGATACTATGAACATTTTGCCACAAGTCTTTTTGTGGACATCAACTCTTTTCTCTTAGATATTAATCTAGGAGGCAAATGACTGGTTCATATGATGAGTGTACATTTAACTTTACTAGAAACCATTAAAAATTTTTCCAAAATATAATATTAAAGCTATTTTACAGTTTCAAGAGCAATGTATGAAAGTTTCAGTTTCTCCAACATTTGGTATCATTCATTTTTTTTTTCTTTTTGTTTTGTTTATATTTAATGTTTAGCCATTTTGATAAAAGTACAGTGATAGTATGGTTTTAATTTACATTTCCCTTGTGAGTAATGGTATCAAACACTTTCTTCATATGCTTATGGTCCATTTGGATGGCTTCTTTTCGAAGTGGCTGTTCAAGTCTTCTGTGATGGGGTGTGGCGTCTTTTTCTTATTGATCTGTAGGAGTTCTATGTATTTTCTGGATATGGGTCCTTTGTCAGGTACATGTATTATAAATTATATTATGAATATTCTCTCCCCTTCTACTGTTTGCCTTTTCTTTTTCTTTCTGGTGCTTTTTGATGAGCAGTAGTTTTTAATTATGATGATGTCCAATTTATTTTGTTTTTCTTTTTCTTGTTTAATGCTTAGTATCTTCACCTACACTAAGGTTACAGAAACACAGTCCAATTTTTTTCTCCAATGCTCTATAACCACAATCCAGTGTTTTCCTCTAGCCCTCACATTTAGATCTATGATCTATCTCATGTTAATTTTTATATAGGGTGTGAGATGGGTGTCAAAGTTTATTTCTTTTTCCATTGGATATCTAGCCATTCGAATGTCATTTATTTACTAAAAAGACCTACCTCTCCTCTGTTGAATTTCATTGATATTTCTTTGTCGAAATAATTACTTTTCCTTTATACCAAAACAGAGAGAGTAAATCACTTTGCTAAACAGTAATTATACAATTCAGCACATAATGTCCTTCACAGAGGGAAAAGAGAAGAAACCATTGAGGTCACCCTAGGGGTGTATGCTCATGGGACCTTGCATTAGCCTTTATAATCAAAAGCTTGCCTCCTCACTCTCTCCCTCATTTCTTTGTAACCATTTCTCATGCACAGCGGCTACAAGGGATGGCCAGCTGCTATTTTAATTATGTGGATTCCTTGATCAAAGCCATTATTTCCAAATATTTAGAAACCTGATGTCCTGGTTTCTAAATCAACTTGACCTTAAAGTCTCTTCTATGTGTTCCTCGGGTAACACACTCACCCTTCAGCTATAATGGTATGTGCTTGAAAAAGTTCTCATTTGGGAAGCTGGACACATATTTTTTCCCCTTATTAGCACTGGGGGTGACCTTCAGCATGTCACTTATCCATCCTTCTCCTTAGCACCTTCATCTATCTAATGATGGTGCGATGGTTATCTAAAAACCCTTTGGCTCTGGCATTCCAGGATTCAGGGAAGGAACTGGATGTTCTACCTTGATTAACTGCCAGGGCTTCATCATCCATTAGTGTGCTTGACAGGGGAGAAAAGAGGAAAGGCTTTTCACCCCCTACTTCTTTCATTCAAATACCCAATCCAATTAATTCCAATTAAAATTTGTGGGTTTAATTAGTTTGTCTGATAGGTTTTTGAAAAACCTCATAAATGTAAATCTATGCCCTCCCTTTTTGAGCCTTGACAGCTGTCTTGCTCCTTTTAATTTGAGCTCCTCTCACTCACTTGTGCCCCTTCTGATTCATGATTCTTTGTTCCTGTTTATTGATTGTCTTTTTTTTTTCTCCCTTTCCTCCTTCTAGGGATAACACATTACTTAAAAAGAATTTTAGAAGGCGATGCATAAAGATTTTAAATTACCTAGAAACTATTTCATTTATGGGAGAATAAAGTATTGCTAAAGGACTTCGAGCTCTGTTGAAATATGTCAGCATCGCAGAGCCATGTTTTAACCACTCCCCTGACTGTATGGCCTACATCATCCTCTCATGACCTGAAGATGACACCTTAATCATATGTTCTGAGGAGTGCCAAGGAAACCCCTCACTCCCAAATGTATTTCTCATAACAGCACCTGTTCACCGATGCTTGGTTGGTTTTGTCAGTTTTATAGTTATTTATTTCCACTTTATTGTACTTATGTACATCAAAATAAATGTGTTAAGACTCTAAGTTTCATGAGGACAAAGGTTTTGTGTGCTTTTTTTAACTTCCATATTCCTAGCACCTAAAACAATGCCAGGAAATAATAGATACCTAATAAATACTTGTTAAATAAATGAATGAATGAATTTATAAATTTTAAAATGAATAAGTTGAATAAATTAGTTTAATTATACTGTGTAATTTGTAATTTTACCTCAAAACTTGTATCCTCTGTTATTAAGAATTTGTTATAGCAACATACTTTGAGCACTTACTATGTATCAGCTATGATGCTCAAAATTTCCTTCATCTACTGTTCAAAGCAATTTTATAAGAAAGTTACTATTATTATTCTTAAATTACTATATTCAGGTTTAGAAAGAATAAATGACTTACTGAAGACAGAGTTGGTATGTGGCAGAATCAGGATTATGACTCAATTACAAAAAAAACATGTACCAGAAAAATTTAGACATCAAGAAAAGAAATAATATTATACCACCATAACACAACTACTATGAAATTGTATCACAATTCTGCCTAACTTTTATTCTCATAAATTTTTGGTTTCATATAATCAACCAGAAGACATATTTTTTAATATTATGTTCTAACTCTTAGGCCTAGTGATAGCTTGTCTTTACATCTATCATTTTAATGGTTGCATCTGCCATTAATTAGTTATCTATCAGAGCTCCACAACATTGCAGGACATTTTGTCGCGTCCAAAACATTCATAGAGATATTTGGTTAATACCAAAAAAGGCCTTGATATTTGGTCCTGTCAAAAATATCCATGCTTGGAAAATATCCCTGGGTTCAAATAGCCCACAATATTTATTTATACTTTTGGTTTACAGAAATAATACATAAAAAATTCTATCATGTTTTATTGGCCCAATGATTGAGCAGTGGCTATATTGCCAATAACAATTCTCCTTGCCTAGGGAGCCTAACTAGTAATGGCACATGGGGTGAGGCAGATGGATTGGCATACATAGACCAAATATTTCTGAGGGTGTTTTGGACAGGACCAAATATCAAGGACCTTTGGGCATGAGACAAATGTCTTCATGGACATTTAGGACAGGACCAAATGTCCACAAGGTAGACCAAATGACTCTACCTTGAGCAATAATCCCTTCTCTGGTATGGCTAAAATCATTCTCACATAAAAGATAATATAGCATAATAATGCATAATTATTATATAGCTGATATAATAAATTATATTTGGGGATCCATTTGGAATTTATTTCCCTTCATTTTATAAAACCCAAACCCATGTGGTGATTCTTTGTCATTCAATATGCATTTGTGAGGGGCGGGGAAGGTGGCAGATGGGTATGAGTGGGTGTGCACACACTGTGCTTAATATTCCCTTGTTCTTAATGAGAACTAGTTTCATCTTCTTCCTTAAGAAAAAGAAAGAAAAGAAAATCCATAGAAGCCATCCAGTGTTTTAGTCCCTAAATTCCAGCCAGACGAGCAGATTAACTGCATTTCTTAGCCAAGAATTAACCTGATCTCCACACTCTCCATTCCTCCCACTCTTATTATGCATCCTATTTTTTTCTGTTATGAAAATAAAGTCTCGATTTTACAAAAGTTAAATTTAACAGAAGAGATGTGACAAGCAAGATGTAAGTACAAAAAGGATAAATAGGAGGAAAGAAGATGGACCTCTATTTTATTTCCATAGCACTTTTTCCAACCTCCTAGTTGATTGCTTACCATATGAGTTGTAAATACAATGCAATCATTTGCTCACCAGTGTTTGATAAAAGGTGAATGAACAAATGATGTATTATGGATTGTATTAAGCATGGAAAATCTCCTAATGGCACAAGGAACTGAACTTAGTGCTGAAGGATTATTAAGAATTAGATAATCTAGATGTAGAGAGTGACCTGAATAAAGATACAAAAGAGGGAATGAACTTGACTCACTAGTGGGACAGTGCTGTGTGGCAGTATCAGCCTTTCAATAACCAATGATATGGCTGGACCAGCCCTTGTGGTTCTCATTATTAATGCAAGATGCATCAAGCAATAACCATCAGGAAACTTTTGGGGGGGAAAAGATATTATTTTTATTACTACTATTATTATCATTGTTATTATTATTACTTACAGATACTAGAGGTCACAAGTAGAGAGTGAGCAGGATTGGGGTTCTACTTTTACTGGAGTCAAGGGTAGGTGCAGGCTCACTCTTAATTGGTGAATTCAAAACATAAGAGCAAGAATTTAAAGTATAGGAACAAGTAAAAAACAAAAACAAACTAAAAAAACACAAAAAAACCCAAGTGGCTCGAATGGTCAGTTATTGAAATCAACCAAGATCTCTAAAACAAAGGGGGCGGGACTCTGCTCAACTCTTTATCTAGTCTTGTGACTGGCAATGTGTTTATTTGAGATAGCTATCTTTGAAATAAGTGGATGCCTTGGCAATCAAAGCTGAAATCAGTCACTTGCATTACAAAAAAGAAAAAGCAACTGTCAGGGATTACAGTACAATTAGTAAATTAGTCCAGGTATAGAAGTAGGAATGGTTTTAAAATCACTCTTCTCCAACCAACTTAATCTCAGTGGTACATTCTTTTCTGGTGAGAAAAAAATAACAATTTTTTCTACTTTTATTTTTTCACCCCAGTACTTTCAGTGAATGACTCAGGTCCTTGGGGCTCTTGGTGACTGTCATTACGTATAGGTTACAAAGCAATGTGAATAAATAAAAGGGAAGCCTAGGAGAACACATTTATCATAGCTCAATTAAAAGTCGTATTTCTTAGGAAATAAACTATTTCATTAACACAGCTTCATTAATTATTGAAAAAATGTGGAATGCCTTGGGAAACATTATCTGGATAACTTGGGAGATGCATAGTGATTAGTTTCACTTTCTGATGGCAAGAAACTTCTTCGTAGGAAAATGTCATGTAAAATGTTCTCATTTCAAGCTCGGTAATAAAAACAAAAAACTAGTAGAAACTTTAATGCAACACTAAAGAGTCAGGGAAATAAATGTCACTAGTCTACAGAAAACAAGATTTCTCCTGGCAGCTATCATTTAATTTGGTTTTGCTTCAATCCTAAACCTTGAAAAAATGAAAAGCCTCTAGCCACAATCTTTAAGTCGATTTAGGAATCCGCGGTCTTTAGTAATTTCCTATTATACAACAGGTGCTGTTTCCAAGAATTCATAGCCTCCAGAGAAACTTTGTGACACTGTCATTTCCTCAGTCAGTTTGCCTCCACTGAGAACTTACAGGCATACCTGGTTTTATTGCACTTCGCTTTATCGTGCTTTGCAAACGTTGTGTTTTTTACAAGTTGAAGGTTTTTAGCAACCCTGCATTGAGTAAGTCCATGGGTATCATTTTTCCAACAGTGTTTGTGCACTTTGTGTCCCTGCATCACGTTTTGGTAATTCTTGCAATATTTCGGACTTTTTCATTATTATTATATTTGTTATGGCGATCTGTGATCTTTGGTGTTACTATTGTAATTGCATTGGGGAACCACAAACTGTGCCCATATAAGATGGCAAACTTAATTGATAAATATTGTTTTCTGACTGCTCCACTGACCAGCCATTCCCCATCTCTCTCCCTCTTCACAAGCCTCCTTAATCCCTGGTACACCACAGTATTGAAATTAGGCCAGTTAATGACCATCCCAGGGCCTCTAAACTTTCAAGTGAAAGAAAGATCAGCTCCTTTCTTACTTTAAATAAAAAACTAGAAATATAGGCCGGCCGAGTGGCACGATGGTTAAGAGCTGGCTGGGGACGCCAGAGGGCCCAGGTTCAGATCCCACATATGAGGGCCAGTGACACTGCCCTCTACAGCTAAGATGCTGAACAACAGCTCAACCTGGAGCTGGGCTGCCCTGAGTCACCAGCGACGGCGTAGGCTGCAGCCCCTGCTGCAGTGGGTTGCCATGGGCTACCGTGTGTAGCCAGCAGCCAGCGTGAGCGGCCAGCAGCCACAGTGAGCGGCTGTCCAGAAGCCGGCGACTGATCTGCCTCGCCCGGGAAGAGCGCAATGATGGTGCCAACTTGGGCCAGTGACGCGACGTCCTCCACAACTAGACTGAAGCACAAAAGGACAGCAGCTTGTCTGTTCCCCTTCTCCCAATTCCCCAGCACTGTTCCCATCCCCCAATTCCCCAATTAAAAGAAAAGATTAAAAAAAAATCTAAAAAAACCCCAAAAAACTAGAAATATGATTAAGCTTAGTGAGGAAGGCATGTCAAAAGCCATGATAGTTTGAAAGCTAGGATGCATGTGCCAAACAGCTAGACAAGCTGTGAATGCAAAGGAAAAGTTCTTGAAGAAAATTAAAAGTGCTACGCTGATGAACACATAAATGATAAAAAAGTGAAATGCCTTATTGCTAATGTGGAGAACGTTTTAGTGGTTTGGATAGACTATCAAACCATCTACAACATTCTCTTAAGCCAAAGCCTAACAGAGCAAGAATCTAACTCTCTTCCATTTTATGAAGGCTGAGAGAGAGAAGGAAGCTACAAAAGAAAACTTGGAAGCTAGTAGAATTTGTTTCATGAGGTTTAAGGAAGGAAGCTGTCTCCATAACATAAAAGTGCAGGGTGAAGCAGCAAGTGCTGAAGTGCAAGCTGCAGCAAGTTCTCCAGAAGATCTAGCTAAGATAATTAATGAGGTAGCTACGCTGAACAACAGAGTTTCAATGTAGAAGAAGCAGTCTTAAATTGGAAGAAGATGCCATCTAGGACGTTCATAGCTACAGAGAAGAAGTCAGCGCCTGACTTCAGAGCTTCAAAGGACAGGCTGACTCTCTTGTAAGGGGCTGTTGCAACTGATGACTTAAATTTGAAGCCATCCCAAAACTCCTAGGGCCATTAAAAATTATTCTAATTCTACTCTGCCTGTGCTCTATAAATGGAACAACAAAGCTTGGATGACAGCACATCTGTTTACAACATGATTTTCTGAATATTTTAAGCCTACTGTTGAGATCCATTGCTCAGAACAAAAGATTCCTTTCAAAATATTACTGACCAATGGTAATGGACCCAGTCACCCAAAAGGTCTTAAGGAGATGTACAGTAAGGTTAGTTTATTTTCATGCCTGCGAATAAAACATCCATGCTGCAGCCCAAGGATCATGGAAAAATTTTGACTTTCGAGTCTTGCTATTTAAGAAATACATTTTGTAAGGCTAGCTGCCATCAATGAAACTGAGGGTCCTCGTAATTCTGATTTGATTTGTGACTGTGGCTTTAGAAATCATTTTTTTTTCCTCTTCTCTCTGCACATTTCACAGAACTTGACCTTTCCCCTTGATAATCCGAACCCCTGAGGCAGCCAAAAACAACAGCCTAGTCCTGACTAATGGTCACAAGGTTTGAGCCTCTGGCAGGCCAAAGTTAACAACTTGACCTAAATTATGTTTCAGCTCCTTGAGCCAAAAGGCAAAACAACCTCCTCTGCTACCTCTCCATGAAACCAGACAGAGGGATGCTGGAGCTGACCCCAGAACTCTCCTCCAAACCTGAGGAAATTATTTACTATCCATACCTCACCTTCAAGGAATCAGCACCCACACAACCCAAACACCCTAAACCATGGTGTCTTGTGATTATGCCCTATACAGCCTATTGGTCACCTGTCACTGTAGGTCTTTTAGAGCATAAGCACAAACTCTGGATTGACATTAATCCTAATAAATGCCTTTCTTCACTACAAATTGCTCATTTGTTTTCTTTCGGTCAGTGTGTGCAGGTGGGTGAACTCATATGTTGGGGTTCAATAACATTGATAGTGAGTCCTCCACTGGATGTGGGTAAAATTGTAAACCTTCTAGAAAGGATTCACTATTCTAGATGCCATTGAAAACACTTGTGTTCACAGGAAGAGGTCAAAATATCAACATTAACAGAATTTGGAAGAAGCTGATTCCAACCCTCATGGATGACTAAGAGGTTCCGGACTTCAGTGCAGAAAGTAATTGCAGATGTGGTAAAAATAACAAAAGAATCAGCATGAGACGTGGAGACTCAATATGTGACTGAATTGCTGTTATCTCATGACAAAACTTAAATGGATATGGAGTTGCTTCTTATGGATGAGCAGAGAAAGTGTTTTCTTGAGATGGAAACTACTCCTGGTTAAGATGATGTGAAAATCGCTGAAATGACGAGAAAGGATGTAGAATATTACATAAATTTAACTGATAAAGCAGCGACAGGGTTTGAGAGGATGGACTCCAATTTTGAAACAAGGTTTACTATCTGTAAAATGCTATCAAACAGCATGAAAGGAAAAGTCAATCAATGTGACAAAATTCATTATTATCTTATTTTAAGAAATTGCCACAGCCACCCCAGCCTTTAGCAACCACCACCCTGAGCAGTCAGCAGCCATCAATATGAAGGCAAGACCCTTCACCCAAAAGGATTAGGACTCGCTGAAGGCTCAGATGATGGTTAGCATTTTCTAGCAATAAAGTATTTTTAATAAGGTGTGTACATTTTTAGACATAATGCTATTGCACACTTGATATACTACAGTATAGTGTAAATATAATTTTTATATACACTGGGAAACCAAAAAATTCATGTGACTCGCTTTATTGTGATGGGTTGGAGCTGAACGTGCAATGTCTTCAAGGTATGCGGGTGCTATGTTCTGAGAATTTCTGGCTCTGATGGGCTGAGGAATGGCAGCAGAGGAAAGAAGGCCACGTGGGACTCAAGTCGTCCACATTCTGGACTGATGTCTGAGCCCTCCAGGGCTGAGACTGAGTTTTGAGAAGTATTCCTTTTTCAAAACAGTTCAAGGTATTTTATGCTTATTTTCAAGACATTAATCTGCCTCCCAGGGCATCTACTGGAATCCTTGGAGTTACCCTAAACCGCTCCTCCTCTCTCATATCTGCCCTTGTAACACACATTTAATGGGTAAACAAATCTCTTCAAGCTTTCTTCAGAAGATACTAGTACATCAGTTCTTGCTCTCTGTCCCACTTTCACAGGCTTGGCTCATGCCTTTGTTCTCTCTGACCTGGACTACAATTATCGTTTCTTCCTAATGGGTCTCTCTAGCCTCAGCACCTTCTCCTGGGAAAAAAGTGTGTGAGCGTGAGTGTGTGAGTGTGAGTGTGTGTGTGTGTGTGTGTGTGTGTGTGCATGCGCATATGTGTAGAGAACATTGATTTTACAATAAATAAACTAGCAATATTGCCAATTCTCTCTGATCCTACCATTCATTTATTTATTTGTTCAATACATTCAATGTTTAATTCCTATGCTAGGCACTAAGGCTATAATAATGAGCAAGACAGACATGATCCTTACCAATATAAAACTTAAAATCTAACCTATATGCAACATCAAAAACTCTCTTTTCACTCAGAAACCTACAAAATATATTCCCACTTATGTGAACAGAATTGTTAAATAAATTTACTCTAAATCTGCCTGACACTCTACCTATACCTAGTAAATTCCTTGGTTATTCCTAAGCTTCAAGTTTGCATACCTAGGGGTCAAAAATGTTAAATAACCTTATAAAATGACTTTAGGTTACTGGAATTAATAATAAGAATATATTAATAAATAATTATTATACATTATTAATGGGGTAAAGATGTTTATTCCATAGAGCTGTTGGTGTGAAGAGTAAATGTATGTATTCATATAAAATATTCAGCATGTAGTAGATGCTCATAAATGTTGACTTGACTAAAGAGTATCCAAAATGCTATCTCCTCTGCAATCCATTCAGATCTCTTCTACGTCTTACAATAAAATAAGGAAACTCTCGAGCAATTATACATGAGTGCACGTGTCTGAGCTTCAAATGACTAGAACTAATGCTGCAGGAGAACATTTTCCATAGGCTTCAGACACAAGAGTGAGATTTTAGATCCTTCACTTTTTTTTTTTCCTATTATAAAGGTCAATGAGTTCATTACATAGACTTCTCTTGACCTTGTTGGATTCTGCTTCTGGCAAGTTGCCCATATTGAGAAGGTTCACAGGAAAACCTGCTATTCCATGGTCTGTGCTTGCCTGAAGTTTCACAATCACTCAGCACCCCTTGCTCTGCTGAACGTTCCTTGTGCCCCCTGGCATGGACCTGTTCTCCCATTAAAGATATGGGGGATTTTGACACTCCAAGTTTCACCTGTGGTAAACCCTGTCTTCATGGCTGCTGCCTTCCCTTAATTCCATTTTCAAATAGTTATGTTGTTTGGCAGATGACATACAACAGGTGTGCATCACGTCTTACAAGGTCTGTGGCTGCCAGAGAAGATATAGCTAGAAAAGCTCTAACACTTCTGTTGATCTGCAGCTGTCTGTCATGTTCTGGCAGCCATGGCCATAGGCAAGAATCCAAATACAGAACAAGAGGGCGTGTTGCCATCTTAGCAGATGGACACAAAGAAAAGTAGCCAAGAGCCTCCATAACAAGCAACATGGATGCAGGGGCAGGCCAGGATATGCAGCCAATAACATCCAATTGATTCTTAATCCATTGCTTAGTAACCTCGAGTTCAGGAGCAACGTTCTTTTCTAATTATGACTTGAGTCAGGAGCATTTCCATCGTGCGGATCCGGGTATGTGATTGCCATGGATTAGTGCTGGGGAGCAGAAGGCCAGCTGGATCTTTGAAGCCAACAGAGCCAGCAATGAAATCTGCACTTGGGGTGAGAATTGCCTCTCTTGGAGCTATGTCAGCAAATGCAGGCTGGGTGTCAGAGTTGAGAGGTAAGAGAGAAAGACGGATCATGACACGTTTGTGTTCTTTTTCCCTGCTTTCACTTTGAGTGAGCAGAAAACCTAGGTGAGGCACAGAATGGACAAAAATAAATCCTTCCTGTAATGTCAGGCCAGATCGTGCTGGCTGGAGTCGGAGCTAGAAAAAATAGAAAAACAAACGAGAGAAAACTAGACTCCGAATCAGTATGTTAAAATCCTGCAGGATTACTGTAAAGGATCATGAGGCTTAAACTCAGATGTCAGATCATCTAATTCCTATCCCGGCACCCCACTTACTAGCTTTGTAACTATGATCAAATTACTAAGCCTCATTTTCCTCAACCAGAGGATATGAATAATAGCACACTACCTTATGGGGCAGATGTATTACAAGAGTTAATGTGTTCAAATATATGGTGATGGAAAGAAAACTGACTGGGTGGTGAACACACAATGTGATATATACATGACATATTACAGAACTGCACACCTGAAATTTATGTAACTTTGCTACCAATTATCACAGCAATAAACTTTAATTCTTTTTTTTTTTTTCTAAAGAGTTAATGTGCATAAAGTACCTAGAACAATATGTGGGGTTGGGTAAAATTTCCTCTCATTCCCCTCTTAGTTCTCCTGGCTGGTGAAATAATTAAAATGGCATACAACAGATTAACAGGAGAAAATTATCAAGTTTAATTATGTATGTATGTAGAAGGATTCCTTAAGACTACAGGGCCCAAGGACAAATTAGGCAGTTGAGGTTCAGATGCCATATTGAGCTGAGGAGAAAAGGGGATTTGGGACTTCAAAAGACAGGAAGGCAATTCACATGGAGACGGAAAAGCATATGTTTAATAAATAAGTGTTTGTTGGGGCGTCCTTGACAATGGGACACAGAGGGGACTTTGATCAAACAAGCCTTGCGAGATTCTTCCCTGTGTATGACACCTAGTTCATATTAAACTACAGTTATCTAGGATGATGGCTCCCTTCCTGAAGCAATTCCTCTACCTAAATTCTTTTAGGAAGTTAGGAGGAAGGCCAAGGTTTTTCCTGAGTCGTTTGTGTCTTAAAAATAACCAACTTAAAATAATCAGTATCCTAAAAAGGCATATTTTGGGGTGGCAAACTCTGGTTCCCTTCAAGTGCTTGGCATAAGCACCACATAAATTTTAGCTCTCATCATCACATGTGAAGGTTAGGCTCTCTCTGGAGAGCATAAACTGAATTGTGTTTGAACTTCATGAAAAAAAACATGTCCTTTGTACCATGCTGGTTCAATTGGTATCACCTCTAGTCTCTTGTAAGTTATTATACTGAATTTCCTCAATAGAACTATTATTATCTGGTGGAAATTGTCAATATGCAACACAACCCCTCCCCCCCCACCACACACACACACACACACACACACACACACACACACAAACACACGTATTCCCAGCTTCTGTAAACCAAGACATAAAAAAGGACAAGAATCAGTCCTCAATTCATATCTCATTTTATAAACGTTTTTGGGTCCACCTTCATGGCTTCAGCAACTTCCTGTAAAACAATTTGAAGTCCAAACCACTCATTACAGCTTAGACCTATTTATCCAATGGTATATTAGCTCTCTATCCTTGGACATCACACAATCCCTTCAAACTGTGTGTCCATAGCTGAAATTTTCATGTTCACTCCCAACCCCCACCCCGGAAGTCAGATACTGTTCCTATTCCTGTACCCCTTGGTTATCCCTATGCCCTGAGTTCCCCCTTTATCCTTAAAAGTGTCCCAGTTTTAGATGGCAAATTACATGATTGCCCTGGGTACCTCTCATATTGGTGAGCCATCCAAACAGTCAGTTGCTCAAGACAGCATTCCTAGACTTCACCCCCACCTAACATCTCTGAAATCTAATCTGTCACCTAACCTGGTGAATTATGCTTCCCAATTATATCTCAAATTTACACCATTTTCTCCAACCATTGCCACTGCCTTTGTATAAGCCCTCATCTCCATTTTTTTTTAAACTGGAAAAAGCTTCTTAAATGATATTTCTACATTCTTTTTTATCCCCAAAATATAATTCACAAGAATATCATAGCAGTTTTTTTTTCAAAAAGCAAATATGGCCATGTCATTTCCCAGCTTAAAATTTTCTCCAGTAACTATATTATATAAAAGGAAAAATATAAGCTTCTGACATGCCAACTTTTTTTACCTAATTAATACCTCTTAATGAATGACTTCCAAATGTGTGTCTTCAGCCCCACCTCTTCCCCTGAATGGGAGACTTAAATGTCTAACTGCCTATTCCCCCATCCCACTTTAATACGCATCTCAACATAAAATGTCCAAATTTCAACTTATAAATTTACCTCATAAACTTGTCCTTCTCCTAATGTTACTGATATCAGTAAATGGCAACTCTGTTTATTTACCATTGGCTTTGTCTCAAAAACCTGGGAGACATTTTGACTCCCCTCAGTCTCACATCTAACATCGACTCCATTAATACATCTCATTGACTCTGCTTTATAGTATATCCCAAACTCTGTCCCATCTCACAACATCCAGTACAACTACCACACTCCAAGAAATTATCTCTCTCCTAGATGATTGGACTAGTATTTTCCCTTCTTTTCCTAATTTTTTAAAAATTAACTTAATATTTTGTTTCTATTTTATCTCCTTTATTGGCTTATTAGCCCTACCTTTTTTTATTAGTTTTTCAATCACCTCTAGGGTTTACAATACACATCTTCAACTTATCACAGTCTATCTTCATGTAATATTATTGCACTTCATGTAGAGTATAAGAACCTTAGAACAATATACCTTCATTTCCTCCCTCATCTTCTTTGTGTTATTATCATACATTTCACATCTACATAGTTATAAATCTCATCTGTTATCATTTTTGCTTTAAACTGTCAACCATTTTTAAAGAGACTAAAAATTAGAAAATTATGTTTTATTTCCCACGTCTTTCCCATTTCCCATGCTTTTACAGTCTTTTATGTAGATACAAATTTCCATCCTATATTATTTTCCTTTGCCTGAAAAACTTCCTTTAAAATTTTTTGCATGCAGATGTATTGGTAAGAAATTTTCACAGCTTTATTTCTCTTTAAAAAAATTTATCTGTATTTCGCTTTTATTTTTTAAACCTATTTTGCAGGTTATAGAACTCTATGTTGAGAGTTCTTTTCTTTTAGTCATTAAAAACGTCATCCTACATTGTCTTCTGTTTGTGACTTGTATCACGTCCCTCTGTATATAATGTATTAATTTTCTCAGGCTTCTTTTAAGATTTTCTTTTTATCATTGGTTTTCAGCAAGTTGATTGTGGGGTGGCTTGGGATTATTTACTTTATGTATAGTTGGTTTAGGGATAATTGGAATTCTTTGATATATGTGTTTACAGTGTGAGGGCTAAGAAAAAAATAGCTAAAAAAATACTTTTCCTCTCACCTTCTAATTTTTTTCTAACTGGGCTAATAATCAAATTAACAGAGACAGATTAACAGGAGAAAATCAAAATTTTAATACATGCACACAGGGAATTCACATAAGCATGAAAATTCCCAAGACAATGAGGCAAAATTGGGTATACATGACATTTTGGACAAAGAAGAGGTGGGGGGGTGGGGCAAGTGTCTGAGATTTCAAAGGAAATAGGTAATTTATAGGTCACTGAGGAGGAGTAGAACACACATGGTAGGTAAATTCTTACTTCAGTGGGATACAGGGGGTCACCTAACTCTAGCTACTAAGCCCCTAACTGGAGCCTTCCTATCTACCACACTTATTTCAAATTAGGCTAAGGTGAATACACTAAGATTTCCTTCCTGGTCAGGTTAGAAATCCATTGTCTTCCAAACTTATTAGGCATATACTTTTTTTAATCAGCAGCCTTCCTAATATCCCTCAAGACACTGTATTTAGGAGTCATCAGTCAGCATTTAGGTAAAAGGTAAAGCCTGGGCATGGACTATATTCTTCAGGGAAATTGAGAAGTGAGATGGTATGATAGAATTCAAAAGATTTTCCACATGGATGGATCTTGAGATTAATATGCTAAGCGAAATAAGTCAGAAAAAGTTGAGAACCATATGACTTCACTCATATGTGGGATGTAAAACTGGAAGCAACAAAGGAACAAGACAAACAAATAAAGAAACAAAAACTCATAGACACAGACAATAGTTCAGTGGTTACCAGAGGGTAAGGGGGGAGGTGGGAGGTAAAGGGGGTTAAATATATGGTGATGGAAAGAGAACTGACCCTGGGTGATGAACGTACAATGTGATATATAGATGATGTATTACAGAATTTTACACTTGAAACCTATGTAATTTTACTAACCAATAAATTAGAAAAATATATTTTCCTACATTTTTTGTTCTGTTAAATTGAAAATGAACAAAGTAAGATAGATATGTTCAATTGGCATGCCCTAACTAAAAGAAGAGGGGGATAACAACGTGGAAATACAAGAAAAAAACTTGGCATATGGAAGAAAGTAACTGTCTCCTATGGGTAAACTACCTAATCCACCTTTTTTGAGGAAGCTGGAAAGAGATACTGGAATAGACCAAGAAGGCAGTATCTCAGAGTATTTAAGAGCTCAGACTCTCATTGTGTGACTATAAGCAAGTTTTTTAAATTCTTTAAGGTTTAATGTCATCCTCTGTAAAATGAGAATGAGAAGAGTCCCTAAGTTATAGAGTTACAGCCAGAAATAAATGAGACAATGTTTGTAAAGCACTTTGCATAGGTTTTTCCATGTAGTAAATGCTCATGAAGTATTAGCTCCTACTAGTTTTCTGCAAAGAAATACTGAGTACACAGAAGAAAGATAAATTTATGGCTTTAGAGTAAAAAAAGGTTTTACTAGCAAAGAAAGTATAAGAATAATATAAAATAATAACGAAACTAAAAAGAAGGAAATGAACAAATACTGTGTGAAGAGTATAGAAACAGAGGTTTTGTCCTGGAACTTTGCATATTACTCTAAGGCTTGTAGAGAAGTCACCCCACTTCTGTAGTTATTCGTTTTCTTCCTTAAAAGTTGAAATAAAATACTCTCCTGGCTGGGATGTTAAAAAGCCTAAATGGCATAACAGATGTGAAAAGTGTTTGGAAAGGTACATATATCATGTGAGAACTATTAAATGATGATATTTGTGTCATTCGGGGTTCTCCAGAGAAAAAGAACTGATAGGATACATAGATAATATAGAGATAGAGACACAGAGATAGAGAGATAGGTATAGATGATATAGATGATATAGACATAGACATAGATATAAATATAGATGTAGATGTAGATATATAGACATAGATAAGAGGATATTTATTATAGGGATAGGCTCACATAGTTATGGAGGCCAAGAACTCCCATGGTCTACCACCTGCAGGCCAGACAACCAGGAAAGCCAGTGGTATAATCCAGCCAGAACCTGAAGGCCTGAGAACTGGGGGACTGGTGGTATAAATCCTGGACTTCATTTAAAGGCCTCATACCTGGATCAGGGATGTCCGAGGGCAGAAGGTGGATGTCTCAGCTCCAGCAGAGAAAGTATTCACCCTTCCTCCACCTTTTTGTTTCACTCAGAGTCTCAACAGATTGGATGATGCCCATAGGTGTTGGTGAGACCTATACTCAGTCTACTGATTCAAATACTAATATCTTCTACAGACACTTTCATAGACAAGTTCAAAAATAACGTTTTGCAGCTATCTGGACATCCCTTAGCCCAATCAAATGAATACACAAAACTAATCATCATGATATTATTAATGGAAACTTTATAGCAATGTCTAGTCCAGACCCCATGACAACTGCTGTCATCATATTTATATCAAATAAAGAAGGAAGTGATACAGAAATAGGTCCAGTGGTTAAGTAAGAACCCTCAGAGAGGAAGACAAAGAACCAGGGCTAGAATTTCAGATTTTTCGCTTTATGTCTACTGCTTCCTAAGTCTGGATCAATGATGGCACTTTACATTCTGGTCATGAGAAAAGGCCTCTCTGCTGCTGTTTCGATGCTTTGCAACTGGCTGAAGATCCCAAAGCTACATTGTGCAAAAACCATATATCTCCCTTGAGGTCAATGATATTGACATTTTCTGCCTGATTTGGAGATACTTTATCCACAGGCTACAGTAAATCTGATTTTGTCTCATTCTCCATATCACTGATAATTCTGACTTTGGCAGGAGCATGTGTCATGCCAGAGCAACAAAACGAGGAAGAGAAACTTGATTCTGAGATATGAGTGTGATATATGATGAAGGGTTCTGCTGTTCAGCTCTTTTTTTTTCCACCCAGAATGATGTTACCTCCAAGGAAACTTAGAAATAATTTTTTTAAACACACCAGATCAAATCCCACCCAAACAGATATTTGTTATCACCTTCGCTGGCTTAGTAAATAGCCTGTTCAACCCTGTGCAAGCTTAGTCACAAAAGCCCCTTTCTTTGTATGTGGTAACGTAGAATAGAGGAGTAGGTGGGAGGAGAAAAATAACAAAATATGTCTTAATGAGAAAATCCATGCAGCATCTATAAAAACAAGATGAAAATCTAGTTGAGGGATATGGAAATAGGCATTGTCTTCTCTTACATGGTGCTTTGGGTATCATGGGCCTTCAATCATAGTGCATGAACTGTCATAAATGTGAACAGAGCCCAAAAAACAGATTTGGAAAAAAACACAAAAAGAGAACCTTGGTCTATCTACCCTCCTCTTCCCATTTGGAGATCTGTTTTGTTGTTGCTGCCCTTCTTCATTCTCCTGGTAAGAGAAAACTGCTTTTTCTATTACAAATAATTGTTCCTACATTCTCTGTGGTCCTGGTAGAGCTGTCAATTATAGCTGTGAGCATGTGATTAAGGCCAGCCAATCAGAGTGCTCCGTCTCTCTGGTTACAGTGATTGAATTCATCATGGACACATGACTCAAGAAAGTATAAGCCTTCCAGATCATTGATATTTGGAAACTAAGAGAAGAAAAAAAAGAGTCCTTTATCTTTTTGAATCTCAGGCTATAAAGATATAAACTTGGTCATCTCTCCCACCACAGAAAGTTGGAGAATTGAACCTACATGCAGAAGGAAGAGCTAAAAGATGGAGACAGAAGAGACAGACAACAAAGAAAACTCCAGTAATATCATTTAGGTCACTGAATCTTGATATGCACAATCAAGCTTCTTCCAAGTATGTAAGCCCATAATATATTTTCCTTTTAGCTCCAGAATTTTAAATTAGGTTTCTGTGGCTTTTGGCTAAAAGAGTGCTAATACAGTATATATTTGAGTCTTTCATAATCATAATCTCTAGGACCATGATTTACCAGTGCAAAATAAATATAAACCAATTTGCTTGTGACAATTTTTTTTTTTGACTAGGGGACATGATTTAGATGAAAGCCATCTAAGAATATGAGATGGAGGCAAACTTTAAATCATGGTGATCTGAATCACTCAAAAAAAGTTTGTCTTTCAAAGCACATTGAGGAAGCAAACTCAGGAGACACGTTAGAGATACAGCAATGAAAACTGACCCTCACACTGCTGTCCTCCTCTCTCCACACTTATGACCAGCTTTGATTAAAGTTGATAAAAGGTATTTCATTCATTGTACTTTTTTCTACATAAGTTATGGTTATGCCAAAATTATTTTGCTATAGAAGTGAGGCAAAGTAATATTTTGAACATTAATCAATGCTTTTTTCCCAAGATAGTTCTCATTAACCAACTCCTTCTAATTAGAGCAACTGAGCATCTTTTCATTACTATTACAGGAAGAGGATAAGCCAGGAGAATGCCTAGTGCAGTTTGTAGCCTTTGAGCAGGAAAGGCTAGATAGAAGAAAATCAGAGGGAATTGGAGAGAGCTGAGAACTGGGTGAGATTCCTGGGAAGGGGCCCCCAGAAACACTAAAATGGAAGTGGCTGTGTGGTTCATGCCTGAAACAGCCCTTTGCTCATGCCACCCCTCAGTTTCCATAGCTTTAGAGTAAGCAGGGAGAGCAGCCAATGGTTTCTCATGCTCCCAAAATGGGCTATGAGGCAGCAGAGAGCGTCAGACCTGGAACAAAGGATAGCACCATAGCAACCTGCAGGAATCTCTGACCCAGGACCAGACCAAACAACTGATATCATAGAAGACATCTGCATGGACCAACAGTAGTCAGGAATCAGGCATCGCTGTGCTCTGCAACATGAGCTGTGGAACATAGCTGCTATCCTGGGGGGAAAGGGGAGGGACTTACACTGATGGAGATTTCAGTTCCTGTCATCAGGAGAATGAGGTCTTGAAACAGAATTCTACTGAGTTATAGAAAAACAAAGGTTACATTCCTTAAGCACAGAAGTTTGTGCATAGACAGAGATTCACACTACCTACTGAAGTGTTAAAAATACTTTTTCAGAGTAAAATAACAAAAAATTTTAAATCATTTATTTAATATTTGGCTTTGAAATTATGGATCACTAAGCTTAAGGTTTTGTGTTAAATAAAAAAATAAGTTTTGTTGCAGACATTTAGCCCTAACGCCACATCAGTTGTGGCCTCCACACTCTCTGCCTGTCTTGGACTTGTGCCTGGGATATTTCCTCTTCAGCTTATCAAAGAACCCTCTTCCCTAGGTGAGCATCCTAATTAGAGGTGAACTGTTACCCATAAGGAAGGCTAGGCTAAGGAAGGGGGCCTACTCAGCATTCCTGCTATACAACCATCAAGTGCAAAGCCACACACCCCCTCTAATAGTGGCTTGACAGAACCCATCTGTATGTGAAGCAAGACAGTGAGAAGTAGGGGGGAATGTACCCTGTGGTCCAGATTAGCATTGTTTACTACAAAGAAAAGACATCTTGGTCTTATTTAACTATGACACGTTTTCCTTTTCTTTGTTTTAAGAGAGAATAATATTTATTGAACACAAAATACACATCAGGAGACATGCTAGCTACTTTATGTGTGTTATCCTTTATTCCTCATGACAGCACTGTCTGATAGGTTTTATTATCCCCAATTTCATATGAGGAAAGTGACACTCAGGTAAGTTTAGTGACTGATCTCGGGCCATACAAGTGATAAGGGGAACATTGTGAAATGAAGTCAAATTAGCCTGGATCTGAAGCCTCTGCTCTATAGAACACACCTCCCAAACTTGAACTCCATTGAAAGGTTCAAATTTTGGCTTGATGGGTTTACCATTGGCTGCAAAGTCATTATGTGCTATCTGCATGGTTTGTTTGAGTAATGCTCACCTTTGCTATTTTTTGGCCAAGACTCCTCTGCCTCTGCATACCTTGCATAATCATACCATTGGGTTGTCTCATCTTTAGCACTAATCTAAAATGCGACTTCCTAAGAAAGACTGACCCTAAGGACCCCAGCTCCTAACCTCTATCACATCAGTGTTGTTCTGTGTTTGTTATCTCCTTAGGTGATCTTTGTCATCTGTTTTCCCATCTCTTTCAACAAGAACCCCACCTCCAGTGCCCTGTAGCAGGTTTCTGACCTCCCATTCTTGTGTCTCTATGCTGATATCACAGTCTCCAGAACGATCCTTTTTAAATGTAAGTCAATTTTTACAGTTCTCTACTCAAGCTGCTCAGCCTTCCTACCTCACTCACAGTGAAATGCCAAGTCCTTCCCCAGTTTGCTCTCTGAAAGCTTCTCCCTCTACGTTCCCCAACTCACTGCCCCCATCACCGCTTCTTGAATAGGCTTCAAGGTCCATGCCCTTGCAACTCATCGGCCTAGACCAGTATTTACCCAGATATCCTCACTCCTCTCTCTCTCACTTCCCTCAGGTCACTGCTCAGTATACTTGGCTGCTCAAAACAAGAAAAAGTAACAATACATCTTTACTTTTATATTTAACCAAATTTACTTACAGGCACCCTCACAAGACAAATCATTTTATTCTACTCACCTTCAAGGATATAGATTTCTAAAGGAAGAAGTAAAAATATGCTAATTTTTCTATTTCTAGGAGAAAAAAAGTAGATTTCATTCATCCCTTACTGGTCAGTAATTAAAATGATCTCATTTGGCTTTTTTACCACCCTACTTTTCTTTCATTTCTACAAGCTGATATTTATTTATTGGCTCAATTGTTCACTCACTTGCTCTTTTATTCAAAGTATATTTTTGAGTACCTATGAAATCTTCAGTGGTGAAGATGCCAAAATGAGCAAGACCCAGGTCCCTTATTCAAAAGCTCCCCTATCTAGTGAGAGACATTCCTGCAAACTTTTAGGAAGGATGCTATGGCATGTGTCACCTGCTGTTTCCATGGAGAAGTTTTTGATTAAACTATTCCAGAAACTCATTCTCAGCATTACAAAAGTAAAAAGAGCATTCTGAAGTCTCATTTTTAGAGGGCCAGCGTCATAAAAGATATGCTACACTGATGAAATTTAGGGTGTATACCAAAAAGCATTTGTATATTTGAGCCTCAGTAATAGAAAGAGATTTGAGTGTGGCTCCCTACCTTTCTTCATTCAGTGTTCAATGCCAAACCAACCTGTTGTATCACTGATACTTTGATGAAATCAAAGGGAAAGAGTAAGAGAGGGGGAAGAGCCAAATTTGGTATTTAATTGTTTGATACTATGTAACTAAAGGGTAACTCTCTTCTGATTCCTTCTGCTGCCTTCCACCCACCCCAACAATTGTTCTTGATTAGCAAGAATTGAGATAGTAGAAGGAATAAAGTATGAAACACAGAAACCACTAACTCATCATTTTCTTCCAATTATAATTTATCAATGGCTAAATTTTGCATTCAAGGTCAATGGTAAAAGACTGGAAGGAGAGTGCATTCAGGAACCCAGATTATTCCTGCGTGCCCTGGGTTATGGATACAGAGGAGGAGGTGACATGTGGCTCTGTTGAGGGGAGAAAAGGTGATAACTAAAGAATTCTAGACTATGGAGGTTCTGGAATATGGTTTGGTTTTATTGCCTTGCTATAATTTCTGTGTTTTCAACTATTTACTTGAAAATATTTCCATGTAAATAATAGTATGTTGTATGTGGATCTGTGTTTATGAGTGTGTGCCCTGTGTGTGTTTTTATGTGTGAATTAACTTGAATTTGCAACCTAGGGACAGCTAGCTAGTACTTGAAGTACTGCAATTTAGAATCCACATTCCAAAATGACTACGCCAACATTTCAAATATTTATCCTAAGTATATTCTAATAACACAAGGTGTCAACTGACAAAAGGAATGTTGTTTTTCCCCCCCTGGTAAAAATACTCGTAAGTGGCATTCGAGATCTCTTGTTGACTAGAAATATTTTATGAGCTCTGGGACGTTCCATGAACCCATGAACCACATAAATATCTGCCAAGTGCATTTGCTCAACACTTTCAAAGCATCACTTTAAGTCTAGAACTTGTTTAGGACCTGGGTCCCCCTGATCTAATGATTGTTTCTGTCACCTTATTCAATTAGAAAGTGGCTGACCTGGAATCCATTTCAGAAAGAACCATTCAAGCATGGTACATCTGGAGTGTCTGAGGCCATAGCGTAGGGTGTCACACATTACAGAAATGAAAGATTTTTGTGTCTGCTCAAGTAGTAAATATACAAGCAATATAAAATTTGGTAGAGGACTTGCAACCACCCACTAATGGTCAGGTTGTGAGAAATGCCTATTGCTTCTAAACTCAGAGTCTTCTCCTGCAGGCTGCCTTACTGATTTAGATCCGTTAACAACAGGCCTCCATCAGGGGCCACTGTCTTTCTTTAATCTACTCTGAATCATAACTCTGGAGCAGTGGAACTACAACAATCAACCCTCCAAATTACAAAGTGTGTTATAGTTTTGCAAATCATTTTAAGCCACACACAAGAATACATGTTGCACAAAATGCACCTGGGACAGCTCTGAGAGACTTCTCCCTTGAACAGAGTTTGGGACATAGCAGAAGTAATTTTATCCAGATTAGACATCTCTCCATCATCACGCCAAAAAAACCTAGTGTAAAAGCCTCATTATACAAAGAGATGCCCTTTTAACGGTCTGTTAAAATAAGCACAGACCAACCCATAATGATTAAAATGGTACTCTCAGAGAAGTACGTTTTTTAGTTAAAAGTTTCTATAGAATAAGAATTATCTATTTGCTCTCCCAAATTTCATAAACTCTATTAGTGGAGCTTAATAGGAAAATATAAACAATTAGAATGGTATTTTGAAGTACATTAAATCTTTATAAAGTTTATATGCTTCCAAAATGAGATAATTAGAGGAACTAAGGGCAGACAAGAGGAGAATGAGACTACTCCCTTAAGGTAATTGGTGTGTGATTATTACTTAGCAGGAATAATTTTCTTATTGGTTATTGCTTCCATTTTATTATTATCTGAAGAGTTAAGCAAATTGAAAAATAAACAACAAATTCCCTAAAATGCTAAATTATCTTAATGACAGTAAAATCTTGAGATGTTGTGATAATCAGTAAAAAATATTTTGAGGAGTAAAGATTGGAGTTATATTAAACATTATCTCCTTTGTGGGATTTAAGTTAAACTGAGTGTGTAGACACAGTACAAATATTAAAAAAAAAAAAGCACACGGCACACATGAACAGCACAGTTGGTGATTAGCCTGTTTGTATAATCAGTATATGGCAAATAGAAGAATTCCATTCTGGGAATTGAATTATCACATTTATCTACAATGCTCAAATCAACTACATAATAATAAATCTTAACTTTATTGTGAAGTTGTGTATTACTCAGGGTTCTCCAGAGACATAGAACCAATAAGATATATATAAATACATATAAGAGGATATTTGTTATAGGAATTGATTTATGCAATCATGGAGGCCAAGAGCCCACAAGCCTCTATCTGCAAACTTGAGAGCCAGGAAAGTCATTGGTGTAATTTAGTGCGAGTCTGAAGGCCTAAGACCCAGGAGCTCTGACATCTGAGAACAGAAGATTGATGTCACCACTCAAGCAAAGAGCAAATTTGCCCTTTCTCAACCTTTTTGTCCTATTCAGGCCCTTAACAAATTGGGTGATGCCCACCCACATTGGTGAGGGTGATCTTTACTCAGCCTACTGATGCAAATGCTAATCTTCTCTGGAAACACTCTCACAGACACACATAGAAGTAATATATTACCAGCAACCTGGGCATCCTTTAGCCCAGCCAAGCTGACACAAAATTAGCCACCACAGGCATTGGGAAGCAGAGAATTGAGGTAATTGTTCAAATAATTTAAGCTTGAAAGAGGAATGCACACATATTTTTGCTTAAAATAATTGGAAGTATCGGGTCTAAATATAATTAATTCTTTCACAGGCTTTCAGAAAGGAGTGGAGTTTTTGTGAGTACAGGTGGTCCACAACTTATGATGGTTTAACAGGATTTTTTGACTGTACATTCTTGTGAAAGTTACATGCATTCGGTAGAAACTGGACTCTGAATTTTGAATTTTGCTCTTTTCCCTGGCTAGCAATACCCTATATGATACTCTTTCATAGTGCCAGGCAGTGGCAGCAAACTGAAGCTTCCAGTCAGGTACGAGGTCACAAGGGTAAACAACCTATATCTACAGTACACTGTGCTGCCGGCAGTTTTTGGACATTGTGTTTTTGCATCCCATGATGTCTACAAAATGCCCATCTGTGTCTCCTGCTTCAGGTGAGAAGAAGAGGAAGGTGATGACCCTTGAGGTGAAACTCAAGATAATTTCTCAACTGTAGACTAATGTAAGTGTTCTAAGCACATTTACGGTAGGCTAGGCTAAGCTATGATGCTCAGTAGGTTATGTATATTATATGCGTTTTCAAGTTTCAATACTTTCAACTTAGATTGTGTTTATTGAGACCCATGGAGGAGCATTTGTATTCTGCTATAGTGACTCATGTAGACATCCAAAACAGCTATGCCTTCATTCACATGTAGGCAGAGTCCCCTAATTTCATTGTCTTTCAGGCTTGGACATCTGCTTTCAATCTTAAAAATTTGATGTGGGTAGGTTTAGGATATTGAGATTTTTTTCTCTGTCCATGTTAACTTTGTTTCTAAATAGATTGAATCTTGTGATTAAAAGTGAACGATGAGAAGAGCTTTCTGGTCCTTTTTGTTATGTTCGTTTGGGTAGTTATTTTTGTTGCAGACAGGAATAGAGCCACATTGGGAGTAGATTTAGTGTTTTATGTTGGCTTTCCAGTGGATATTGGTAAATAGCATATTAAATATCGTGTCTTACCTACACAGTATCTCCCAACCTGCTCTTCACACATTTCAGGGAAAAGCAACCCTTTGTTCTTTGAATTGCACCAATAGAACTACAAGGCTTTCATGTTGCTCAACTTCTGCTTCAACTTCTTGTTCCAGAGGAAATACTGGGCACACACTGAGCCAATCAGAGCCTTTACCTGGGACTTTTGGGATTCAGAGAAAATGGTAGCTGCTGGTGGCTGAAACTTAAAAACCTAAAACTCAGAAGTTGTCAGAGTCCATGTCAATTGCCATTCAGGCAAAACCCATCTACAGTGGAAGAAAATGGAGTTAACCCACTGGTAGGTAGAGAAAAGAAAAGGAGAGAGAATCCTGTTAGTAACTGAAACTCAGCTCTGTTCCTTCCTTTATTCCAGTTTTGTGTTGAACCGTTCCTGTGATTCTTTTAACCAATAAATTTCCACTTTAGCCCAACCTTGAGTTGGACTTTGCTAATTTGTAACTAAGTGAATATAAATTGACATATAACATCTGATTATTTTATCAATACCAGCATAAACCAATCAAGGATAACACATTTATTACAACATGGAAAGAAATCTTCTAAATCACATTTTAATCTATTGTAAATCTGGCATATAAACAACGTAAATCTTATTCATCCTCCTTCACCCCCGCAAAAAAAATTGAGTGTTTAGCACTCTGCATCTGAGTTAATCTAACTCCAAATATTTATTTAGAATTTTCAAAATATTATTAATTTGGATTTAATTCCATATCAATTTAAATCTGTATGGGTTTAAAATTTTGAATGCCAAACTTGTTTCCACCTCAGGGCATTTTCATGAAGTATTTCCTCTCTCTGGAATACTCTTACCCAGATATTTTCATGGGTCATTCTTTCTTGTTCAAATTTTAATCAACTACCACTGTCTTTGATAGACTTTTTATTATCATCTATACAAAATAGATTAATCCCACCTCTAGTAACAGTCTATTATGTTACCCTGTTTTGTTTTTATTATAGCCGTTTCTGAAATTTTTGTTGGTCTCTTGTTTATTTCATCTCCACTAACTAGAATATAAACTCCAAGAGTAAAGAAACATACCTGCCTTGTCTACCAAGCACCCAAAACAGTGCCTGGCATTGTAGAGAATGTGTGTGTGTGTGTGTGTGTGT
>NW_017731509.1:119992-158423 GCF_001890085.2 Hipposideros armiger | reverse complement strand
AGGAAGGAAGGAAGGAAGGAAGGAAGGAAGGAAGGAAGGAAGGAAGGAAGGAAGGCCAGAATGCTTTCTTCCTACCTAGTCATTGAAACCACAACAGCACAAAGTTGAACTCAGTTAATGAGGTGTTTTGTTTGCTTGCTTGTGTATTTCTGGGAAAGATAGCTGATTTCAATGTTGGGAATACATAACGGGAGTGTTATTCAGGATGGCCGGCTGGCTGCTGGCAAAGCCTCCGAGGAGCAGCTCCTGTTGCGGCACTACATTCTCAGAGTATGGGTTTTCGCCTTAAATTCCAAAAGCTGAATATTCTTATTTATCCAGGTAGGATCCAATTTTCAGTGGTAGCCAAATACTAAATTAATCACACAAGACCATTCTATCAACCGAAATGCTATTTTGTTGTTTTATAATAGATGTACATAATGTTTGTATTCTACCCCAAAGTCCCATCCTGCCTCCACTCTATACCTAACCTTGTTTCCTACCAGAATAATGATGTCAAGCAAGCCAATTGATTAATCAAGCTATTTTTGATAAGCACAAAATCCAAAGGTGAGAGACATCTTGGTTTTATGAAGCTATTAAGACCTCAGTAAATGCAATGTATCAAACTTATCTACAACTGAGAATAGTTCACAAGAGATCTGCTAGCTTGGGCCCACCTAATCCAATAGGTTCCTTTCCTGGGCAATATTGAATACACACTTTTAAACTCTTTTTTCTAATAAGGCAATTTCTCATGTTAATACATTCTTTATCTTTATATATATATTCATATTACATCCCTGTTTCCCACAGGCTGCCTTTCAGGGTTGAATTAATTTAGCTAACTCTCAGGTGCAGAGCACCCCATGACTTCAGCCTACAGAAACTAATTTTAATATTTACCCTAAAAAAGCCTAATGAAGTATTTATGACCTAAGGTATAAACAGAACATGAGAAATACCAACCTTCCCCCCCAAAAAAAAACCCTAACAGAAAACACTATAAAGCCAAAGTTCTAACACTTGAAAGATTTGCAACTTTATAGGTAACTTTTCAATAGCTGAGAAGAGGACAATCATCAATCATAGTCAGAACACAGACATCATTGAGTCAAGGTCTCAGTTGTGTGTGTGTGTGTGTGTGTGTGTGTGTGTGTGTGTGTGTGTGTGTGTTTGTAAAATTCTTTCTTCAAAGGGATATTTACAAGGGAATGTAATGTATAAAACAATGAAAAATGGAGCAGAGGTGTTATTAGTGCAAATGTACAGTAAGGACCTCCAAAAACTTGTCCTTTTATAAAAGCAACGAAATAACTGGCAAAATAAAAAAGAAGGTCACAGTCAACTTTTACAGAACACTGTAAATTAAATGAAGGTTTGCAGCAACCCAGAAAGCATTTATTCAAGAAAGACAACTGAATCCTGATTTTGAAAAACAACAAAAACAAAAGACAGTGAGCTTTGTGGTATTTTAACTTGCTCTAGTCCCATCCCTCGCAGCCTTGAAAAATAGCAGTGAGCATTCCTAATACCAGGGGGAGCAAAAGAAAGCTAGAGCTCCTTCAAAGCCTCATTCCCCAAAAAGTTATCATTATTTTACTTGTCAGTGACTCCCTGAAAGATCCCACATGAAAGACTTTCTGTGTTTGACCTGATTCAGTCTACCCAGTGCTAAAACCTCATCCTAGGGGCATTTAAGTCTTTTAACATTGCAGTTACTTTAGGTGATGCATAAGAATTAGGGCAAACAATAGATTAGTCCAAGAGTTAAAAGGAAAAGCTGAGGTATGAGAAGCCCTAGAACTAGGCCTTGAAAATTGTTTAATCTATTTAATTCATTAGGTAAAGAAGGCATTTCAGGGCTGAGGAAATCTTGAGACAGGAAGGAGGAACAGGAAGTCTGTTACTGCTGATGTGAACAGAGGAACCCTAGTGGAAGGTAATCAAGTCATCAACTGACAGAACCAGCTTGTGATGGGGCCCTGGATGTCATTTTAAAGAGCTTACATTTCAAATACCATTTAATCTCACTTATATGTGGAATCTAAAGAACAAAATAAATGAGCAAATAAAACAGAAACAGACCCACAGATACAGAGAACAAACTGATGGTTGCCTGATGGGAGTGGGGCTGGGAGGCTGGGTAAAAAAGGTGAAGGAATAAAGAAATACAAATTGGTAGTCACAGGGATGGAAACTACAGCATAGGAAACACACTCAATAATGTTGCAACAACTATGTATAGCACATGGCTTTCAACCTATAGATGTTTGCTGGGTGCTAGGATGTATGGTACACAAGGCAGGCAATAAATCATTGCCTCGTAGAACTTGCATGCTAGTGGGGGACAGGGGTTCACAGATGACAGACATAAAACTAAAAGCCAGAACAAGGGGATCAGGAAGGCCAGGATAGATGAGGTAGGCACCATTTAGAAGAGAACGATCTCAGCAAAGATGTGAAGGAAGTGACGAAGTAAGTCATGGAGATATGCACAAGGCAGGAACAGGGCAGTCCAACTACAAGTAGGCAATACAAAGACACAAAAGATGGACGTTTCCCTAGCATGTTTAAGGAACAAGAAAAAAGGCCAAGGTGGCTGTGGCTAAGTTAGTAGGAGAAAATTAATAATAGATGAAACCAAAGAGATACTGGGGGCTGGATTATGTTGGGCCATAAGCACATTGTAACGACTTTGGATTTTGCTGTGAGTGAAATAGTCATTTCCTGGTTTTGAACCAGGATCACTCTGGCTGCTTAAGAATAAAGAAGTAGGGGTAAAGGCGAGGTGACAATAGGAAGCAATATTCTAAGTGAAAGAAGATGATGGCTTCGACTCCGCTAATAACAGTAAATGTGGAGAATTCTGAATGTATATTGAAAGTAGCTTCAATAGGATTCCCTGACAAATCAGATATGTGAGAAAAAAAAGAATTAAGAGTGACTCCACAGATTTTGGGCTTTAAACATTGGAAGGACGGTTTTCTGAGATGGGATTGATCGCAAATGGAAGACATTTGGGGGGAAAAGATTAGTTCAAATTGGACATCTTAAGTTTAAGGTATTAGACATCCAAATGGACATGCTGAATAGACAACTAGAAATAAAAGTCTAGCTATTAAGGGAGAAATCCAAGCCGGTTGCACAAATTTAGGATTCATTATTATAAACGTGATTTCACAGAAAGATAGCATGTGATTTAACACCGGCTTGTGCCCGTGACCCCTCTTCCTTGCCCTTCCCATTGTTGTGTGAAAGACAAAGAGATGAGTAGAATAAAGGACCAAAACCTCACTGTATACCCATTCCTGGTCTAGTACAGTCTTTATTTTAGAGGCATGGGCAGGTGAAGGAGGAATCTTACCTTTGAATGAAGACGAAAAATGTTCAATTAATACCTTGGACTGGACCATGTGATTTCTAAATTAAAGCTGCATTTGCAACTTTAAGGAGTCATAAATCTATGGATTATCGGAGTGTAAGGGGTAAAGTGATGGAAAATGTGCTAGTCTCAATACAAGGTCACGGGGATATTTCCCCTGGTGAAACAATACGAAAGGGCATTGAGACAAAACTGCTAGTCACTATCATAGCATAGCAAGTACATTAACAATTATTTTATGCACGATCATCTATTTCATGTATCCACTTATGTTCATCCTTCTTTCCACAGCCCTATGAAGACAGATCCTTTGGTGTTTCATTGCAAAAAGCTTCCAGTTAGGAGTTCGAAGGAGCTTGTTAAAGGATGGAGCATTTATAAATGTGTGAATGGGTGAAGCTTAAGATTTCTTCCAATTTCCCTGCTCAACACGGAGCAAATTCTAATAACCAATTGTTCTCCATTGATATTTCCATTTTTACTGCAACCATGGGAAATACATGTCCTCGATTAGGTGCTTGGAAAAATAGATTGTGCTAAGGTAAGCTGCTTAGAAAAGTATTTGACTAGCTTGGATCCTTACTTTTGTGCAGACACAGCTCATCATCTCAATTGATAAGTTCCAGCACCAAGTTGTGGGTTGAAATGTCATGATGGTATAGGACCTCTTATTTGATGGCTTGAAAAGCTCCCTGGCTTAATTTACGCAATTTTCTCTTTCTATAGCAGAGTTCTCTTCTGAAAAGAAGCATCTGACTTTTACAACTGTATTAGAGGTGACAATTATAAATGTTGGATATACAAAGCACTCAGACAAAGGAAGCATCAGGTGTTATGATTTTAAAAGGGCTGTCAGGACGATCTTGCAGTAACTGGTTGCAGTTCTGGCTGCTTGAAGGAACCTAAAAATATTCACCAGCACGTAAACCCAGCTGCTCAGACACACATAGGAGGATGAAGCAGAGCCAGAGGCCAGCGATTTGTTATTTAAATAGAACATTAATGTAATAGAAGGTATTTGCTTATTTCAGCAAGACTAGAATCATAAACTTTGCAGAGCCATATCTTGCCTTTAATAACACAACCCAGTAATCATGAAGGGCAGCAGCCATAATAAGTCTAGTATAGTAATTGATGGCACTTCAAGCCAGAATTTCCCACCCCATGTTACCATTTTAGGAAGCTGGTAAAGGTGACCTGCTCAAATATCGGGCACTCTACCAATAGCACTTCAAGTGCAAAACAGATTGAGAGCAGCAGGAACAATGTACTTACCCACGGTATTGTCAGGCTGCTAAAAAAGCTAAAGTTCCTGGGGGCTAGCTAGGACTTAGCTGTTTAGTCCCATCTCTCTTTGCTCTCTGATTATAGAGATGAGGCAAAGACATTCCTTTAAAGAGATTCTAAATTGCTGCTTCTCTTCAATCAAAGGTAAACATGCGCAAGGTATAGAAGACTCAGACAGTAAATCAACCTAGATGATACTGTATTCTGAAAGGCATACAGGCTACCGGTTACGCCCATTTAGTCCACTAGAATTGCTTCCTTTCTCTCTCTCTCTCTCTCTCTCTCTCTCTCTCTCTCTCTCTCTCTTTCTGTCTCTTTCTCTCTCTCACTCTCTCGCTTTTTCAGAGAATATTTGCTTCTTTATATTTAAATTGGCACAGAAAAAATAAGTTCCCCATAATGTGTCCAAGAAAACTGCTATTGGTACTTTGGCATATTTTACCCAGTATTTAATATTTAATATAAATAAGAGCATATGATACAGTCTGTGCATGTGTGTGTGTGTGTGTGTGTGTGTGTGTGTGTATTTATACATATGAATATATATATGGTAACATTAAGATAGCACTGTGGATTTTTTCTAATAATTTCTCCACATTAAATACAAAACACAATAATTTTAAATGTTTATATGATATGACATTATATACATATATCATACTTTGTCCATCTAATCTCTAAATGTCATACATTTATATTGTTCTCAATTTTTGACATTACATATAATGTTGTAATAAATATCCTTGTACATAAACTATTGCTCATATCTCTGATGATTTCCTCAATCTAGAGCCTTATAAATAAAATTTATATCTTAAAATACAAGTTATTTTAATATAGACATGTATCACTGAGTTGCATTCCACCAGTATTTTATTAATATATCTTTCAATAGCTGTATATGAGAGGAGGCAAGACATTACCTCCAGACTAGCAATGAGTGTCATCATTTTTTTTTTGCAAATTCAATAAATTAACAAGGCATACTGTTTTATTTAAAAATGTATTTCTTTGATCTCTAAAATTGACTATTTAAAAATGTATTATTTATTAGACATAAGCATCAGAATTTTTGACTGTTAATAGTTATGTAAGACCCACTGAGTCAAGCATATCTGTATAATATGTGGAAGGTTTCTTTTGTTTGGAACTTTATGAAAATAAAAATAATTCGTTAAGAACAAATTAATCCAAGCTATGTAATATGAATTAAATACATATTATTACAAGGTCTGACAATTAAGCTTGAGAGCTTGCCACTGTGCGCTTACATTGGCAGCACTGTACGAACAGCTTGGTAAGGTTTCATAACCTTGGTATATTAAGTCTCACAGCTGTGTTCATGTCCACATGTGGCGATGTTTTGCTGAGTGGCATTCATTATTGTTGCATGTTTTTGTATGCCATAGCGAGAATTTCTGAGCTTGAATTAGAACAACGAACAAACATTAAATTTCTTGTGAAACTTGGCAAGCGTAGAAGTGCAATCAGGGATATGTTAGTCCAAGTTGATGGGGTTAATTCCATGAAGGAAACGGCAGTGTACAAATGGATTAAATGTTTTTCTGAGGGGAGAGAACGCGTCACTGATGAAAAGAGGTCAGGGCGGCCAGTAATGAGCAGAACTGAAGAAAACATTGCAAAAATTCGTCAAATCGTGGGTCAAAATCATCGGCTGACAGTGAGAAGCATAGCAGACCAAGTGAACATCGATAGAGAAATAGTTAGGATAGTCTTAACTGAAAATCTTGTCATGAGAAAAGTGTGTGTGAAAATGGTCCCAAAGGAGCTCACCGATGAACAAAAGCAAAGGGAGTTTTTAGCCAGTAAACAAATAACTATACTGGAACACCCTCCCTACTCACCTGATCTGGCCCCCAATGACTTCTTTCTTTACCTGAAGATAAAGGAAATATTGAAAGGAAGACATTTTGATGGCATTGAGGATATTACAGGTAATGCGATGGCAGCTCTGATGGCCATTCTAGAAAAAGAGTTCCAAAATTGCTTTGAAGGGTGGACTAGGTGCTGGCATCAGTGCATAACTTCCCAAGGGGAGTACTTCGAAGATAACTGTAGTGATATTCAGCAATGAGGTATGTAGCACTTTTTCTAGCATGAGTTCATGAAATTAATTGTCATACCTCGTATACAATAACTAATGAAAATTGAAAATAAAGTCTAAAATGTATGAAATGGGTGTAACTATAAAATTCTATTAAGGAAAATGTTTGACATGTTTGAGAAATTTAAATATTTCTAATATGTAGCCTGGTCCCACATGTCTGTCTATCCTTTCCTTGGTCCACAGCTGTAGTAACTATTTATCTGATATTCTCAGTCTTTGATTATGCATTAATTTATTCACCTAGTTATAATGTTGAAAATGAGTTTATGCAGAGAGTTACTCTTCCAACTTTGGCCTTCTGCTTTTTCTGACAGTTTTCTGGAACTGCTGCTCTCTCTCTCTCTCTAACCTGACAACGCTTTCTGATCTGTACCACTGAATCCTATGAATTTTCTGTGGTATTTGATGATGGGAGGGCAGTTTTAAGCTCCCACATGCCACTTTTTGACTACACTGGAACCCTAAGTGAAAATGTCTTTTGTCTTCATCATTACCCAGTATCATGATACTTTCTTTATCATACTCTACAAGTAATAGCTCAAGAGTATTTCTCCTTCATTCCTCTATGCCTTGTGTGGCTGGCTACCTAGGCTTTACTTGTTAAATAAACATGAAATGTATAGATGAAAATTGCTGAAAATATTTCATATAGACAAGGCCAAAAGTTGTGAGTTTGGATACATCTAATATAATATCTATGGATAGTCCCAGAATTGATTATTCAAATATGACTAGAGAAAGAGAAAAGCGGAGGAAGCAAAAGATTTACAAGTTATGACAATTAAGTTCGTGAACTTGTTGCACCAATGTTGCTAACCTTTTTTTTTTTATATCAGGGGGATTATTCATTATGAATTTGTCCCAACTGGACAAGCAGTTAACCAAGTTTACTATTTGGAAGTGCTGAAAAGACTGCGTGAAAAGTTAGACGACCTGAACTTTTTACCAACAATTCATGGCTCTTGCATCACAACAATGCACCAGCTCACATAGCACTGTCTGTGAGGGAGTTTTTAGCCAGTAAACAAATAACTGTATTGGAAACCCTCCCTACTCACCTGATCTGGCCCCCAATGACTTCTTTCTTTACCTGAAGATAAAGGAAATATTGAAAGGAAGACATTTTGATGACATTCAGGACATCGAGGGTAATATGACGACAGCTCTGATGGACATTCCAGCAAGAGTTCCAAAATTGCTTTGAAGGGTGGACTAGGCATTGGTGTTGGTGCATAGCTTCCCACGGGGAGTACCTCGAAGGTGACTGTAGTGATATTCAGCAATGAGGTATGTAGCACTTTTTCTAGGGTGAGTTTGCAAACTTAATTGCCCAACCTTGTATTTAAGAAGAGCTAAATCTATTTAGCTTTTTATAACGTAAAATCTGAATTAAAGGTAAAAGATTTAATGGGGAAAATGGAAGAGAAGTAAAATTTGTCAAGCACCTACTAAGTGTTAGGTACTATCTATTATCTACTTGACAATAAACTAGTGAAGAAATAAGGATAACTTTTATTTTTTAAATCAGCATTGTGTTAAGAAAACTTTTAAAATGCTATTTGTTACATTTAACCCATATAGTAATCCTAATTGTATATATTATATATAATACATCCTATATGTGTGTGTGTGTGTGTGTGTCCATTTATAACTGATAAAACTTAGATTTCTAAGTTTTCAAGATCAAATAGCTAAGTAAATTGCTAAGTAAATTGGTGATTATGGACACCAATCTGGTTGACTTTAAAATTCATGCACCTAATTACTATACTTTAATATCTCCATGTGAAGTATGTTTAATTACTAATTTTAGAGCGCAGAAACTGAGGGTCAAATTCATTAGGTAGCACAGCCAAGGACATTAAAATCCAGATCTGTTTTGCACCAAAGCTCTAAATTACCCAAAATCGAGGGAAATAAATAAGCAAACATTCAGTTGTTAAGAACAAATCTCTTGGCTCTGAAAATATGGATGGCTAAAAAGAGCTATCAAGCAATGTTAATTAATTGAATAGAAAAGGAGCCTCTGACTATTCTTCTAGTTAGGAAAAGCAAAGGTCGTCACCCATTCTAAATTGTAAAGAATATTTTTCTCCATTCAAGAAGACCAGTTCTGAAAAAAACGCCTGCACTTTAGGTCAAGATGTTAAACGTAATTGATTGTCTCTGCTTTGGTGTGAATAATTAGAATACACACTAATCAACAGGGCAAGCTTCTTGAAACAAATCAGTTGGAAATGCCAATGAAACAAGGAGGAAATTCTGCTCAGAAATATCAATCCCTATAACAAGTGATGGCTCCACCGTGAAAATTCTGATTTACAGATTTTAGGACAGCTCAGCATAAATGCATGCTCAACTATCTCTTTCGAGTCAGAAAAATTCTCTTTCAAAAGACTTTGCAGAACTCTAACATACAGAGAATCAGAGGTTTGTCAAAGTATAGAATTTACAAATTAGAAGTATTTTTCTGTCTTTCTAAATAAAATTACAATAGTGTCCTTTATCTGCAGGGGATGCACTCCAAGACCCCTAGTGGATGCCTGAAACCATGACAGTACCAAACTGTAGATGTACTATGTTTTTTCTTATGCATTCATTCCTTTTCACTTAAAAGAAGCACATTATGGCTTCTTGTTGGCATATCCAAATTGCCAGCATTATTACTCTTGCTCTTTGAGGTCATTATTAAGTAAAATAGGGCTACTTGAACACAAGCAGTGCGATACCACAGCCGATCTGATAAGCGAGATGATAACTAAGTGACTAATGGGTGGTTAGTGTCTACAGAGTGGATACACTGGACAAAGGGAATTTTCTACTTAATATTTTCAAACTGTGGGTAACTGAAACCACTGATAAGGGGAACTACCTCACTTCCCTCTCCTAGGGTTTATCAAGTCAAGTGGGTGAAGCTAGCTTGCTCTTCTGAATGTTAAAAAGACTGTCCACTCTGGCAAACCCTACACCAAAAGTGAATAAAATGAAAGTAAAGGAGTGTTTGATTTTAATCATCCAGATTAAAAATATAATTAAAAATAAAATCATCTTAAGACTAAATTGGTTTGGGGGACACATCTTACTTCCTATCTAGAGCAGACACATTCCCAGTCTTGATCCTTAATTAATAAGTAACAAATAGAAATGGGTTTCATCATAAAAGCAACTTATATCAATTGTTAATAGCCATCTCTAGTGTTTACAATAAAACTTTCTAGAGGGATAAATATGTTCTATATTTGTGCTGTCCAATACATTAGCCATATGTACTTGCTGAGGATTTGTCCTTAGTGTTCATTAGTGTGATTGATAAACTAAATTTTAAATTGTATTAAAGTTTAATTACCTTACACTAAATTTAATAAACAATTTCACACCACTAAATTTGACAATGTAAGGACTGTTGAAAGACCCAACCTATCAAAGCTCAATCAAAAAGAAATAACCAGAATAGCTCTATATCTGCTAAAGAAATTGACTTTAGAGTGAAAAACCTTCCCATAGAGAAAACTCCAAGCTCAGATGGCTTATCTGGTCTCAAACATTTAAAAAAGAAACTATACACAAAATCTTCCAGAAAATTAGAAGGGAGGGGCTACTTCCAGCTCATTTTATGAAACCAGCGTTACCCTGATACCAAAACCAGACAAAACTATTATAAGAAAACAAAATCATCAACCAATATCCCTCATGAACATAGCTGCAAAAACTTATAACAAGTTTTTAACAAATTGAATCCAAAAATGTATATAATGGGCACTACATGATCACCAAGTGGGATTTACCCCAGGGATGAAAGGTTGGTTTAATATTTAAAAAATCAATACATGGGGCCAGCTGAGTGGCACATTGGTTAAGAGGTGGCTTGGGACCCCAGTTCGGATCCCACATATGAGGGCCAGTGACACTGCCCTCTAGAGCTAAGATGCTGAACAACAGCTCAACCTGGAGCTGGGCTGCCGTGAGTCCCCAGCGACACTGTAGGCTGCAGCCCCTGCTGTAGTGGGTTGCCATGGGCTACCGTGTGTAGCCAGCAGCCAGCGTGAGCCACCAGCAGCCGCAGTGAGCGGCCGTCCAGAAGCCGGCGACTGATCTGCCTCGCCAGGGAAGAGAGCAATGATGTTGCCAACTTGGGCCAGTGAAGCAACGTCCTCCACAACTAGATGGAAGAACAAAAGGATAACAACTTGTCTGTTCCCCTTCCCCCAATTCCCCGATAAAAATCTTTCAAAAAAAAAATCAATACATGTAATTTGCCATATTAGCAACAAATCCAAAAAAGGTACAAATCTATCAATAAATGCACAAAAGTATTTGTTGAAATTTAAAATCCATTCCTGATAAACTCTCAGCAAAGTAAGAATAGAAAGGATCTTCTTCCTAGACCTGATAAAACACATCTATGTAAAGCTAACTTCATTCTTAATAGTGAGAGACTAAATGCTTTCCCCTTAAGATCAGGAACAAAGGAAGGATATCTGCTCTTATACCTTCTATTCTACCTTGTATTAGAGGCTCTAACCAGGGCAATAAGGCAACAAAAAGAAATAGGAGACATCCCCATTGGAAAGGAAAAATTTAAACCATGTCTGTTTGTCTACAACATGATTTTCTACATAGCAATAATAATGCTGAGTGTAAAATAGTACATACTGTTTGGCTTAATTTACATAAAATTATTTAAAAATCAATTCATTTATGGAGATATAAAGCAGATAATTAATTTATGTAAATACCAAGCAGATAAGTGGTTGCCTGGGGATTGGGGATGGGCAGGGAGGGGTGGGCGAGAGGGAGAAATGACAAATGGGCACAAAGAAACTTGGGGAGATGATGGGTGTCTTCTTGATTGTGCTGATGTTTTTATGGGTGTATACACACGTCAAATTTACCAAGCTGTAAACTTTAAATATGTTCAGTGTATTGAATGCCAATGAGACCTCAAAAAGCTGTTAACATTTTATGTTTAAATAGTCACATGTGGCAAGCAGGTATAGCATTGGACAGTGCAGATCTACACTAGTAAAGCCTTCAAGGTTATTTATGAAGTTAATGAAGTAAAGTGCCATGATTGAATACGATGTCTGCTCCGGTTAGGAGAGAGGACACAGAAGCACTTGTGTTGTACTTGTCAGTTTTCATCACTATGGGACACCTCCTAGGATCCCAATTGCCCCTTGCCATCTGATGCAGGCACTGAAATATGTAGCAGAATTTCCAGGCCATTCACAGAATAGGTTAATGTCTTTTGTTGGGGTAAAAAAGGAAACCTGGAGAGGCAGAAAATGAGCAATAATATTGTTTTCCAACTTTGACAAATTTCATGGAGTTTTGCCTATAGTCGTTGTGCAATAAATCTTTCTTAAGTCATAATTGTCATAATTTTATTGAAATGTAATTGGTGTTTAGTTTATTTAAACATGCTACAATTTTTAAAGAATGACCCTACCTAGATAAGCTAACAGATCACATTTTTTTAAAAAAGGATTTCATCCTTATTATCTACAATACCCCACTCAAAAAAAAGAAAAAAAAAGAGTCTCATGGCTCTCAGATTGAGGAACCCTGATAGATAAGGTTATCTAGAAAGAGTTATATCTTGCTTTTCAGGATTCATAAGAACTGAGGTGTTCATGCTTGAAGATAACACACAGGGAAGTGAAGACAATAGTGAACTGACCTCCTTTAAGTAAATAAAGCATAATATTACTTTCTGAGAGTTAAAACTATGAAATATATGGTTAAGAACAGTGGTGCACACCATCAATGCGGAGAAGAAAATATAAGAATAGCTTCCGTGATAGCAAGGTGAGAGTGTAACTCAATTTAAGGAATTAGCATAACAAAAGAAATAATGTCAAGTGTAAGGGCATCAAGTAGTGATGAAAACATACAAAACTGAAAGTCAGAAGGTGTCCTTTGCCTGGTCCCTCAAGCACTAACCAGAGGAGAGAGTGCACAGTCATGATTGAAGTATCCTCCCACTATGGAAGGATTTCAATTTTCAACAGAAGCAGAAGATATGAAATGGGTAATCTCATGCATGCATCCTCAGAAGAACACAATTTAACAACTGAGAGATGGATTTTCTATAAATGCCTGATTTACAGATGACAGAGGCTTATCTCCTGCCTGATGAACATCCGCCAAAAATCCTTCCCCATCCTCAAGCCAATGAACTTAATGCTTGGACTCTGTCTGGACTTCCCACTCTTTGCTTTCCTTGCCCATCAAGTGCAGCCTGCCCTAAACCCTCAATAGGCTTGTCTGTAATTTGCTATAGCATGCATCTCAGGAATTGCAATTCCTCTGTTCTCCCTAAATAAACTCAATTTCTGGTAACTCCAGCTTGCCTCACTTTACCTCTTCATTTAGGCTGACACCACCTTTCAGGCTTCTCTATTACTGGGGTGCATATAAGAGCAGTAGAATGTTGGGGCTGGCCGAGTGGTGCGTTGGTTAAGAGCTGGCTTGGGATGTCAGAGGGCCCTTGTTTGGATCCCACATATGAGGGCCAGTGACACTGCCCTCTACAGCTAAGATGCTGAACAACAGCTTGACCTGCAGCTGGGCTGCTGTGAGTCCCCAGTGATGGTAGGTGGGTTGCCATGGGCTACCATGTGTAGCCAGCAGCCAGCGTGAGCGGCCAGCAGCTGCGGTGAGCAGACGTCCAGAAGCCGGCGACTGATCTGCCTCACCCGGGAAGAGCGCAATGATGGTGCCAACTTGGGCCAGTGAAGCAACGTCCTCCACAACTAGACTGAAGAACAAAAGGATAGCAACTTGTCTGTTCCCCTTCCCCCAATTCCCCAATAAAAATCTTTAAAAAAATAAAAATAAATAAGAGCAGTAGAATGTTAAAACTCAAGGAAAACAAATTGTTGTTCTTTCCAACAACTACTGCTTCCTTTCTTCCTTGGTATAAATAAATAAATAACAATTTATTCAAGTATCAAGCTTTAGAGAAATCTAAATCTGTTTCAAGCTCAAGGGGTGAGTCATGATATACTTAAACTAATATTGGTAGAGAGGTTCGGAAAGTACAAGCCAAGTAAAACCCCCCTTACTCTTCCTCTGAGATACTGTCCATCTGGAAGTGATACTTGGAGCCATGGCAGCTGTCTGGACATCATAAGGTTAGTCAACAAGAGGGGACAAGCAGGAGGACAGAAAGGTAGACACCAGGTCTTCCATAACATTGTGCAGCCACTGAATTTACCACCTGGAACTTCCCTACGTTTAGGTCAGGGCTACTCCATTTCATTACTATGGACGCTCTGGGTTGGATCATATTTTGTTGTGCGGGGCTGGCTGAATGGATTATAGGGTTATAGGATACGTAGCAGCATCCCTGGGCTCTGCTCACTAGCAGCACCCCACCCCTAGTGGAAATCAGCAACAGTGTCTCCAGACATTGCTAAATGTTCTCTGGCTGCCAGACTGACCCTGGTTGAGAACTCTAGGTTTATTGTTATATGAGATGATGTATTTTCCTTACCATTTTAGGCATTTTAACTGGATATGCAGCCAGGAGCATCCAAATCCAGAACCTCATATCATCAACCATACATTTTGTTCATTTTAACTTCTTTCTTTTTGTTCTGGTATCTTTGCAAATTATAATAACGATAATGATAATAATAATAATAATAATAATAATAATAATAATAATAATACAATCTTATCTTTCCACTTCCCTTTTTGTTTTCCTTTTCTTGCTTTCTTCTCTTTTTACTTTAGCCTGTCTACGTACCCCTTTCATCTTTTCCTTCTCTTCCCCTCCTCTTTTCTTTCCTTCCTTCCTTCCTTCCTTCCTTTTCTTTCTTTCCTTCTTTCTTTTATTTGAATCAGAAAAACCATGAGTCTGAATAAAATAACTGTAAGAATTAGCTTTGGTAAAGTTGAGACTGTTATGATTTATACATTAAATCAAAGAAGTTGGAGTGACAAGGCCACTTATCAACGGATTGTTGAATAGCACAGCAACAAATGAATTACCACATCTGTTCATCTTTCTCAGAAGTATTGCCAAGCATAAATCATGTATGCTGATTTTGAATCTCCTGGTGAGACAGAACAAAATATTCTCCTCAGAAAATAGCTGAGTCACTCCAGGCAAAGCCAGAATAGATGTAGCATATTAGAGGAAGAAATCACATACAAATGACGCTGCTCAGCGGTTACCTGTGAATGACCCATACTCTTCCTCACTCCCACTGACATCATAATGTCACAATCCTCTCATAATGACAACAATCACCTTCATTTTTCTATATGTTTGCGGAAAAGAAATTCTTATAGGGAATTACAATGAAATTTAGGATTACCTTGAAATGAGTTAGCTTGAAGTGAGTTTAAGATGTATATTAAAATGGCTATTACAATTAGAGAATTCTCTGTCTCTAGAAGTCTTCTATGTCAGACACAGTATACATATAATTTAACATAGTTAAAAGTAGGTCTACCAAATCCAATGTTCTCTTTTTGTAACAAGAGTAACTTAAGGTCTTCCTCCTGTGCTACAAAACCGCAAGTCTAATGGGCATTTCTGTCTCAGAATTAAAGTGCTATATTTTTGAAAGATGTATATAAATTCAATGCTAAGGATTTCATTAGCCATGTTATGACAATTAAATAACAGCTTTACACTTTGGGAGGCAAGTAAATATCACATTTGAGTGGAATTTGTAAATAATTGAAATATTAAAAGACATACATAGTTTTTCATATTCTGTGTATGATTATACCACCTGGAAGGTTTTTGTCACCCAAAGAAATTTCAGTTCAACTCTACAACGGCTCTAGTAAGTGATTATAAGACCAGTGTTCCAATATTGGTTGCAAAGTATGCTTCCATTCTATTTTTTGAAAACTCTTAGGTAATTCTTTCCTCCCTCTCTCCCTCCTTTCTTTACTTTTTTTCTTCCCCTCTTCCCACAATGCTTATTAAATGTTAATATTTGATATGTTCTGTGTTAGGTCGAGGGATACAATAATGAACAAGATACAGTCCCTAACTTCAAGGAGCTTACAGTCTATATCCTGAAGCACAGTAAAGTAAAAAGATAATACAGTATAAAAATGCCAGAACAGGGATAAACTCAAGTACATTGGGAGAGGACACCAGCAAATCTTACTGTATACCTAGTGTGTCCTATGCACTGTGCTTAGAGCTAGGGAGGTCACACGACAATTCTGACTTATAACAAGGCAAAATCTGCCTCTTTGTAACTTTAATGAATTACGTCTAGTTCTGCCCTCTAAAAACATGCATACTGATTCTATTCCTTGTGCCATGTTTAATAGTCTTGTCAAGGAATCGTTTTTCTTCTTTTTTCCTTGTCAGACACTAACGAGCAAACTCAGATTGTCTATTATTATTACCAAAATGAGTCTTTAAAATATTTCTATGGGAAATATGGAGGGAAGATGGTTTGAAATTTTCTATCTTTGTTAATTTCAGTTGTAAAGACAGAGCACTAAAGGCTGTGGTCCTTCCCAACCTCCCTTTCCCAGAATCTGCTCTACAAACAGTGGCATTAATGAAGTCATCCTCATGATTGACACAAAAGTCAGTGCTTGGATTAGTATTCTAGCCTGCACTTGAATTTCAGAGGGAAAAAGAATGTCAGGCCTTTAGAAGACCAATTGTATCAAAGTTCAATTTTCAGTATATGATAGAGACTTTAGCTTACCATCATTTCCTCTCCTTTGGCATAATAAGTATCACAGGGAATGTAGGATGTGGAATATAAATTGTTAAGAAAGATGAATTCACTGAATAAGTCACGGCTTGTAAATCAGGAGCTTTGGATTTTATTCCCAGTTCCGCCACTAATTAGCCATGCGACCTTGGGAAAGTCACTTAATTATTTCAAGTTTGATATCATCGACTGACTACATTGATAAGATGAACCTAATAATTCCCTAACACTGCTTTCTATGATTTTGAATTTTTAGATTTCGAAAGGACTTTATCGAAGAAACACTTTAGAAGTTTGAGAATGACATGAAAAATGAGCCCGGATCTATCATCCAAGAGTTGTGAATCTTAGCTTCTGAGAATCAATCTTCTTATCTGAAATAATAACGATAGCTAATATTTATTGATCCTTATTATCCCAAGTACTCTCTAAATACTTTATATCTATTAATTCAATAATCATCACGACAATCCCAAGCTACATACTATTGTTATCCCCATTTAATCTGAGATGACAGAAACTGAGAAAATGGAGGCATAGAGAAGAAGACTAAGTAACTTTCTCTAAATCATAGCTAATATGGATTAGAGTCAGAATTTGACCCTAAGCCATCTTTGTCCAGAGTCCACATTCATAACTGCAATGCTATGGTAATGTAGCCCCTCTCAGTGCGAGTTGGTACCCAGTGGTGATGATAGTGGTCAGAGAAGTAGTATCTTTTTGCACCTTTGAAAAATCACTTCAGTTGTCTAGTGTTTAGCTTTACCCTACCCATGTCCTCAGAGCTATTGGGATATTCAAATGAGATAATTCATAAAACTTTAAGTGTATTTTAAAATTAATGGTGTTTTATTAACATTATTATACGATGAAGGATTTCTCAGTGTTTCCATCACTAATAAATCTGTGAATTTTAAATTTCTTCATGAACCATCATAGTCAATGCCAGTAATAGATGATCAGGGCTTTTAACCTGACACAGATAACAGATATTGTAAATAACTCAGCAGACAGACTCTCAGGCCAAAACAAAAAAACTTAAGCTTTTTTTTTGGTTTTTAACATATAGGGTATCCTTTTGAAAAAGAAGTGTGCAAGGGCCGGCCAAGTGGCTCAGTTGGTTAAGAGCTCGCTCAAGAGTTTGAGCTCTGAGCAACAGCGGTTCAAGTCCAGCCCGAGCTGAGCAGCCGCCCAATTCAAAAAAAAAAAAAAAAAAGAAGTGTGCAATTTCTACTAGGTTTTAAAAAAGTATTTGAAGTAGACAAAACCCACATTATTGCCTTATGGATCCCATGTTGGGAATTATTATGTGGGTTGGAATTATTATGAGAGGCTGAGCTGAGAGGCACTTACTCCCACCCATCCTCCCCACAGGCTCAAAGATACCAAATGGCCTTCAACTAACTCAGAAAAGTTTTTATTGACTGTTTTGCAATGTATCTCCAGTCAATACTTATATTTGTTTTTTTCAAACACTCCTACGATGGCTGCTTTCTCCTTTGACTCCAGAGTTGAAAAATCTTGCTGTGGATTTGTTCTGACTGATGACCCCCATCTCTCTCCCCCCAAATGAGTCACAATTCTTCAAGTGAGGAGTTTGAAGGCAGCTGGTGTGAATAGTCCAAGGGAGGGAATTAAATACGGTGGAGCTCTCTTCTGGAATGCAAATATTACCCTGACCTCATAGACAAGGTAGGTTGGTGGACACTGGGAGAGATTCCTGCTCAAAATTTGAAACAGACTGCAGAAGACTGCTTAGGAGTTTCTTTGATACAACAATGAGGACATATTACTCTGGTAGCTCTGAGCTCTAGAGTCTCAGAGGGATTCTAACAACTGGCAGCCACCATTTTCTTGGGAGCATATTGGGAAATTTTATTGGTCCTATAGCATTCCCTAACACTTTAGGAGTGAAGCAGTATCTTCTTGGATCCAGCCTCAGACTGAAAGCATTATTCAAGATTTTATAATTTAAAAAATTACAACAAATGTTCAAGTCCCTCCCAGCTACTATGAGTACAATCCCCTTCTCAGTATAACAGCATAGTCACAGATATAGTTGGGGAAGGGGGGTGAGAGCAAAGGGCTGATGAAGAAAAACTAATTGCTATAATTTTGCCCTTGTCCTAAGAGTCTTTATCTCATCCTTTTAAATCCCAACTAAGCTATTACCAGAACTCTTGGCAGCCTGTGCTCAACATCAAAAATCCAAAATAATGCAATTTTGCGTCCCAAATTGAGGGACAGAGAGGTCTTCCTCTTTCTACCTCTAATTTTGCTTATAAGAGAATTGTGTCTAGGTTTAAAGTGTGAAAGCATATTTGTTTAATGGGTGTTGTCTAACTTGATTAGCTATGAAGGAGAGGAACAAAGAAAGCCAATACAGAGCAATGTGGTCATTTAATGCTGTTCTGCATGAAGATGAAAATTTTCATTCCCCTTTCAGTTCATTAATAACTCTATCATTAGATTTCAATATGCTTGACTATAACACAACATTATTTTATTCCAAAATAATAACAGCCAATTTTTTTTTTCAAAAAAGAACCAACTGTGAATATGGAGGTTGCTGGCATAGAGGGGATATCCATTAGACTTTCATGTAGAAATAATAATAATGTCAACAATAGTCTTCTCTTTTTTTTCCCCTGCTAGCTGACCTCTCTCTTCCTCCAAAATAATAGCACAAGCAAACATGAATGAGCCCAACAAGGCTAAACCAGCTTTTGCAGTAGTGAACACATACTTGGGGAAAGATTTTATTTTTTCTAGAGATCAGATACGCCAATTTTAGAACTTTGGGAAAAGGGACAAATTTTCTGAAAAAACAAACCTTTAATTCCATCCTGTGTTTTTTAACTGAAGAAAAGAATGACAAGGGATTTAATTTGTTTTTGACAAATGCTGACGAGCAATAGCAAAACCAACATTAGGGGAAAAGTGAAAAAGGGAAAGGAAATCAGAACTAAAGTTGCCTCTATTTTCATGTCTCCTTTCTTTACATTCCTATAGCAGAGGCTCCCAAACCAGCGTTCTAAAGCATTCTGCAATGTCACCGGTGGGCTGCAGGTCTGCCCAGATACTGATCCCCACCCACAGCCTTTTCTTTTTTTTTAATTGAAGTTTATTGGGGTGACAATTGTTAGTGGTAGATGAGGGTAAAACGGATCAAATATATGATGATGGAAGGAGATTCTCGGTGGTGAACACACAATGTGATATACAGATGATGTATTACAGAATTGTATACCTGAAACCTATGTAACTTTACTAACAATTGCCACAGCCTTCTTCATGGCCATACGAGGCCTGGGCTAGTCAGAGCCGTTCATCTTTTATACAGTTATGCTCTTTAAGTATCCCCAATGGGCTTACACATGTCATTTTTTATATATTCCATTACAAAATAAAAATTAGAAAGTACTTGCCTATGGGAATCCTATTAAGCCTTCTCCACAGGAGAGACCATAGTAATGCAGCCAGCTTTCTCTCTCTCTCTCTCTCTCTCTCTCTCTCTCTCTCTCTCTCTCTTAGCTTTCAGAATTAGTCTAAACATTTCTAATATTTTCTGAGGGCAACAAATCAATACTATAAAAATTTGCAACTACATGGTGCATAATACATTGCTGTACTCTTGGTAATATTTCAGTAATAAAATTCTGGTTGATGTAAGTCCATTTTGTGTCAAAACAAATATGGCAGACTACATCACCCACTCACTCAACTGACAGCCAGGTGTCAGACGCATCCAGATAAGGGAATGAGTCTTAATTTCAGCATTTAAGCCGCATTCCATATGCTGACTTAAGTTCCAGAAAAGACTTTGCATTCAGTGTTTCCAGTTGTATTAATGATGATTGGCATAACAACGTTTTATTAGACAAAAGCAAGGGTTTGTATGTAAGATAAACTCAAATTGCTAGCCAGACAGCTAAAAGCTGGTTGCTGGTCGGTCAAAATTGCTTTAATTTTTTTCTATGTATAAATTACAAAAAGAAAAAAAAACAAACAACCTAGTTCTTTAGTTTTAAGTCACACAGTCTGTGTGTTCCCCCTGCTGGCTCTTTAACTGTTAGAATCGGCAGCTAAAAACACTTTTATATTTGTACACTGAAAACCAACTTTAGAGAGAGGAAAAGTATCAGAGTGGTTCCTGAAACTGGAAGATTCCTATTGGGAAGGGCAGGGAGATACGAAGATAGGACTAAGTCTATTTAAATTAAGAACCGGCGAGACTCAGCCCATCCTGTTTGATGTGTTCATGCCCTTAATGTTTTTGTAAGTTGATTGCCTATATTTAAAATATAGATACATAGATTCCCTTGAAAGGCTGACAACAGTGAGCCAAAATTACCCCATGGGTGTGGTAAGTAGTACTTGACCTTCATAGATGGAGTGCACCCACTAGAGTTTGCCATTGTTACTGGTATTCCTTATGACCTGATCCACACTGACCTATTGTCAGTTGCCCATTATCCTTAGGCATGAGTAGTTATTTTTCACACACTTGGTCCATTTAACTCATTATTGTTTTGTGTCCAAATTCCACCAGGTGTTTGATTCTTGGAATTCTGCTTCGGCACATAATTCAAGAACCACTTTCTCTAAAAAACTACTATTTATGCCTCTACACCCTTACACCTCATCCCTTTCAAGCTAAGTTTTTATTTTTGTTTTTCTTTTTTGACATAAAAAGGGATAGCATGCCTAAGGGGACAGTATGCTATGAAAACTATAATTCAGGACTTAACTAATTTGAATGAGACAGCTCTTACCACTTGGAGTTCAAACATGAGAAGAGTACATACAGAGAGTTCTCTAAATGAGGAAAAACTATCAAAAGAATATAATGTGGAGCTATTATTTCACTTCTGAATCCATTTCCACCGTTATAGCAAGGAAGATGAGAGAGAGAGTAATATCCAGAAAAGTTATCAGTCAAATAGCAGAAGAAAAAAATGCACTGTGACTGAGAAAGGGATGAAAGGAATTTTGAGATCTTTCAAGAAAAGACCATATAGTCTTGCCAAGGCCTGCCCTAGACAGCTGGAATTCAGGAAACCCACACCTCCCTTTACTTTACATTTGGATAAAAAGCAAAGCCTTATTTGGTTTATTATTATATGCCCCCAAGAAACTTGAACCTGCCATCTGGGCTCACTGCTCCTTGGTAATAGCGATTCCAGGAGCTCAGGGTTCACCAAAGCTGTTGTTAAGTTTACTCTACTTATATATTTACCATGAAATCAGTTTGTTTTTGTTTTTGTTTTTGTGTTTTGTTTTGTTTTTCACTGCAGCAGGTAATTAATGGTTTTCTGAGGCCTTTTCTGTGGTAAGTCCCTCCCATCAAGTTCAGTTTCTTTCTTTCATCTACTTTTCACTGCGAATACTTCATTTCCCACATTTCAGTAATTCTTTTGTTAAGAGATAACAAAATGCAGCAAGATAAAGAGTCCTGTCTGGGAGTCAGGCTATCTGGGCGCAAGTCACATTCCTGTCACTGACCAGTTTCTGGGCTGCTTTCTCCCATTGACAAAAGACAGAATTTAGAATAAAGGAAAATGAATTTTGTTTTTCTTTGGTAGCTACTATAGAATTAGACTTTTATGTACATGTGTTTACCTAGTTTAAGATTATTTACTTGAAAACAGGTGAGCCAAAGGGTCCGCATTGTATGAGAATTATACATGACTCAAACGTGTAATGTACATATGGAGGCTTTATTCACAACTATTTTCCTTTTGGCAGGGATCTTTCATAAGAATTCTCTGTTGTTTTAAGATGAAATGTTAGTAAAATGAAACCTGAACAGCTCAAACCATATAATGAGTTCCTATCATCATCAAATAAAATAATTCCCTTATCCAAGCCACTTAGCTTGGCATTAAGGCAGTCAGTCTCATAGAGAAACAGATGGTTGGGTCCCAACGGCTCAAAAGATCATAAGTGGTAATCATGTTTAAAATAAAAATTTGAAAAGTCCCCAAGGCCAAGTGGGCCGTATCTGGCCCTTGGGGTAAACCGTGGATGCCAGGTATCAGATGGTCATTAGTCTCTCTTAACACACTAATGTTCTCTTCCTGGTCCTGCTTGCTAAAGCATATTTTTCAAAAGGTATACAAAAGGGGATTCATTTGGTGTGTAAGAAAAGCAAAGGGGGGTGGTGGGGTGGAGAATAGACATGTTCTATATTTATTTAGAATATGCTGAGTAGAATAGAAACATTTTTAAGAAGGAATTCTCAGAGGCTTTAAGACACCAATACACAATACATTATGCTCTGTGAATTTGCATGAAGTGATAGATACATTTGTTCTGCTTGAGATTTAGTAACTCTCATCAAGGGTCATTTCTAAATGTATTAGAGCAGTTTTGATTATCATGATGTCCGAGGACCTGCACTTACATTGAAAGGCCAGGCAGCACAGATGCTAAGCGTCCTTTCAATACTTTAGATAATCCCACACAACCAAAAATCGCCTGGCCTTAAATGCTAGTAGCCTTTCATTGACATTGGCAGAGAATACAACATTTCCCAAAAAAATTTGACCACGGAGCCTTTAATTTAGAGAGAAACTTGTGAGGCTAGTATTTTCTGGAATCCATTTTGGGAAAGTTAGTCTAAGGTGTATACTTAAAGACTTAGATTGTAGCACTAACCAGCCCTCTTACCACCTCACCCTCACCTATGAATTTTCTCTTTTTTTTTTTAATTGAGGTATACTTGACACACAACATTATATTAGTTTCAGGTGTACAACATGATGATATGATATTTGAATATATTACAAAATGACCACCATAAGTCTAGTTAACATCTGTCACCATACATGGCAACAAAATTTTTTTCCTGTGATGAGAACTTTTAAGATTTGCTCTCTAAGCAACTTTCAAATACGCAATACTGAATTTCTCTTTTTCCCTGGTGCTTGGTGAAGACTAAAATTATTTCAATCCCTTTAAGCAAGATGAAATGGAAGCAGTGGAAAGGAGATAGCTATTCGGGGCTAGAAATCCTGCCTTGAACCCACTGAATCAGAAAGCTAACGGTGCTTCTGGAGAGCATGTTTGGTCCCCTCCTCTTCCCTCAAGTATTAGGATGACTTTATAATCAAAGCCTGTCTATCCTGTAGGACGAATTGCTGAAGTGGAAGAGAACCATCGCGTACTTACTGGGACTGGTGTCAGGACTTTGACCAAGAAAGAGAGGATACAGAATTAGAAATACATTGAAAAAAAAGAAAAAAAAGCTGTCTTATAGGTCCCTACACAATCAGCTGTGGCACCCCCCCCCTCCCTCTACATCAAGAAGTCTGTTCCTTTCTACTTTTACACAAACCTTCTCAAAATTGTTACCCCTTTGAGGCTTTTCCCTCCCCTTAATTGCTGCTTGGATACAGTTTATCTGATCTCATTTTTAAATATTGAAAAGATTTTCAGGAGAGAAGTGGGATAGACTAGGGGTGCGATGGCCATTTTCTTTATACTCCCTTCCATAATGATGGCCAGTAACTTCTTTACTCATTATGGAAGCACATAGCTGGGTCATCTTGGGGAAATCATTAATACTGTTGGAGTCTCAGTTTTCCTGTTTCTAAAATAGAGTGGCTAAAAATACCTGCTTCACAGGGTTGCTATGCAAATGAAGTGAGATCATGTAGCAATGAAGAGTCCCTGGCATGTAGTTAAGTACTCAGTTGATGGTAAAACTGTTACTTTAAGTATTTATAATAATGAAGCAGGTTTTCTGACTCTTAGTCCACAGGTATTTGGCTACCTCAGTGCTCAAGAGGACCCCTTCTGCTGCACAAGATAGCTGAGAAGGTAGCTTTTTCATACAGCTCAGGTAGTATTGGAGCAAGCAGACAGCAGGTGCAGCCCACTAGCCTGGTTTCTCACTCACCTCCCCGGGCTTCATTTTCTCATCATTAAAAAATTCAGTCAAGAATGCACAGCAGCAGAAGCCACCAAATTAACAACTTCAATATTCAGTTCTGTGGGATTTACTACTCTCTTTTCAATCTGAACTGATCCCCAAGGCAATTTCTAAATACCATTTTACGTTTTAATCTTTATTAGCTGGTTCTTTTGGCAGCTTGTGGGTAATATTTGCATAACATGACTCTGTCTGGGAGGGTAAAGGGATCCACAATCATCAGAAGTGACTGGCGCAGTTTTACAATCCACGATTTTATAAAGGGGAAACCTCAGGCCTCGAGGGGACAGTCACTTGTCCAGGCCTCGCAGTGGGTACAATGCAGAACACGAACTGGGATCTGGTTCTCTTAGTTCCCTCAGAACAGTGAATACTGCTTTTAGCTCAGTGCTTCCCACAGCCATAAACCCAAAGAATCAGGAACCTTCAGTTGTAAGAATCTTAATAAACTAGCAATGCATTTAGCTTAAATTCAGAATATAGGTACACCATGTCATGTCAGGGATCCTTCCTAAGGGTACTGGACTAAATACAATCTCAACAAAACAAAACTTAGACCCACCGATAGTGGCCATTAGTCATCGGAAGGAACATCCAAAAGAGGAACCTGCCCAGGAGGTCCTGGGGCTCACCTTCCCCCTTGGGGGAAATGGGGAAAATATTCCTTAATCGGATTCCCACAGGCATCCTACCCTTAGCTCTGCCTCTTACATCACTGCCTTGAGCACTTTGGCTTAAGAAAAGCAAAGCCTATCTCCAGCTAGACTTAACAATGGAGACCCAGGGAGGAATTTTTACTCCTTACCTACATAGTTAGAGGGAGCAAAAGGAGAGTGATGCTCCCCTCCCCAGACTCATCACACAGCTCTTCTCAGGGGTTGTTTCCTCTTCAGGGCACTTCCGGGAGTCAGAGATTGGATTGGATCTCCACAGTCCCAGGACCCACACACCGCCCTGTTTCTTTTTTCCTTTGCTTTGGGCAGCAAAATTACGTTTCAAGGCTGATTTTGTCTTTTCCAGGCACTTATTTAACATAGGTCCACTGAGGGAATTACAATAATTTACCAGCCAATAGCATATAGGATAATATATCTTAATATGCCAAATAATTAAAAACACATTCCAAACAAATGATAGGTTAATCACACTATTGTTCCAGGCCAGGAGCGAGGAAAGGAATAAAGTCCAAATTCAACAGCAGTGTACGTTTTTATACAAGTCTGGTTTCCCAGGGGGCAGAAGGCTTGACCAACTGCAAACTGACTTCCAGCTGCTAGTGCAAAAAGCACAAGTAAGTCCACTGTTCCTAGAGCATATTGCTAGGTATTGGCAGACAGGCTAAGGCTGTTCCAAAGGTTTTATCACTCCAGGGACTGTTGCACAATTTAGCACCACTGCTGACCAATGAGTCACCTTGGTCACAGCAGGAGTCAATGTCTCAAGTCTTTGGAGAACTGTTTAGGTCAACAAAGTGTCCCTTGCCCAGGTTGAACCTCTTCAATAGTTCTCACAAACTCTCAGATTTATAATTGAAATGGCCTCTTACCATAGTTGCTTCTCTAAATGTTCTTATTGATAAGCCTCCAGTGGGGCCCCTTAGCAGCTAAGTTACTAAGCGTTGATCAGTGACAACAGATGAGATGATGATATCCTGACACAACTGACTTCCTTCTTATATCAAAACAATTTTACTTCTAAAAACAACTTTTTCTCTTTGTTATTTACAAGTGGGTTAAACAATTCCATTCAAGTCATAAACAAATGTATTTGAAATTCTATTAAACCAATACAGAACACCTCTCTTTTAGCTCGGGACTGAGGGAAGCCTGTGTAAGCCTTCCATTTCTCCCATTCTCTTAGCCTCTTTCATCAAAACCTAGCTTTCCTTTTCATTTTTCTCAGTTGATTTTGGTAGTTCATTAAAGTCAGATCCTAAATTATTCCCCTTTCTTTGAGAGAAAAGAGGATTTAATCTTCAAACCATCCAGGGGGTAAAGAGGAACATTTACATTCAATTCTTATAGGTTAGCAAAGACAGGCAAGAAAAGCAAACCAACTAAATTTCTATTTTAAGATCATCTGAATGTTTATAGTCTATTCTAATTGTACATGTTAGGAGGGTGGAGGGGGCATACAATTCTAATCCAAATTTCTCACTCGACCAAAGCTAACTAGCTCTCTGCTCTCAGTTTCTGATATCTTTGATAGAGTTTCTAACTGGTAAAACCTCTCACCTTGTTTAATCTTTAGTTTCTTCCTTCTTGTATCCCTCCTTAGACTTATCAATTCCACTTCTTGGGAGGTTACAGTAGCAAAAAAAAACGGGGGAAATGGGGGAAGACCCATGATACAGTCGAGGACAAGACAATCGCCAGAACATTCTCTTCTGTAATAACAGGTTACACGTATAGTGTCGTTATGACGATTAAAAGGAAATACCTCATATGAGGTATTTAGCACAGCTTTTGGCACATAAAAGTGTTCAATAAATGTTTACTATTATTATATTTTGATAACAGAATTTTCCCCCCAGAAGTAACTCTATGGTGACTACCTTCCAGGAAAAAAGCTAACAACTTTCATAGTACATCCCCCTCCTGGTGCAATGATATTTGGCATCATTAGAAGAAAAGCATGTTAATGAATCCCTTAGCTCTAGTCCCACCAGTTATGAATTTAAAATGAGATTAAAACAGAGAGTCTCTTCCACTCACTTCATAAGGGTCTATTGTTAAGCAAGCATTGTTCTAGGTGTGTGGGGGAGGGGCAAGAGGAGGGGAAGGGAAGCAAAATTCTTGAGATCAAGAATTTACAATGTCACTAGAAAATTAATAACACTTAAACTGGGTTTTTGACTTGGGGGGCGGTAATTGAAGTTACTTTTCTCTTTCTTATATGTTATGTATATTTGTATTCAGCAAAACTCCAGGAAAAGTATTATTTATTGTACAAGCCTTACTTCCCTGGTGTCTTTTGCCAAGAGTGTGACTTCCTATCATTTCACTGATTCAGGAAGTAATCACCAAATAGTGATTTATATGGTTCCTGTTTCTCAAATGACCTCATATGAATGGAATTACCCTAAACCACAAGATTCCCGAACCATTAGAAATTTCCAAAAAATGTGTTTACCAAAAACCTGAATTACACAACTGTCCCCTGCAAAATATCAAAATACTAAGAAGACCATTACAGTACAACTTCTTGAATTTCATTGAGCATATGCATAGTCTTCAAGAGATTTGTATGTGTAAGCATTACATAAACTATTGTATAAAAGTACTATGTAAAATTTAACTATTTTATTAAATGGTCATTGCCAATGGAAATGAGAATAATAATGATGAAGTAGATCTTTAAACACTCGGCTATAGCCATAGTGCCATGGCAGGGAGCTCCAAAAGAAAAAGAAAATAAATTTAAGAAGTTTCTAGAAATAAAATATTTACCATACAATTCTATATTATGAGGAAGAAGCAAGGGAAGTGTCCAAAGAAAGCAATTTGGGTTTACACAGAGCCTTCAAATGAGTTCTGATTTTGAAAACAAGTATGGAAAGGAGGAGCATTAAAGAAAAATCACTCCAGGCAAGATGAACAAACAGAAGTTGATATTATTCCAATACCATTACCAGCAATGGGGGAGAGACCACAGACCAAATCCGTATATCCAACTTCTATAAGAAAAAGGGCTAGAGAGTTTTTAAGAGCTTAGGTGGGGGAGTAGGCTATCTTTCTTTGCTCATGGGCCTTACTCAAAGGAAAAGTAAACTTGCTTGTACCTTCATGACAGTAGATAGTTTTATAATTTGAAACAAGGGGCCAGCTGAAATTGGGCCTATACCCTCCTACAGAAACGGGGAGATAGGAGCCCTGTCTCCCTTGATAATTACATTTGGAAGAGATCGTTCTCTTAGTTCTTGAGAAAGCCATTTCTGGGTGGTAGCACTGGCAATAAGCTTTGAAAGAGCTTTACATCTCAAAGGAGCAGGGAAAGGATTTAGGAATACAAATTTTCTAAAGTAAATACTGCAAGGAAATGGAGGTCAGGGACCCAGCATCAGGAAGAAGCCTGCCCAAAGTTTAGCCAAGCCGAGGGGAACTTTAAGGCTCTCCTGGCCAGGGGCCATTCTTTTGCACTTAGGTAAACGCATGCGAGGAAGCTGAGAACACAGTGTCAAAAAGGTTAAATCCTAGACAGAAACAACATATGTCCGCTATGGAAAGACAGCTAATAGACTGGAAAAGCTTTTGACAGGTTGCAATAGGAACAAGGTAAAATCCTGTACTTAGATTTGAAAAATGGATACACATTTTCAAGAATACAGTAATTTTACCTATCATTTCAGGTAAATAAAATTTCAAGTTTCAATTGTTTCAAACTCACTATAAACCCAGAGTTATACTTGGTTTCCTAAAATAACTGCATACTCAGTAAATGGAAGTATAATATAAAGTAAAAACTACTCTGGAGTGGCCATACCTGAAGTAGTATCAAATCTTAGGAGAAGCAGAATTGCCCAAGTTCCCTCAAATGAAATGAGCAAAAACACAGAAAGTAAAGACTGTGTTTGGGATTCCAAAAATACTGTTTTAAATAATTAATGCTTACACCTGACTCCTCAATTTTTCCCATAGTCTAACTTGTAGCATTCATTCAACAAATGATTCCCAAGTGGCTAGTATGTCCCAACTCCCTTCTTGTTTATCTAACTTTATTTTCTCAAGGTGCTTACATTCATTGGGTAGGTACAAAAAAAACCAAGTGTATAAATATATATGAAATACCGTATTTCCCCATGTATAAGATGCTCCCATGTATAAGATGCACCTTAATTTTGGGGCCCAAAATTTGAAAAAAAAATGTATTACATAAAGTTATTGAACTCAAGTTTTATTCATCATAAAATTCATACAACTCCTCATCACTGTCAAAACTCCCAACCATTAGCTTGTCCTCATCTGTGTCTGATGACGAATCACTGTCTTCATATATTGCCTCATCCTCAGTTCCATCTATGGCATTTGAAATGCCACACTTCTTAAATGACTTGACAACGATCTCAATCTTGATATTATCCCAGGATCTTTTCACCTAGGTCCAAACTTCTCCTGTAGTAGGTTTCTTCACTCTTCCTGCTGGTGTCAAATTGTCCCCAGAAGACTTCATCCATTGGTTCCATTCATCTCTCATGGCAGCTTTAAAGGGTTTGTTAATACTGACATCAAGTGGTTGAAGCTGGGATGTCAAGCCTCAAGGTATGACGGCAAGTTTTGTTTTTTGCTCTGCAGAAATCTTCTTTGTGTTTTTTGTTATGTGTGCCCTGAACTGATCAAGCACCAATAGGGAAGGTTTGCATAAGAGCCCACCTGGTCTCGTGCTCCAAACTTTCTCAAACCAGATCTTCATCCCATCCTGATCCATCCAACCTTGTCATGAACGTGGACAATCACTCCTCAAGGAATGTCTTCTTTTGGCATTGTTTTGTGTTTGAAAATCAGCATAGGAGGCAGCTTGGTTCCATCGGCACAACAAGCTAGACAACTGTATAATGGCTCTTTTCATGTCCACTTGTCTTCACAGTTATAGTTTTCACGCCCTTCTTATCAACAGTTCTGTTACTTGGGACATCAAATTGAAGGGGGACTTCGTCCATATTTGCAATCTGTCCCAACTCAAACTGATATGTCTTCTGACATTGAATGACAAAACAGTGAAATTCAAGGACCTTCTGCTCAGAGCTTTCAGGCATCTTTTGGGCAAGTCTGGTGCATGTACTCATGCTTAGTCCATTCCCTTTCATGAACCTAAAGCACCAATTGTGTCCTCCTTTGAAATCAGTAACTTCTTTTTCATCAGCAATTCTTCTTGCCTCATGCTGAACCATCTTTGTGGACCCAGGAATTCCAATTGCCCTTTGTTCTTCAATCCATATCTTCAATTCCCTCTCTAAATCTGGCTATTTTGCTGACTTGCCTTCTTCTGCTGTGGCATTTTCAGTAGGGTTTCTTCTTCCCGTAGCCTGTCTCGGATTGTTTTCTCAGTTGGAGCAAGACCAAACTTACATTCAGCAGCACGATTTCCATTCACTTTTGCAAACTGGATCACTTTTAACTTGAATTCAGCACTGTACGAAAATATTTTCTGAGCCATTTCTGGGCATAACGTGGCAAAACGTAACCTACCATAATATACCAGTAACAAGTGCGAAACAATGAGCGCAAAGACAACAAGAGCGAAAAAGCGGGAAATGCAAGTGAAAAAATCTACAACCACTGTATAAGAGTCACCCAGTTTTTGACCCCAAATTTTTCCAAAAAGTGTGCATCTTATACATGGGGAAATACGGTAGTTATGAGTGCTAAATAAAGGAAGATAAAAGAGAAGAGGACAGATGTAGAAATGATGAGGAGGGGGTAGAACCCCACTAGGCCCTTTCCACAGTACGGCCAGGCTGGACTCCATCACAATAAACATAGCCCATATTCCGTTTGCTCTGACAAATGAGGTTTTGCCATGATAACAGCAGGTATACTAATCATCACAGATTAATTGGTAAGATCATTTTAAAGTGATCAACAGCCTGCCGCTTATCACTAAAATAGATGAAGTCTTAGGCACATTTCAAAACAAGAGCAGTGACTTTTCACTCCTGCAATGCTGATTCCTGTCAATTTGTACCATATACTTTGTGGATTTGCCTTACATGCTGCCTGTTTTCTTTGGAAATCAGCCCTTCTAAAAACTGAGTTTCCTTGCATGAAAGTAAAAGCTGTACTCAGTGCTTCGATTTATCTAGGGGGTTTCCTTTGAAATAATAAAAACAATAATGGTTATACGACTTTTGTATATTAGTGTACATTGTACTCATTTTTACTTACATGAATATATATAGTACTTTATATTTTGAAACTACTTTTCCAGCTATTAATTCATTTAATCTTCACAACGATCCTATAAAGAATTCTTATTCCAATTTTACAAAGGAGGTAAGTCAAGGTCACTGATGACAGTGCCCGAAGTCCTACGCTTAGCAAGTGGCAGAGCCACCAACACAAAAACAGGACAAGCCATTTAGGGTCTGTGCTGAGAGAGGCCTCCATGTTAACAGTGCTCTCTTTCCCGATTTAGAAATGAGGAGTTTGGACTAAGTGAGGCTTAGGTCCCTTTTAGCTCTAAGCCTGTGGTTTTTGCTTTGGTGGTTTTTGTAATTACAACTTCAACTCTGCATCCCTGTGGTACATCATGTGGTGATATATTTGCATGATTAAAAGACCTTCCAAAGGCAAAGTTGTCTATCAGAGGAAAAACAACTCACGTGCCCCCCTTTTGTGAAATTAAGAGGCTAGCTGACAATATATCTAAGATCTTTTCCAATTCTATTATTCTACAAAGTGTTTGATAGAACTGTAGTTTTTGTAGAATTGTATAGTTTTTATTATATAGTGCTTTCGTTTTTCTCATCTGTTTCTACCGTTAACTATGCTTACCAATATTTGTACATTTTTTTCTGTAAATTCACATGAAAATCTGTTTGCACCCCCTAAGTATACATGCACAGATCATTCAGAGGCTCAGTAACTGCCAACTGATTCCCCCAACTAGCAATGAATTGGAGATCTGCCTTTATTGGACAAATGGATTTAAACACAACTGATTCAAGAATATTGAAGTGTTCTTTTCCCAATCTCAAGTGACATTTCATTCACTGGAAATTTAGTTTCTAACCAAGGACACAAATAAAACCACATTCAATTGGCTATGCTTATTCTCTCTTTTTTTTTTTTTTTTTTTTTTAGCTGAGCCACCCTGCTACCTGTTGTCAGCTCAGCTGCTGCTGCTCAGCTTGGGCTGGGAATTGAACCACTGTTGCTCAGAGCTCAAACTCTTGAGTGAGCTCTTAACCAACTGAGCCACTCGGCCGGCCCCAATTGGCTATGCTCTATGAGAAAGGTTGTACCTACACAGCATACACTCTGAGGAACTTGGCAAAATTTCCAGACCCTTCCACACTGAGAATGCGATTTGCGATGGCATTTTAACACCAGAGTAACTGACCAAAATCCATACCCTGCCCTTACTTAAATGAGGTAGCCCACCTCCAACTATAAAAATAAAATTTATAATACACAACTAAAGAAGCAAGGCAAAAGAAGAGAAGAAACTCTACAACTCAGTTGAATTTATATCCTAGAGATTAGGCTCCTTGTGTATGAGGCCTGGGGGCAAAGGAGGAAAATGGGTTTCACACAGTCCCCCATGGCATGGGCGAATCACGTCTGCTCTGGGACCTCAGTTTCTCATCTGTAAAACAAGGGGGTTGGGCCAGCTCAGTGGTTCCCAAACACAGCTGGACATGAGACTAGGAAGGGGGAGATTAACACTCACTCACTCGCTCACTCACATATTCCCACACCTTATCAGAGATCATTGGATCAGACACAGGGGAAGGGAGCCAGCAGAAACCTGTATTTTTAACCAGCGGAGAAAGAGGCATTACTGATCTCTAAAGCTCTCCTGCTTCCTGCAGTCCTACCACAACACCAGCTGCCCACTCGCCTCCAGCTTCTGCCCAGATGCCAAGAATCCGTGAGCCCTCAACTTATACTTGTCTACAACCCCTCCATCACCCATTCCCACCCCTACATAAGCAAGTACGCAGCCAACCCATACTGTTGTATCTTTTGCTTTATAATTGTCTCTTCCTTCCATAATTGCTCCATAATTATCTCCTTTCCCCTAATCCTAGGAACATTCCCATTCTACTTAGGTAAGAATTTCTTGGCTGTAATTCACAAAATATTTTATTTAACTCTCATAATGGTTAAGAACAAAGTTTTGGAATCAGACAAACTACTCTGCCACTTATTGTCTGACATTAAGTAAATCACGTGACCTCCCTAAGCCTTACTTTCTTCTTCTGTAAAGTGAGGATAATATTACTTTTTTCACTGGATCTTTGTGAGTAGATAGTTTCTTCCCAGTAAATATTGTCATTGGTTTTGTTGCTCTCACTTTAAAGAGAGAAAATCCTTCTGGAAGAATATAATTCAGAGGCGAAAAAACCCCCAACAATTTTCAGTTAAATGAACTCATGGTAAAAATAAACACACACACATTGGACTGGGCATTGGAAGATCCGGGACCTTGTCCCATCTCCTCATTTTGTAACCTTCGTCAAGTCCCTTAACCTCCCAGATGGTAAAATAGCCTGTCATATAGCTTTAAGCTTTTGCCAGTTATGAATTTCTTTCTTCTCAGATCTAAATTCATAATTTATTGCCTGCCATTAGAAAATGGAATGGGGGCCTTTTAAACAGTTTTTGCTTTGCCAAGTGGCACAATGTTAAGCTATGTCAGTAGAGGGCACTGGAGAACCGTTGCCTAAAGAAGGGCTTTTGCCTCGTCCTGCAGCACACGCTGCTCCATCAGCATCCAGCTCCTGCAGCAAGGGTGGCTTCCCCAGAGCCTGGCTCCTACAGGGAACAGTGGGTAGCAGCTTCTCCCAGCATCCTCTCCCCAAGGCAGTTTTGCACTATAGTGTCTCAGGTAATAGTGTTCCCAAGCCCCTAGCAGGTGAATTTCCTGTAAGTTCAGAGGGCACATTCCCAGCAAGTTCCACTGATGAGACAGCAAAGCAAATTGTGTACCATCCGGCCAGCCACAGCAGAGCCTTCCACAAGGTCTGGATCCAAGTCCTGGGTTTGAGGGAAGGGTCTCCCTGGGGTGCTCCACTTCAGCCTGAAAAGTACTGGCTGATCCTTTTATCTGCTCTTCCTGTATTCTTCAGAACTCTCTTTACCTCTTATTCACTAAATCCTCGTTACTCTAATCACACTAGGGTTGATAATTCTTTAAATTAAATTTTCCCTATTCAACACTGTGTAGTTTTTGTCACCTGATTGGGCACTGACTGATACACAGCTCTAAGGTTTTGAGACCCAGAAATACCAATTTCAGAGGTGATATTATTAGGAAGAGGGTCATCTAATTTCACTGCTAAGCCACCCAGAGGGGCATTATTTCTGCAGTGAGATGTCAGTAGAGGGAAATAAGGTGTTTAGAAGAGGAGAAGTATATTTGAAGGACGGATAAAACTTCATTTAGGATGCAAAAGATACATGCCTTTTAGCATCCAAAATCAACTGATTAATTAAGAGGGGACATTCAAAAGCTCTCATTTATATCTGAATAGCCAAGATTTAGCCAAACTCTGAGGTTAAGGACAGTCTTCCAGACTGCCAAGACTCCTGACACCTACTGCAAGTTTGGGGGTTCCCAAAACCACTCTTGGGTTTGATAATTTACTAGAAAGACTCAAAGGACGCAGTATTATATTTAAGGTCACATTTATTACAGAGAAAATATATAAATTGGAACCAGTCAAAGGAAGGGACACATAGGGTAAAGTCCAAGTGGGGTCTAACCCTGGAGCCCTCTGTCCATAAGTCATCCTCTCCATACTGACTTATGGACAGACAGCATTACCTCTTCCTGGCCATGATGTGTGACAGCATACATAAGTATTACCAATCAGGGCAGCTTACCCCAGCTTTGGTGTCCAGAGTTTTTACTGGGATTTATTATGTAGGCATGATTGATTGAATTATTGCTTATGTGGTTGAACTCAATCTCCGGTACTCACTTTCTCCCTGGAAACTGGGCTCATATCACATGGGCCAGAGGGGTCCACCATGAGCCACCTGGGTAGCAGGTAGCATAAATTATCAAGTGAAGTCCAAGGGGCTTCATGAATAACAAAAAGATACTCCTATCCCGCAGGACATTCCAAGGGTTTAGACGTTATCTCCCAGGAATCTGGAACAAAAACCAGAGCTCTCTTTGGGGCTGTTACATTCCTTACTACACATACTCCACATACATTGGCGAGCTGAAGTAAAAGAAGCTATAGTAATTATTACACTAAAACCAGATGCTATTGCTTACATAGGTCAGTCTCATTAAAAGGATAATGTAAGAGGTGATCAAAAAATACGGTGAATGTTTAAATTACAAAAAAATATTACAGTAAAAGACACATTGCTATTAATCCCCCTCAAAATATTCCCCCTCACTTTAAACACACTTATCCCATCATTCTTGCCATTTTCTGAAGCAGTACTTGAAGTTCTCTTGCATGAGTGTCTGTAGTTGCACTGTCATGGCTGCCTCGATGTCCTGAATGAGTTTGACTTTGGGGAAGAGCCAGAAGTCGCACGGTACCAGATCCGGTGAATAAGGTGGATGAGGACACACTGTAATGTTTCTATTTGACAGAAATTTCTGTATACCAGAAACCATGTGTGACGTGGAGCCTTTCCGTTGTCATCAACAAATACAGTGAATGCTGCTGTCGAGTGCCATCCAACGGAAAGGCAGGGATCTTCAATACGGGAAGCGGCACATCAAACCTTAGTAACAGTGTGTGACAAGTTTTAGCTTGTTCAGTTCAGACAGTGGGGTGTGAGCTATGGCTGAGAGAAGGCGTGTTTTAAAGTGTGCCATAAATCATCCTCCATCATGACAACACTCCATGTCACACATCACTTCTGGTACGGCAATTTCTGTTAAATAAAAACATTACGGTGTGTCCTCATCCACCTTATTCACTGGATCTGGCACCGTGCGACTTCTGGCTCTTCCCCAAAGTCAAGAGGATTCAGGACATTGAGGCAGCCAAAGACACTCATGAAAGAGGACTTCCAGAACTGCTTCAGAAAGTGGTAAGAACGATGGGATAAGTGTATTTAAAGTGAGGAGAAGTATTTTGAGGGGGAATAATGGCAATGTGCCTTACATTGTAATAATTTTTTTTTAATTTAAACATCGATCGTATTGTTTGATCACACCTCATAGATTGCATATATATAAGAAGAGGGAGCCTCCAAATGCTATAAGATTTGCTACTTCATCATTTTCCACCTGTTCTTTCAGCTTTAGCACCCAAGGTTTCATGCAACCACATGAAAAGTTGATTTGCAAGTCAGATTAATCATATTAATTTCCCTTCCTTTTTTTATATTATAAAATTTTTATTTATATACACTAGCATACTTCATGTCATAGGTTTGCCTCTGAAAGCATGAAGAAACTATTCTATGCTTGTCTCATCTCTCCCCAAACCCAGGACGGCTTAGCATGTATATCAAAATATCACTGTCCCCATTAGATTCTGTGGTCATATGTGGTCTCATCTGTCCTCTTCTTGTTCTAACTGGTTTTATATTCTAAATGATTAAATAACTGTTTTACATTTGTACATATTCAATTACATCAGGAGTGGCTCCAGGAAATTTCAAAATGTTATTATATACAGTGAATGGGCAGACTGTTTGAAATAGACATAAAATTTTATTTCCATGGCTTCCTTTGAATTATTTGTTCCAGCTAAACTGTATGAGGTAAAAGGCAAAAAAAAAAAAAAATAAAGGTAAATCAGTCAAGGAAAACAGATTGGTTACCCATAAATTCATGGTAACCAACCTTGGTATACCAAACTTCAAACTTCCAGTCCATCCTTGTGTCTAGTCAACTCATTCTTCCATTATTTTGACCTAATACTCTAACCTCAAATCTTAACGCTCCCTTTTATTTTTAAAACTAAGCACATGATGTCACCACTTACTTTACAGATAAAGTACAAGAATTATGTATTTACATGTACACACACACACACACACACACACACAAATGCCTCCTACACTTGCCACCAAATATTCAAACTTGCCCTATATAATGAGCTAAACTAACAATGCTTCTCCTTGGTTAAAGTGTACACACAATGCTTCTCCTTGGTTAAAGTGTACACACAGCCCCTTGCCTATCTAAGGGAAGACCCTCCCTACATATTTTCAATTTCATCGTCTTTTCTCTGGAAAATTGCATTATTGTTTATCCCTCTTATTCCTTTTCTTTTTTATATATTGCAACAACTTCCTGGATTCTCCCATTGGTGTTTAAACACATTCAAGTCTTGCCCTTTAAAAAATAAAAATATTTCCCTCAATGCTACATCCTGCATCAATAAGTAGCCTATCTCTCTCCTTACCATTAAAGCAAAATGTATATGAAGAAATATTTCAACTTGTCTCCAAGTCACTCCTCTAACTACACTGGTCTAGAATTTGGCCTCTGTCATTTTACTGAAACAGGACTCATAAGGGGCACTCAGCATCCTGCTCCTAAATCTAGTGGGTATTTATAGGCCTTATCTTGCTTAACTTCTAAGCATTGTTTGAGTCTGCTGGCCACTCCTTCCTTCCTGAAATACTTTCTTCCCCATCATCCCAGGACATACTCATAATATTTTCTTGATTTAGTTATATCTATGGCTGCTCATTTTAAATGCTTTTGCCTTCTTTACTTAGTCATTTAATGTTGAAACTCCTAAAAGTTCTATCAGAGACCCTATTATATCGTTATTTTGAACTTTCTTTTTTGGAACCATCATCTATATACTCAAGTCTCCATTGCTCCTAAACATAGGTGACTCCCCAAATCTTTATTTCCTGCTTAGATAGCTCCTTTGTATTTCAAGTGTGAATTTATAATAGCCAACTTGACAAATTGTCTCAAAAACTCTTTAGACATAATGCATCCAAACCACACTCATAACTCCACTTCTTTCACCAAAAATTTTACCCTCTAGTGAAGGTCCACATCTCATCCATTCAGTTAAATAAGACAGAAACCTGGGATTTATCTCTGATACCTTCCTCTCCCATATACCCTATATCCAATCCATCACCAGGTTGAGGCAATTTTACCCCTTAAGAATTTCTTAAATATATCTACTTTTTCTATCTCCACAGAAACATCCCAGTCCAAGGCACCATAATCCCTTTACCAGACACTAACAAGCCTCCCCACACGATCCCTGTTCATGTCTGTACTTCTTACTCACCCCAGTCTAATAGATTCACCATGCTAAGGCAGAGGGATCTGATGTCGTCTCCTTAAAACATGTTAGTAGCTTTCTATTGTTTTACTTTTTTTTTTTTTTTTTTTTT
>NW_017731509.1:117544-119957 GCF_001890085.2 Hipposideros armiger | reverse complement strand
CAGGGAATTGAACCGCTGTTGCTCAGAGCTTGCAGTCTTGAGAGAGCTCTTAACCAACTGAGCCACTCGGCTGGCTCTAGATTGAAATCTTGAAGGTGTTTATAAGGCGCTTTTTGTTCTGACCCTTACTCATCCCATTCCTCCCCTGCTCCTTGCTTTCTTGTTTTAGCCACACTGACCATCTTCAATTAATTGAAGTTACCATGCTGCTGCTTGCCCTGTGGTCTCCATGAAATCACTCCTTCTTTGCTTTACCCAGGTAACTCCTAACTTATCTTTAGAAACTGCGTCACTCATCACCTCCCCTAGGAAGCCTTCCTGATATTCCTGTCTAGATCAAATCTTCCTATCATATACTCTCATGGGAACATTGGCCTCTCCTTCATTAAATATATCATCCTCATAATGTCACATTTATTTATGTAATCATTTCCTTTATCATTACCTCCCCTATCGGACTTATGGAGCACAGGAAACATCAATAATCTAGCATACTGTCTGGTTATCAGTAAGTACATAAATGAAAGAGATTTTACTAGTGTTTGAAACACAAAATCATTTACAGAAAGCAGACTTTCTGCATTTGAGAGTAACATTTAACCATGGATAGGGAGGGACCATTTTGTAAATTTCCCTTTTGCTGCCCTTATTGGTCAAAATGTGTTCCTCCAGAACTTGGGAAGCCGCAGAGGTGATCCAGACAGCGATTGGGAGATAAGCCAGAGGAAGGTTAAGTGGCAGGGAATCAAAACCCTCCCATGCTCTCTGCTCTACTTGAACCAGATTCACTTTGATTTTCCCGGTGTTTTACGTTAGACTTCCATGGACTATTTTGTTTGAATAAGTGCCTACTCTTCCTCTTCACCCTCAAAACAGTTTGAAGTTTACTGAATGAGGTATGTCAATATACAATGAAGAAAACTGAAGTCCACATTAAATAAGTGAAATATCCGCAAGCTGCAGAGGTGGCTAATGTAGAATCTCTATATTAGATTAATATAGACATTATATATATATATATATATATATATATATATATATATATATATATATATACACACACACACACACACACACACACAAATGCCTCCTACACTTGCCACCAAATATTCAAACTTGCCCTATATAATGAGCTAAACTAACAATGCTTCTCCTTGGTTAAAGTGTACACACAATGCTTCTCCTTGGTTAAAGTGTACACACAGCCCCTTGCCTATCTAAGGGAAGACCCTCCCTACATATTTTCAATTTCATCGTCTTTTCTCTGGAAAATTGCATTATTGTTTATCCCTCTTATTCCTTTTCTTTTTTATATATTGCAACAACTTCCTGGATTCTCCCATTGGTGTTTAAACACATTCAAGTCTTGCCCTTTAAAAAATAAAAATATTTCCCTCAATGCTACATCCTGCATCAATAAGTAGCCTATCTCTCTCCTTACCATTAAAGCAAAATGTATATGAAGAAATATTTCAACTTGTCTCCAAGTCACTCCTCTAACTACACTGGTCTAGAATTTGGCCTCTGTCATTTTACTGAAACAGGACTCATAAGGGGCACTCAGCATCCTGCTCCTAAATCTAGTGGGTATTTATAGGCCTTATCTTGCTTAACTTCTAAGCATTGTTTGAGTCTGCTGGCCACTCCTTCCTTCCTGAAATACTTTCTTCCCCATCATCCCAGGACATACTCATAATATTTTCTTGATTTAGTTATATCTATGGCTGCTCATTTTAAATGCTTTTGCCTTCTTTACTTAGTCATTTAATGTTGAAACTCCTAAAAGTTCTATCAGAGACCCTATTATATCGTTATTTTGAACTTTCTTTTTTGGAACCATCATCTATATACTCAAGTCTCCATTGCTCCTAAACATAGGTGACTCCCCAAATCTTTATTTCCTGCTTAGATAGCTCCTTTGTATTTCAAGTGTGAATTTATAATAGCCAACTTGACAAATTGTCTCAAAAACTCTTTAGACATAATGCATCCAAACCACACTCATAACTCCACTTCTTTCACCAAAAATTTTACCCTCTAGTGAAGGTCCACATCTCATCCATTCAGTTAAATAAGACAGAAACCTGGGATTTATCTCTGATACCTTCCTCTCCCATATACCCTATATCCAATCCATCACCAGGTTGAGGCAATTTTACCCCTTAAGAATTTCTTAAATATATCTACTTTTTCTATCTCCACAGAAACATCCCAGTCCAAGGCACCATAATCCCTTTACCAGACACTAACAAGCCTCCCCACACGATCCCTGTTCATGTCTGTACTTCTTACTCACCCCAGTCTAATAGATTCACCATGCTAAGGCAGAGGGATCTGATGTCGTCTCCTTAAAACATGTTAGTAGCTTTCTATTGTTTTACTTTTTTTTTTTTTTTTTTTTTCTGAGCCACCC
>NW_017731509.1:102099-117518 GCF_001890085.2 Hipposideros armiger | reverse complement strand
TATCTATCTATCTATCTATATATATATATATATATATATATATATATATATATATACACACACACACACACACACACATATATATATATACATTCAAGAGGAGGAAAATCCCCTGGAAAGAATATAGGAGTCCTCTAACAACAAAGAGAAATCACTCCTTCCCCCTCTTCTTTCTCCTACTTGGGGGTTCCCTTTCCCTCTCGCTGCTGTTATTTTCACCCTATTTGCTACATTATCAAAAAACGGACTTCCTAGATTAAATGCGAATATTTCGTTTTCTGGCTTTGAAAAGGAGACCTACTCTGGTAACTAAGTTTCCCAGGCAATTTTCATTCTCACTTGCCAGATGGAAATTCCAGATATTTTTAAAAGTCAGAACTCTCCCCAAATAACTATATAGACTGTGACTCATTTTTATTTTTAAAGTAAATTTGAATATATTCAAACATTATCTCAATCTGTATAGATACATTTTATCGGTGCCAAGGAATTCTAATAAGCAGAAAACAAATTGGAGGCAAAGCATATTGTTATTCCTTCTTTGTAAACACCAGAGGGTACTAAATACTGAAAAAGAAGTCAGAAATCTTACAGAGTGTACATAAATAGATATTCTCACTAGAGGGAGCAAAGGAAAAGTTAAAATAATATGCTATGTATACTCTTGAAGAAATTCTCTCTAAATCGAATATATATGCTTTAAGGTACACATTATTTTAATCTAGAGAACCATATTAGTATCAGGAAGAATATAATAAAATTCAACCAGAAAAGATAATCTCTTCTTCAGGAATCTTAAAGTCACAGAGAACCTGTACCTATATCATATATATCATTGCTATCTTCTCTCTCCTTCTCTGTCTCTCTCTCTCTTTCTCTCCTTCCACTTTCCCTCCCTCTTATCCCTCTATTTCTATCTCCATCTCTATCTCTACACCTTTCAGGTCTAGCTTTATGCCTTTATATATCTGTCTATAGGTATAGATATATAGAGATATAGAGATATAGATGTCACATAAAGCAAATAATAAAACACTCCAACATATCAACAGAAAAGTGAGCAAAGCATGAAAACAGAATTCACAGAAGTAGCATGGCAAAAAAAAATAAGAAGAAAAAAACGTTCATCTATAATAGTAATATAGCATTGCAATATTAAAAACAAAATTATAGTGTTCAGTGCTAGTAAGCATATAGCAAAATAGACATTCTCATACACCACTGGCAAGAGTGATAATTGGTTTTTTAAAAAAATCTTCCAGAAAACAATGTGGAGATGCATGTTTGTAGATATAGATAGATAAATAGATTTTTCTCAACCTGGAAAATTTTAACTCTTTAAATCTACCTTAAGAAAATCATAAAAGATATGCAAAATATAAATGTACAAAGACATGTATTTGCCAGAGCAATATTATACTAAAAAAGTGGAAATAAACTTAATGCTTTACAGTAAAGAAAATGGTTCATAAATTACTGTTATAGCCATAGATAGAAAGGATTTTATCTTTCATTAAAAGTTATGTCTTGGGCCGGCCAAGTGGCTCAGTTGGTTAAGAGCTCGCTCAAGAGTTTGAGCTCTGAGCAACAGCGGTTCGAGTCCAGCCCAAGCTGAGCAGCCGCTGAGCTGCCAACAGGTAGCAGGATGGCTCAGCTAAAAAATAAAAATAAAAAAAATTAAAAAATTAAAAAAAAAGTTATGTCTTCAAAAATTGTTAAATGACATTTGATATAGTAGTAAATTTTTAAAAAGTAAAATAAAATTATATACACAGTATGTTCCCAATATATTTTTAAATGTTCCTTTATTAATGGTGGTTAAATTTATGTAGTTGAATTACAGATATTTTAAATTTTATTTTGAAATTTCTTATACTTTCTAAATTTTCTAGAATGGGCAATATATCAATCTTATGGTTAGAAAAAATATTTTTAGCTTTATTTTGAAAAAAAAAAAGTTTCCAAAAAGATACAAGAATAGCAAAACACAGCTCTTAAGGGTAAGTTTAAAGAACTGAAAATTCTCAGTACAAAAGATATATCCCTAGTTAATAGGTTGGTGCAAAAGCAATCACAGTTTTTGCATTGTTGAAATTTGCCTTTGATATTGGAATACATTCTTAAGTAAATGTGGTTGTTATACATCATTTTAATGCACATTTCTCGCTTTATGTTTTTTTGGTAATGACTTATTACTTGCTGTTTATTTTATATGTATTTTAGATTATGGAACCGACTACCACTTCTTCAAGCATCTTGACAACTTTTTGCAAGGAAAACGCTTTCACAACCAGCAGGATGCAGAAAATACTTTCCAAGAGTTTGTCAAATCCCGAAGCATGGACTTTTATGATACAGGAATAAACAAACTTATTCCTCGTTGGTAAAAATGTGTTGATTGTAATGGTTCCTATTTTGATTAATAAAGATGTATTTGAGCCTAGCTATAATGATTTAAAATTCACAGTCCGAAACCGCAATTACTTTTGTATCAACCTAATATTTATCCATCAAGATACACATGTGAGTGATGTATGAGAGTAGCTATTTTACTATGTACTTACCAACGTTGGATATTATAATTTGTTTTTGTTTTATGATACATTGCTTGATTACTGTGGAAGCTGAATATATGTCTTATGATTTTTTGGCCATTAGTAATTCTACTACTGCAGTGAATTTTCTGCTGTTGTATAATCTATTGCCCATATTTGAATTTCACCTCTAAACCAATAATTTCCATTTCAGAATATTTTTTTTCAAACAAGAATGCAGTATTATACAATGCATTTATCTGCAGTATTTACCTAGTCTCCTTTAATCTGAAACAGTTCTTTAGGCTTTCTTTGTCTCTGGTGACATTGACTTTTTTTGAAGACTATAAGCCAGTTATTTTGTAGGATGTCTCTTAACAGTTTGTGGGGGGTTTTTTTCTTATAATTTGAATTTTGTTATACATTTTTGTCTGGGATATTAATGAAGTAATATTTTCTCCTCAGTAAATCACATCAGATGCCCCATTTGTGGTGATTGATAAGTAATTTCTGGGAAGATGTTTTGATAATGTACATACTCTGTATCTCATCAAAATTTATACTAGAGTTTTGTCATCCTTTCATTATTCATGCTTGAATCAATTATTACTATGATAATCACACGATGGTGCCGTTCTATCATACCTTCTTCTTTTAATAGTTGGTATTCTAGTTTTTTTTTCCTTTCTCCCTCATTCACTTATTAGCAGTATGGGCACGTGGATTTTTCTTTGAGTCAATGGGTTATAATCCACTATCAGTTTTTATTTTGATATTCCAATGCTGCTCTATTTTATATTTGGCTACTGGAAGCCACTTCAGGCTAGCCCCTTTGTACTTTTGACATGCCCCTATCATTTATTTATTTATTTGTTTGTTTGTTTGTTTGTTTGTTTGTTTGTTTGTTTTTAGCACTTCCTTACTTTGTGGCACAACAAAATGTTCTAAGATCATCTTGTACTTTTCCTGTCTCAACTCTGGAAAATTCCAGTCTGACACTACAGGGTTCTTTTTAGCCTTCCTCTATTCCATATTTGTATCTCCCTTCTCTAAGGGTGAAAACACTGGCTTTGAACATTATTAATGTCTTTACTCATTCACTCAGTCCTGCAATATACACAGAGAGCAGTTTCAGAATTGCTACACCCATGCTACCATGAAATACAAACCTACCAAGTAGAGTTCAAGATTAGTTTACATTTCTTTTTGTCTTTAAAATAAGGGTATATAGCTCAAGACTTATTTGGTTTAAAAAATATTTTAAAGAAATATTTGGTTAGTTCTTTTATTCCCATTAGTGTAGTCATGTTATTTAAAAAATCATTTTTCACAAAGATAATTATATTTGGTTAAATTTAGCTTATGTGTATAAGCTAATTTGAAGGTTTTTCTGGACTTATTAATGCATTTCAATTTGATGCTAAATTAGAAATAGTTTCATTTACTTAGTTTTTTTTACAATGTTTACTTTTTCTGAGGATGAAAAGCATCACAAAACCCAAAGTATAAAATAAATATTAACGAGTACATACTGATGCAAGTAAATTATGAAGTAAATAAATGTGGACAAGAGACAAATCTCCCATGTAGAAGAAGTTAAAATAATTTATGTAGTTAATTTGTCCTCAAGGGGGTAGAGCAAAACTCCTTACTCCTTAAATGTTGGCTGTGCATTGTGACTTCTTTCCAAAGAGTATAGTATGAAAAGGAGGTTAAATGAATAACTTTATATTGGGTCTTTGGAAAAGTTATGATGTATTTTGTCTATGTTTTCAAAGGTCATTTATTTATATAAAGAACAAAGATCAATCAATGATATATTGCCCATTTTGTTCGATAACTTTTTGCCATCTTTCAGTGAGCTTCATAATTCCTCGTTCATAGAAGGACCTGTCTTTATCTGCAAAAAAATGAGCCAAGTGCTGATTTACAGCCTCATCTGAATTGAATGTTATACCATGCAAGGAGTTTTGAAGAGAGCGAAACAAGTGGAAGTCTGATGGCACAAGGTCAGGCAAGTATGGTGGATGTGGCAACACATCCAATCCAAGCTCCAATAACATTTGATTGGTGATCAAACTTGTGTGTGGTCTCACATTGTTGTGATGGAACACAACTCCTTTAGTTAACAAGCTCTGGACGTTTCTGAATGATGGATGCATTCAAACTGTCCAACTGCCGACTGTACACATTCGAATTGATTGTTTGATTCCTTGGTAGGGGCTTGAAAAACACAACACCTTTAAAATCCTACCACACTGAGAGCATAACCTTCCTCTGAAGAATGTCTGCTTTGGTTGTCATTTGAGGCGAATCATCACGTTGGGACCAAGACCGTTTGTGCACCACATTGTTGTAAACAATCCACTTCTCATCACCAGTTATCAGTCACTTCAAAAAAGGATCGTTTTCCTCATGTTTAATGAGCATATCATAGATGTTTATATACGTTATCAAATGAACTTCTTTGAGTTCATGCGGAACCCAAATATCGAGCTTGCTTACGTATCCCAGATTCTTCAAGTGGTCGTGAATGCTTGAATAATGGATGGTCAATGTTTCTAGAATATCTCATGTCGTGTAACGTGGGTTTGACTTGATCAATGCCTTTATTTTGTTGTCATCAACCTCAGTGGGCCTTCCTGACCAAGAAGCGTCGTTGAGATCAAAATCAGCAGCACAGAATTTTGTGAATCATGGTTGGCACTGACGTTCTTGTAGAGCATTGTCACCATAAACTTTATGAAACTTCTTACAAGCTTGACGCACATTCTTCCCTTTATGGAAGTAAAACAGTAAAATATGGCAAAAATGCACAGTTTGGTCTTCCATCTTCAAATTGTTGTAAAATTTCCAAAACTCAACCAAATCCTTCAATTTTTTTTAAAATAAAGCTAGAACTGTCAGCTGTCAAATGACATAGCAATAACATAGATGCGAATGACTCTAGTACTTCCAAAAATGAACTAGTGCCATCTGTTGCAAACATGCATCATGACTTTTCTGACAACCCAATAGTTACTACCAAACACTCTCATCCAGGTTATCAAGGTTAACATCAACAGTGATAAGTCATGTTAATAGTACTCTCCCTTGAAATGATGGGATGAAAATGGACCTTTACCTCTGTGATCTCCCTCCCCAATATATATTATCCCAATCGAATCATAAGGAGAGAAAGCATTAGACAAATCCCAACTGGGTAACATTCTAGTAAATACCAGTTTACTGGTGCTCCTCAAAACTCTCAAGGTAATCAGAAATAAGGAAAGAATGAAAAACTATCACAGCCAAAAGGCACCTATGGAGACATGATCTACTAAAGGTAATGTGGTATTCTATTCTATTCTATCTGAGAATAGAAATAGGACATTAGGTAAAAAGTAAGGGTATTTAAACAAGTATGAAATTTAGTTAATGACAATGTATCAATTTAGGTTCATTAATGTAACAAATGTACAGTACTAATGTAAGATGTTAATAATAGGTGAAACTAGTTGTGGGGTATATGGGAACTCTCCCTACTATCTTTGCAATTTTTCTATAAATCTAAAGCTGTTCTAAAATGAAATGTTTATTTTCAAAAATCAGCACAGAATATTTGGAAAATGCAAAATGTATACAAGAAGACTTAAATAATCATTTGTACCATTTCTACATAAAGACCTTTAATATTTTTAGCATATTTCTTCTCCTCTTTCGCCTGCCTTTCCCCTTCCCATCGTTCCTCCCTCCTTACTTGTCCCTATATTTCTATCTTGATCTCTTTCAATATTTCTAGCATACTTCTCTTTCTCTCTCTGACATTCACTGACTCTCTTTGGGTAAGTGTATGTGTGATTTGACCAGGATTCCAAAATAAATAGATGTGAAATAGATGTGAAATTTTAACTCTTGAATGTCTCAACCAAATTGAGAATACAAAAGGGTTAGAGAGTAGGCAGAAGAATTAGTGAAGAGATTTCCTTGGAGAGAGCTTTTTCTACAATGCGATTCCTCACTTTACCTCACCCCAGATAAACCTTTACTTGAAGCTTGTTGAGGCAGGGGAGTTCTCATATACCTACTCACAAGACTTAAAATGTGTTTCTGCAATTAGGAACCCTTGAGGGCTAGTAGCTGATTTGAGTGCGTCTGAGAATGCCAACAAAGTAGAAGAGGCTACATTGGGATAGGTCTGAACTCTTAGACTTGGTTGAAGCAAGAGAAATAAAAGAGTGTTCCCATGAACCACATATAAACTCTCCCAGAGGAAGAGGCAATAGTGGGTTATCCTGGGTCCTGGCCAACAAAGCTGTCCAGAAGGGAAGAGGCGCCATAGCTGCAAAAAGCTGAATATGGTCAAGATTCCTGGGGCCTAGAAAATGAGCTATAAGCCACCACTTGGAATGAGGAAGCATCTACCCAGGTCAAGGAAGTGTCTGGACAGAGAGGTGCCCATCAGTGGTGATCACTAAGGATCCAATAACGTTTGCCTGTGTCTCACATCACAAAGCCATCCAGCCTAGTCAGGAAGCCTCTGTTCCTATTATGGGCTAAATATCTGTGTCCCCAAAATTCATATATTGAGGCCCTAACCCCCAGCGTGACTGAATCTGAAGGTCAGGCCTTCCGGAGATAATTAGGTTTAGATTAGGTCATGAGGGCGGAACCCTCATGATGGGATTAGTGCCCTTATAAGAGGACAATCTCTATTTATCTATCTATCTATCTATCTATCTATCTATCTATCTATCTATCATCTATCTCTATCTCTACTGCTACCTCTACCTTTACCTCTACCTCTAGCTCTGTCTCTACCTCTCTACCTGCACTCATCCAGGAAAGGCCATATAAGGACACAGCAAGAAGGCAGCTATCTACCAGGCAGGAAGAGAGCCCTCACCAAAAATTGAGTCTGCCAGCACCTTGATCCTGGACTCCCCAGGCTCCAGAACTGTGAGAAATAAATGTCTGTTTTTTAAGGCACCCAGTCTGTGGTATTTTGTAATAATAGCCAAAGCTAACACAGTGCCTTTTCTCTTCTACTTCCTTTCTTCTCTCTTTGCCTGTAGAAGCCAGAAACATCAGCTAGCAAGTAGGTAGGAGTGGGGTGAAGAGAGGAAGAGGCCAGTCACATGCACCTTTTCTTGTAAGTAGGCAGTTGCCTTCTGCAGGCCTTAGTATGGAGGGGGGTAAGAAGTCTTACCTTTCAATATAGATTGAATCACTTGATTAATGTTTGTAAATGATCACATCCTAATTACTGAATTGACAGACTGCTTTGTAAATTTAAGTAACCTTTAAGCTCTTTGAAAACAAAAAAGTCTTAAGCTCCATCCAAATACCATCCAGGGTCAGGAAACATTTACCTGCACTAAATAAATGTTTAAGGAACAGTGCAAGACTAACATGAATTAGTGTTTCAATTGCGTAAAACATCATGTGGTTCATTATGCTGAATATATATATTCTTTATGGACTGAATTGTTTCTGCCTCCAAATTCATATGTTGAAGCCTTGACTTCCAAAACCTCATGATGTGACTGTATTTGGAGCTAACGCCTTTAAAGAAATAATTAAGTTAAAAGGAGGCAGTTAGGGTGGGCCCTAATCTAATATGGCTGGTATCCTTATAAGAGGAGGAAGTCTGGATACACAAAAAGACCAGGGGTGTGGATGCACAGAAGAAGGAACATATGAGGAAACAGGAAAAAATGGCCATCTGCAAGCCAAGGAGAAAAGCCTCAGGAGACTGAACTTAACTGAACTGAAACTGCTGACACCTTGATCTTAGACTTTTAGCCTCCAGACCTGGGAGAAAATAAATTTCTGTTAAGATATCCAGTCAGAGGTATTTTGTTATGGAAGCCCTAGCAAGCTAATACACTGTTATCTATCTATCTATCTATCTATCTATCTATATATATATATATATAGATATTTGTCATATAACACTTAATTCCTCAACACCTTCCTGTTCTCTGTTTCTGACCTTAAACTCATCCCTTAAATCTAATTCACTGTCTTTTTCCTGTTATTATTCTTGGCTTCTTTCCTTCATTGTAATTGGCCTTTTTTTTTTTCTTGCATTAGGCCTGCTTTTAGTTTTCACATGTACAAAACAAACAGATCTAAATGGATGCTGGCACTTTTCCTGAGAACTCTTTTCAAGGCTAATGCAACCACCAACTCCCATCCTTTCCATTCTCAACCCAAATCCTGGGACTGAATTGAACCAAAGCCTAGCAGCTACGCCTTATAAACGTATCATTAACTATTATCCCACCAAGACTTGGAGAAGTGAACTTCCTTCCCCACGGCATTGGAAATAGGACCAAGTCACACAAAAGCTGGAGCGTAAGTTCCAAGTCTTCGATGGCTCATCAGCGCCATAGGATCAGCCTTAGGAGAAGGGTTATTTGTCTCTGACAACCTCACACTTGCTTTATATACCAAAGAGCTCTCCTTTCCTTCTACTTTTTTCTTATGCAATGAGCATGTTACCGGGAGTGGAGCTGTGTGTGGTTAGGTGACATGCACCCTCCAGCCAAAGGTTCTCTTTACATAAGTTGTTATACATGAGGTTTTTGCTTTGGCTAGAGGAACAAAGATTATTTATTTATTTATTTATTTATTTATTTATTTACTTACTTATTTTTAGGAAGAAGTGCCAAGGCAATGGAAGAGATGGAAAGGCTAGAGGCAATGGGATGAGGTTTGCTGCCCACCAATCCCCTTGGGTCATATGAGAGCTCTGGGCAAGAGAGGAGTTAGGACCTGAGCATGGTGAAACCCATCCTGAGGGACCTAGTAAGAGCCTCAGAACTGGCATTGCAGCTGTAAGTCTCAATTGCCAGAAAGTGGAGGACAGGATCATTTACCTCTTCCTAAAAATACACTGCTTTGACCTCCAGCAACTTCAGCAGCTTTCGCCCCGCTGGATGTGTGTATTACTACAGGCATGCTATTTCCAACAAGCAGCTGTGAAATGCTGGATTTTGATAAGGGACAGCTGAGCAAGATGCAGCAGATGCTACCTAGCGGTTTGCTGGCTGTGGCGAGCTGAGAGATTAGATTTTGAGCATGTTTTACAGGTCCTCATTGAAGATCCCTAGAAATGGTAAAGAGAGATAATTTGGTGGGCAAGGGAGTGTGGGGATGCTTTGGCAGTATGGACTGGGGACAACATTAAGGTGGGAATCTACTTTCTTTCAGCCTCATGTTTCCATGCAGAGGGACCTTTAAATCCAGGGTGATCTCATCCCAAGATACTCAGCTTACTTACTTCTACAAAGATCCTATTTTCTCATAAGGCCATATTCATGGTATAGGGCTTAGGACTTAGACATACACTATTTACCCCACAACACTGCCCTACAAAAGTGACCCTTCCATTGAGAGCCACTATATTCTCTGCTCATCTCAACCAGGAAGAGAACTGTGCCCAGGTTTATTTTCTGTAGTTTATATTATCAAAACTTTAGTGTTTTTCATTTTCTAAAAAAAAAAATCATATTTACTTGAATTTCATTTTTCAGAGTACATTCTGTCTTTACCCACCTCCCGTCCCTATCAGATAGGAAGCCCCACAGTGCCTGCTAGTTACGCTGTGTTCTACAGATTTACCAAGAAAGGCAGCCTCAGGCAATTTACTGCACAGGCCATGACTGATTGAACTATTTCTCTTTATTCCTCGGCACCATCCAGACTACATTGGTTCCCTCTCCTTTACAGTTTGGTGTGGTCATACGACTAAATTCTGCCCACAGGGACGTGAGCAGAAGTTCTACTCATCCCTTCCTGCTGGCCCATCAAACCCTCTCCTGAGGTCATACATCCACTTCTCTCCCCACATTCCCTCACCTACCCCAGTCTGGAGATCTACATTCAGGGAAAACTTGAAAGCCATGGGTTGATGATAGCAAAGCATCCATCAGTTTGGGTCTCCTAATGATTAAAAGAGAGCTCCAACACTGATCAGGAATACCATTTTGGAATCTAATGGAATACGAAATATACTTCTCTTCCGTTTAGAATTAAGTCATGGGGATTTTGAGGATTATCTGTCAGAGGAGTCCGCATTCCCTTAATATAAGCAACTATGGTGATGAGTAATCTGTTCAATTAGATTCTTCATAATATAGAAGGTTGAAGCCCAGAGACATAGAATGGGGACAGGGGGATATTCCATGAAAATTGAAAGTAAAATTCAAACATTTCAAAGTGAGCTCTTCGACCCTAATAAAAGAGTCCCTACTTTCTCCTTCTATCTCCTTTCCTGTCATTCACACCTTATTTACTGTTCCCTTCACCCCAGTCTCTTTCTAGGACTGGAACACACTACACGGCCTTTGCGTATGCTACTTTCTCTACCTGGATTCCTCTTCCTTCAATTCTTTGCCAATAGCTCCTTCTCATCATTCAGGCCTCAGCTTAAACATCATCTACCAAAGAAGTCTTCCTAGATGTCCCTGTATAAACTACCTATAAAGTAACGTCTCTCATGTCTCCAGCCTGATAATTCTCTACATTACTCTGTGGTTCCTGTAATGCTTCAAAATGATCATTTTAATTTTTTTTACCTGTTTATTTATCTCTTTGCTAGACACTAAAAGTTTCATTAGAATACAGACCTTATTTTTCTTGGTTATTATTGTGTACCCAGACCTTAGAACAATGCTTGCCAATCAACACTGAAGGTGCAGTGATATTTGTTGAATAAATGAATGAATGTAGAGAGAAAAGAGGGAAAGAGAGAAATGCCAGAGAACTCAAGAAGATCACTTGCTATATACTTAAAATAAACTTTGCTTAAGTTCATAATATATCTCTTCCTTGTTCTATAAAATAACCTAATATACCAGGAATGCCAAAAAATGTATACACATTTTAAGATAACATCTCTTAAAATGTGTTAAGAAATGTTATCTTAACATGTGTATACATTGTTTTGGCACCCTCTGTATACTATACTGTACCATAATACTGTACAATACTCATAGAGAATAATATTCTTTCAAATTACTTATCCTTATTTTTCAACGTACCTCACGTAGTAACTGGCATACTTCACAAGAAAGAGAATATTTAATTCAGATCAAAGATACCAGAAAATGCTTGAGAGAAGATTTCACAGTTTGAGGACAGAAAACTGACAATTAGCAGGTTTTGGTTACAGCAACAGAAGGAGAGGGCAAGACTGTCAGGGCTCAGAGAGCCACCATTTCACAGGAAGGCCAGGCATAGGAAAAAGACAGGAATCAAAGCATGTTCAAAGGGCCCAGGAATGGGAAGGACAATAACCATCTTCTGGCAGGAACGGTATGGCCAGGACACCCTGCCGATTTAAATACGGTTGCTGCCATTGTGGCATGCCTGAGCGTGGTCCCTCTGTTATATTCTACCTACCGCCATGGTGAATGAATTCAGATCTTCTTTTATTTTTGTGTCATTTGCTCAAGTTTCAAAGAACTAAATGGAAACATCTAATTGGCAAAGTCTAGGTCATGTGACTGTCCTTTAGCTGCTATTCCATCAGCTACTATATTAGGAGGTAGGGGTGTACCTCCAAATGAGAGACGACGCATTCCAGAAAACGGTACTTACCACAGCGACAAGGCATGAGCCTGAATAGTGAGGAGTTGGATGTTGTCAAAGGAGATCAAGGTGAAGAGAAGAAGAGAGCTTTGAGGACAATAAGGGGGCTGTGGTCCAGTTGGGAGGGGTCATGTGTGCCAGACTTAGAAATTTGGGCTTTATCCAGGAGAAAATGTGCTTATTACTTCGCTAACCAGATCATTAGTTCCTTGAAGATTTAGAGGCTAAAATATTTATCTCTCCACCCTACCCCTACTCCACACTGCCAACTACAGACATACACAGCAGTGAGCACAGTACCCTGTACATCGCAATCAATAAAGTTTTTTCAAGTAAAGCAGAACACAGGGAATACCAAGTTGAACAGAATTCATAATGAAAGGACACAATAAAGTTAAGGAGCAGGGCAACCTTATAAAAATAGAAAGAGGGTTATTTTTCTCCATCCTCTCCTGTTTCACCTTTTAGGACCTTAGATATGCACCCTCCCCTTCTCCTCTTCCCTAGAAGGTACCCAGGGTAATGGAGAAAATAGCACTTAAATATGGGGTCATTTAGATGTGATTTCTAATCCATGCTCTGCTGCTTAACAGCTATGCAACCACAGGCAAGCCCTTAACTTCCCTGATGTTTAGTTTCCTCCTCACAAGCTGGGACTCATGGTTAACAATCTCAATGCTGTGACAGTTTAACCTAACAGGGGCATTTTTTTCTTTCCCCTCCACCTTCCTCTCACAGAGACACCAAATCCAGGCCTGACCTCCTAGCAGTTCCCCACTGCTCCAGGATTCATGTCCCTCCCTCCTCTCCCCGCCTGCTAGCTTCACATTCTTGCCCACCATAAGCATTTTAAAGAAGGTAACTTGTAATGCAAATAAATAAAACTTTAATGGTGCCATTAGAGGCTGTTAAAGAATTTTCTGTCAGGACATCCCCCAGGGCCATAATTGGTAATCACTTTTGCCTACAATGCATCTGCTAGGCAGTAAGTTTTCGGCTGTAATGTATAAAATTAAGAAACCATTACAATTTAGAATAGTGCAGAGGGTAAGAGCAGGCAGGATCTCTGGAACTGCCTCCTTGAAACTCCTGGCTCTGCCACTTACCTGCTGTGTGGTCTTGGGCAAGTTACTAAAACCCTCTGTATGTCAGTTTCCTCATCTGAAAAAAGAGGGAAAATAACATCTATTGTACAAGGTTGTTGTAAAGATTAAATGAGTATTAAATGAGTATTAAATAAATATGTAAAGTCCTTAGAACAGTGCCAGAGTCAAAATTGAAATCAGTTGATTAAAATGATTAAAAGAAAGATCCCTAAATATGAAGAAAATGATACATATTCTCGTGCTATTAACTTCCTTTTATTCAAAACAGCTAAAGCTATAGTGTGAGCAGACTTGCAAACTCTGACTCAGAGATAAACACCTCAGGCTCCTACCAAATGAAGGCTAAGCACACAAAGACTTATGATGTGTGACACATACTAGCCACTCATTCATGCATTGAGAAGAAAAATAGATAACCCAAGCCAGACACAGACATCTGTAGCCAACCCCTGTCTCACACACACACCCTTTTTTCTGTCTTCTACACTAGCTCTGTATTTTGTTCTCTGAAGAACTATTCATTTTTATACAAGTTTAATTTAAAGCCATTAAAGAATATATAGTATAGTATCGTATCGTATCATATCATATCATAGTTATGAGCATGAGCTCTGAGGCATACTTAATTTCTTTATCTGTTTTGCCTCTTTTGCAGATAAGCACATGGAGACAAGGAGATGTTAAGATCCTTGTACAAGATGATTGTTGAGTGGAGCTACTTTTATTGAGCATCTGTAATGGACTAGAGACTGAAGTTCTCAGCTCACCTAATCTCCACAACAACCCTCCAACAAGGGCCTTATGCCCATTTCACAACTGAGAAAACTGATCCAACAAGAAGTGGAAGCTTGTGCAAGATTACTAAGCTAGTAAATAGCAGAGCTATGGTTTAAACTCCAGTTTACCCAAAGTATCATGGTTTGGTTTTTGTTTGTTTGTTTCTCAACCTTTATCACTCTCTAGTAATTAGACGGAATGGGAACTGTAGAAATTCATATGGCATTTATAGGTGAAATATTGTCAAATTTGGAAATTACATATAATTCAATGTATATTTAGAGATCTGCTGTGCAGAAATCATCACAACTCTTTACTATCACTCTTGCTTCCCAATCTTTTCCTTTATTTTCTCAAAGTCATACCTTATTATCCTGTAGGTATTGACACTGATTTGAACAGAACATCATTGGGATGGATTTTGGAGGGATATAAAATATGGCCTCTGCACTCAGATGACTACAATCTAGTTGGGGAGAAAGGATAATCACAAAAGGAGCTGTCAGAGAGCAAACAAAGCTGGAGAGATTCATCTGGCCATCAATCAATGAATATTCGCAGGTCCAGCCCTGTGCTTGTCTCTGGCCAGTATAGTGAGGGGTAAAAGAGACATGGTTCCAGTCACGTCTTCATGGTGCAACAGAAGGGAGAACAGTGAACAAATAATGAAATAACTGCAGATGTAACATATATCCTTGAGTGCCATCAGTTATATTTTCTCTTCTGGATAAACACCCTTTTTGGACAGGTCCTTGTCCTGCAGACCCTGACCTGGGGTCCATCCGCAGGGCTTTTTCTAACCTCAGCGGAGTGAATATTGATCAGTTCATTTTTGAAGCAGCCTGTTTTTCTTTTTATGGGTTCCCCTTTCTTTGTCTTTGAAGATGACTTTTTCTGGCAAGTCAGGGTTAGAGCCATCCCTTAATGTAAAGCGAATATGTAATTAAGCAGGGTGGGCTTATTTTCTCTGTGAGTGACTGGCTGCAACTACAAATAACTATCTAGCTTGGGGGAACTAAATAAGGAATGTAATTAACAACTTTGTCTTTAAAACATGAAATTACAAACCACAGCAGGCTCAGTTACAAGTATGCTCATGATCTGGGGGGAGTCAAATATATTCTGAGGCTTACTCTGCTACTGGTGAAAACCACTGGGTGGAGTAGACAAAAGAGGATTTAATTCAGTGGACAAAACCCCAGATATAACTACTGTGGCAGTGAAACTCTTTAATTGCATTTTCTTTGTGCTCGTGGTTGAAAATATAACCAAATTAGATACTTTAAAAAAAGACTATATTTTCATAAACATATTTTATAAAAGGCCTGACCAATTTTAGTGTACCTAATTGTATGCTTTCACTAAGTTGAAGCTCCTATTTCAATCAAGTTTGGTTTTGTATTTGACCCAAGTTTTAAAGTCT
>NW_017731509.1:98805-99951 GCF_001890085.2 Hipposideros armiger | reverse complement strand
TACACCATTTGGTGGATACAATTGTTTCCATTATACATATTAACGAATTAAGGTTTAGAGAGGTTAACCTGCGAGGTCAAGTTTATGCAGCCAGTAGGTGGCTGAGTGAGGATTTAAACATGGGACAGGTTTGCCTGATCCAGAATGGTCTAACTTGCATACTCCTTTCTACATGAAACTGCCCAAAGAATGGGAGTCAGAATTGTGGATGGAGACTCAAAACAGGGCAGGTCCTGATAATCACTGTGTACTCTCAGAAAGAGATACTGGATGTAATGACTGGTACAGCGGAGTGAAGGATAACTTTTAAAGGAACAGTTTCTTTTAGGGGTATCATGAGATTCAAAAAAAGATTCGATGGTAAAGAAAATGTAGAGCCAGTGGGTGTAGACTCCTTGATGGAAGACTTATCTGTGAAAGATGAAAGGGAAATATAGTAATATAGGTATATCCACTCAAGGCCCAAGATCTACACGCTTATTGGATGCAGCCAGTGTAAACTGTATGGGTTCATTTGAAAAACAAACAAACAAAAAATCCCCTGACACTGGTGCTCAGATGGGAGGCAAAGTCCTGATTTACTGTCTCTATCTCAGTTGCTTCTAGTAGTTTCTTTAGGTAAATTGTAGTTTCTTCAGAATTAGAAAATTATTCCTCAGAATGCACTTGGCACTTTCAGAGCCACAGGCCACTCTGAAAACAGGTTAATGTAATTACTCTCCCAGCTGCTAGAAACTAGGGACCTGGGAGGAGTCAGCCATTGACTCAGGACATAGGAAATATGATCATAGACCTTGGTCATATCATTCATTCAATAAATACTAACTGAGAACCTTTCTGTGTCGAGCACCATTTTAAGCGCCACCGATACAATAGTGAAGAGAACCAACAAAACCTCGATCTCTATGGAACTTATATACAAATAAATATGTATGAGCAAATAAATATTCAAAGTTAGAAAGAGATAACAGCTAGGAAGAAAAATAATGCCAGCTAAGAGGATAGCGATGTGAGATTGTCTTACAGTGGTTAGCAAAGTTCTTTCCAAGGAAGTGACATTTGCATAGAAATTGAATGATGTAAGAGAGTGAACCATCAAGCATCTGTGTGAAGATTTTTATGGGGAGCACAGCAAGTGCAAAGTAT
>NW_017731509.1:95094-97920 GCF_001890085.2 Hipposideros armiger | reverse complement strand
AGCGAATTCAGAGGACCCTCTGAAGAGTGGGGCCATTCACTCTGTTTTAGGGTGAAGTCCCCAAGACACTGAGACACTTTGAAGTGGGGCAGGGCTCAAAGTAATACGGGTTACTTTTCATAGCAGCTGAATTTTTAACACATGCCAGCACTCTACGAGTATACTGAGCCCCTCACAACACCCCTAGGAGGTGGCTACTGTTATTATTCTCATTTTAGAGATGAGAAAAACTGAAGCTTATGAAAACTTAGCCAATGCCACCCAACTTTTAAAAGGCAGAGGCTGAATTCGAACTCAGGACAAAAATATTAGACAAGAGATCCGGTTCCGTGACCAGGAAGCAGGCCCTCCAAGAAGAAAATTTATACCCCAATTCCAGGCGGAGGAAGGAGGGGGTTCTGGGACCCTGGCGAACTTTGGCCACGTGCTGGCCTTAAGGGAAGGGGTCCCCTTAAGAAAGGGGGTCTTTTACTCACCCGACAAAAAAAATAACTACCTAACTGGGAGGGGGTTCCTTCCTAGTGCCACCTGCTGAAGGCGGAGGGCTAGGCCTGTGGAAGAGGACCCACACACCTGGCTGACAGAGCAGCTGGCCGGTCGGCGGGGAGAGGCGGGGAAGGAGGGAGGGTAGGCGGAGGCGGCAGCCCGGGGGCACCAGGAGTCCTGGACGTGGTCCGAGCCGTGGAAGGGGTCAGCAAGGCCTCCTGAGAATGGATCTGACCGGCCAAGAGAGCCAGGGGGGGCCGGGCCACCCGGCGGGAAGAGAAGAGGCCGGCCCCGAGGAGGCGCCAGAGCCGGGGCCCCGGGACTCCGGCCGCCGGAGCGGAGCGGAGGGGGGCGGCACCCCGCCCGGCGGGGCCGCGGGGGGCGGGCCAGCGGCGGGTCCTGCGGCTGGGAGGAGGAGAGAGGGGCGGGGAGAGACGGACGGAGCCGCCGGGAGAGCAAAGCNAGTTACAAAGCAGAGTAGACATGCCCTCCTAGGCATTTATATTGGCAAATATCAAGCATGAACATGAGTATTAAGTGTTAAACTGGCTTTTCTGATGACCACAATGGTTCCAGAAGCCAGCCTGTAAAGCGAGCTTTTTCTAATAAAAGGGAGAATTCAAGATGGTAGCAAATGATGGAGGTGCTAATCAACAGGACTAGGGTTTATTGTGAAGGCCCAGGACCTCAAAAAGTCAGGATTCAAAGAGATACATTTTGCAAATAAAGAGAATTGGCCCCTTCTCTGAAACCAGGGGATGGGGAATTAGGAACCTCATTGGGGTCAGAAAGTGCTAGTAAATTTCAGAGAAATGGCTGAAGTGGCATTTTGAGTGAGGAAATAACATCCACAACGAGTAGCCTTAACTATTGGTAAATCTATAACTTGTCAGTCAATAAACCTTTTTCATGTTTTTTACATTTCTATTGTTTCCAAAGATTTGTTTGACTTTCATAACAACTTTGGGAGATAAGTGGAACAGGTAAGAACCTTAATATTCACAGATGAAGGACCTGTGACCCCAAGAAGTACAGTTATCTGTTCAAGGTCATTGTGCTGTTTCAGCTGATTAAGGGGCAGAGGCAAGGATAGGATGCCGATCTTTTGACTCTTGATGTTGAAAATACATGGAATAAACAAAATTTGGAAGGTTAAAAAATGATGACTGCTTACTAGCCCTAAAGGAGGAAACCTATTCTAGGAGTTAAAGCCTTACTATACAGAGAAATCAAGAAAGCAGACCAATCCAGACCACAGACTGGATGCCATATCCTTAAATACCAGGAAGGGAAGCAATTCATTAGGTAACTTCCTAAGGACTTTTCTGACCTCCAGAGTCTAGTACATGAANATTGGGTCTTAAGAGTTCCTTCCATTGTTTCAAGCAATATTTGTATTGGCATTTTTATGCATCACATACTTGATTTCAAAGTCCAGGAATCTGTGGGCTTGCTCACAGATTACTAGAAATATTACAGACTAATAGAAATAAACCCTTTTGTGAAAATTAAAGGGCTGAATATACATTTGACAATAAAAGGCTCCAGCTTCTCTAAAATTCTACCATTTAAAATCAACTCAACAATAACAATGACAAATGCAATAAAATGAAAATGGCATCCCAGGGTTTAATATTTGAACAAATAGAAACATATGACTTCTTACGCTTATTGTACCAAACAACCTGTGAAGTAGAAATTATTTCCTTCATTTTATAAGTAAGGAAACTAAAGCTCAGAAAGGTTAAGAGTCTCACTAAATACCACACGGTTAAGAACTAAGTGAGCTCAAATTTGAAATTAGTTACATCAAACCCCACAGTTGACACACAAATCCATAAACAACATTGCCTGATGGGAAGGAAGAAAATCAACTATCAGGCAGGAATCAAAGGAGGCGGTAAAGTGGCAGAAGTGGGGACTTACTTATTGTGACTTCCAGCTAGATGAAATCATTTATATTAATGGATGAGTGAGACATTTCAAAAGAAGAAATGACAGAAAATTGGTAATTTAAATACACATTATAAAAATATTGAACAAAATCAAAGCTGATATTAGCTTCTACTTTAGAAGTGTATATTATGATTAAGAACATTAGCTGTGGAGTCAGGCTGTTCTTGACTCAAGCTCTTGCTCCATCTTCTACTAGCTAAGCGATTCCGGACAGTTACCTTTTTAGCCTGTTGCCTAAATGATTTTTTAACATAGGGATACAGTAATAATTCTGGTTTAGCCTGGATTTCTCCTAAGAGCAGAGTCTGAGATAAGACTTATGGACAGGAAGATTATCTTGGGAGAGGAGTGGGTGTGGGGTAGAGGAAGGGCTGGGAAAAGTCA
>NW_017731509.1:87219-88424 GCF_001890085.2 Hipposideros armiger | reverse complement strand
AATTCTGGAAATGTATGATGCTTGGAGATTGTATCTAAAGAGGCAGAGTCTAGTGATGGAGGAAATGGATACACCTTAAATTATGAATGGATAAACAACATAAAATATTACAATGATAAGAATACAGAGAAAATTTCTCAAGATGTAAACAGTCGTGGATACGATCCAGACCTTTATCAAAAGAACATAGGGAGCCTTCAACTTTTTGTTAACAAAGTTTACAAGAAGTTGATAATATATCAGCAAATTCAGCATGAAAACATTCCATTTAATTTTGTGCAAAGTCAATAGTATTAAATATCTTCTCATATATGTCACTTCAAATATGGTGCAGAATCAAGAAAGAGAAAACTGATAATTATATAAAATTATAGAAAAATAATTTTATTGTGTTTATTTTTAATTACTCTACATAAAGCAAAGGTTGTGCTCATCTGTTAAATTACAATATTCACAGCACCCAGCAGAGTACCCAGTATACAGGAAGAACATGAAACAAATCATGTTGTAAACATTTTATTAGAATCAAGCAATGATTGATAATCAAGAGGTAAAAAACAAACACTTGCATAACTAGTGATTTATTATAATTACATGTATTAATAAGTCTGTTGCTTGACTCACATTTCAAACACACTTCCAAAATGTATCAAGCAAGGAATTGCTTGTCTCAAATCAAGTGACCACAAACAATGTAGTCCTGGAGGTTCATAAAGTACAGATAACAAAATACAGAAAAAAACAAAAAGGTGATTTCCAGTTCCAGTTAGCCATGACCTTCCCCAAAACACGTCTGTCTCAGCCTGTTTCCTCATCTGTAAAAGATAATTCTTAGTTCTAAAAATTCAATAGAAAGGAAAAGTAGAAGCACATAAAAAGAAAGGGCAAGTCTTCCTCAATCACCTCCTCCGCATTCTTACATCATCTCCTCCCTTCGTCAAACTCAAACTCACTCCATCCCCAGTGCTCTCAAGGCCCTCAGCTCAGACCTCCGCCTCACACCAAGGTCATCATCCCTTATGTATTTTTCCCTCATCAGACAGTAATTCTTCAGATCTCCCAATTATTGGGGAGCTGACAGCTGTTAGGATCTCAACAACATAGAGCGAATTCAGAGGACCCTCTGAAGAGTGGGGCCATTCACTCTGTTTTAGGGTGAAGTCCCCAAGACACTGAGACACTTTGAAGTGGGGCAGGGCTCAAAG
>NW_017731509.1:84188-85194 GCF_001890085.2 Hipposideros armiger | reverse complement strand
ATGCACATATTTTTTCTGGGACCATCTCCAGGACCTTCAATGACACTTAGTTCCCTAGATGACACTCTGTTTTCACGTCTTGTTTCATATTAGATCTAAACATGGAAACAATTTTTTTTAAATGATAAAATATCTAAGCAGTCTTACTAGTTCGTCTGCAAAGGCACCAAGAAATGCAACGCATTATTGCATCCTCCTTCACTTTCTTAAAAGCTTTATTGAGATATAATTTACATAATTATAAAAGTCACCCATTTAAAACGTACAATTCAATGGTTTTTAGTATGTTTACAGAGTTTTTCAGTCATCGCCGTTGTCTAATTTTAGAACATCTACATCTCCCCAAATAGAAACCTCTTAGTAGCCACTCCCAATCCGCCTTCATCCTATTTCCTCCCCACCCCTCCCCCAACCTCCAGCTATAGGTAGCTACTAATTTACTGTCTCCATAGATGTACCTGTTCTGGATACTTCATGTAGACAGACTCATATAATATGTGGTCTTTTGTAAATGGCTTCTTTCTCTTAGCATAATGATTCTGAAGTTTATCCGTGTTGTAACTTGTATCAGTGCATCGTTACTTTTTATTGCCAACTAATATTCCATTGTATAGGTATACCACACTTTATCCATTCATCAATTGGTGAACATTTGGCTTTCCACTTTTTTGTTTTTTGCTATCATGCATAATGCTGCTATGAATGTTCATGTATACGTGTTTTGTATGAAGATGTTTTTATTTTCTTGGGTATATACCTAGGAGTTGAATTGCTGGATCATATGGTGGCTCTATACTGAACATTTTGAGAAACAACCAAACTGTTTTCCAAGTATCTGCATCATTTTATATTCCCACCAGCAACATATGAATTCCAATTTGTCCATATCCTCACTAACATTTGTTATTGTCTGTCTTATTTACTGTCATCCAAGTGGTTATGAAGTGGTATCTCAATGTGGTTTTGATTTGTATTTTTCCAGTGACTAATGTGTCAAATATCTTTT
>NW_017731509.1:81045-82844 GCF_001890085.2 Hipposideros armiger | reverse complement strand
ATGGTTCTTCCTGGAGTTTAAGGACACAGTTATAAAAACAGAAGTGTTGGTTGAAGAGCCTGGAAAATCCTGGGTTACACAGCATCAAATTTTAGGAGCTACTTTTAGTTCTGTGTTTTAAAATATAAACAGATTTCTTAGAGTAAACATACCGAAACAGATAAGCCTAGATCTTGTATATTATGTATTTCCTAAATCACCTCAAAAGAGTGAATATGAGAAAGTTAAACAATTGATTTACATGTGATGGGATGTCTTCCCAGAGAGAGAATGTTAACATTCTGCCTTTAGACATAATAGTTAATATTTCTCGGATATGTTACATTTTCTGTTTATGTTCTTGACAATTAAACACATAAGCAATCAGTGATCTCCAATTAGCTGTTTTCCCACTATCTAATAATTTTTCAAATGAAATTCCAAGGGCAAAATGTAATAGAACATTTGAACAGTAATGTAAACAAATACTGCTGGTGAAATGTCAGTGTTACTGATTTTAAACTATTGACTGGTTGACATGGTAAAGAAGCTCTGATCTGCAATATTCATTCTTTAGCTGATTTGCGATATGTTTTGCATTGAAAAAGACAGTTTAAGGATTTAACATAGGAAAAGGCAGTTTTAAAGTTGAATGTAAAGTTACCTGCATCTTTACAACTCCATTAAACATTGTATTTAACCAAACCATCTATCTTTTGGTAATGTGAATATTTGATTGCATATCCAATTGACCCTTGAACAACACGGGTTTGAACTGCTTGAGTCCACTTATAATCAGATTCTTTTTCAATAAATACTGTCAATATATTTTCCTTATGATTTTCTTAATAACATTTTCTTTTCTCTAGCTTCTTTTTTTGTAAGAATACAGTATGTAATACATATAACATACAAAATATGTGTTAGTCAACTGTGTATGTTATCGGTAAAATGCTTCCTGTCAACAGTAGGCTATTAGCAGTTATATTTTTGGGGAGCTGATAGGTATAGGCAGACTTTTGATTGTGTGGAGGGGGATGTAAGTGCCCCTAATCCATTGTTCACTGGTCAACTGTATTTTATTTTGTGCTGCTGGAAGGCGTGTAAACTGAGAAGACCATTTGGTAAATGCAAGGGCTATTTTTGGGCTCTGGGTTTGCTCTGTGTATTCTTAGTAATATGCTTTCAGTGAAACCTCAAAGCTCAGCCTTTGGGCTGGCTTTACTTTTAGCTTATTTTATGGATCTCCACAATGATTGGTATTAAACCCTTCATATCTCTGGTTTCCAGCCCATTTGGAAGCATATAGTCATTTCCATTGATTTTAGAGGAAGTTGGAAGAAGACCAAGAAGCTGATTTAGAGTTTTTGGCTTCAAATCCTGCCTCTTCAGATAGGCCTCTGTTTTGACAGGAGTTTGGTGATTATGCATAGTTATCACAGCCTCATATGCTGTGAGTGAGTGCGAAAGTGTGTCTGCGTGTCTGGCATGTGTGAACATCTGATTGTGTTTGTGAGAGAGCTAGTGGCACTATGTGTGAGAGGGAGCATACTGTGAGAGGAAATACATCTATCCTCCTGAGCCTTTCTGCTTTCAAAAAGGGTACCATTTATACATCGTGCTCCACCTGACTCTCAGGGCGCTTGCAGTCTTGTGGAGGAAGGTATAATTGGGCTAGGTACCCAGGAAGACTACATTCAGGGTGATATGGGCGCAGGTGGGAGGGAGGCTAACCCAGGAGGCAGGTGAGGAAGTTTCAGGTGAGGCCTGAAAGGAGGATGTCAAATCTGATGTGATGTGAAAAATAAGAAAGAGTTAGC
>NW_017731509.1:72648-74200 GCF_001890085.2 Hipposideros armiger | reverse complement strand
TTGCATTTCTGTATATGAGCAGTGAAAACATGGAAAGCCAAATTGGTATATAGGTTAATACAATTCCTATCAAAATCTCAGCAAGACTTTTTGTAGATGTAGACAAGATTTTTCTAAAATTTATATGGAAATCCAAAGGAAGTAGACAAGATAAAACGATTTTGAAAAAAATGGAAGGAATGACTCTACCCAAGCTAAAGACTCATTTTATAGCTGCAGTTTAGTTAAGACTTTGTGGTATTTATAGAAAGAGGGATATAGGTTAATGAAATAGAATAGAGACTGCATAAATAACCCCACACAGTACAGTCAAATAATTTTGCACAAATGTGCAAAAGCAATACAATGGAGGAAAGATAGTCTTTCCAGCAAATGGTGCCAGAGCGTTTAGATATCCATAGGCACAACTATGAACTTCAACCTAAACCTCACATCTTATACAAAAATTAATTCAACATTGATCATAGATTTAAATATAAACCATAAAACTATAAACCTTTTTGAAGAAAAAGTAGGAGAAAATCTTTAGAAATTAGGTCTTGGTGTAGAGTTCTTAGACATAACACAAAAGCATCATTCATAAAAAAATTTGATACATTGGACTTTATCAAATTTAAGAACTTTTGTTGTATGAACAATCCCATTAAGAACAGACAGGCTACAGGCTGGGAGAAAATATTTGCGCATCATGTATCTGACAAATGACTTGAATCTATGGTATAGAAAGAAATGGCAAAATCCATTGGAATTAAAAAACAACCAACCCAAATGGACAAAATACATGATAAGATATTTTCCTAAAGAAGATATATTTGGATGGCCAATAAGCACATGAAAAGATGTTCAATATCACTAGCATTAGGGAATTGAAAAATAAGACCAAAGTGAGATGTCACTATATTAGAACAATGAAAATGGAAAATAGTGACAATACCAAATACTGGTGAGGGTGCAGAGGCTCTGGATCTCTCATACATTGCGGGTGGGCGTGTGAAATAGAACAATCGCTCTGGAAAACTGTTGGCAGTTTCTTTAAAAACTCAACATACACTTACTATATGACTCGGTAAGTCATGCTCTTGGGCATTTACTACACAGAAATGAGAACTTATATTAAACAGAGTTTTTGTGTAAATATAAAGCTGATAATGGCTTTATTTATTGTAGCCAAAAGTGAAAACAACTCAAATGTCCTACAGTAGGTGACTGGTTAAACAAACTGTGGCATCTTACCATAGAATACTACTACCACTAAAAACAAATGATATATTGATATATACAACAGCTTGAATGGCTCTGCAGGGCATTATGCTGAGTGAAGGGGGAAAAAAAAACAAAAAAAAAACTTAAAAGACCACACACTATGATTTTATATTTATAGCACTCTTGAAATGGCAATATTATAGGGATGGAGAACAAATTGGTGGGTGGTTGCTAGGGGTTACAGATGTTGAGGGGGATGAAAGTAGACATAACTTTAAAGGGGTAGCAGAAGGGAGATCTTTGTGATGGAATAGCTCTATATCTTAATTGGCTGGTTCTTAAATATACA
>NW_017731509.1:70359-71746 GCF_001890085.2 Hipposideros armiger | reverse complement strand
AGATCTTCTGAATATTGTCATGTGTTGTTGCTAGTGGAAGTTTGTGTCATTCAGTCATCCAGTTAGTCATTTCATTTCATTTAGCACCATTTCATTCAGCTCCTTAATGGCTGGGTCAGGGAAAAACACAGCCTGAGTCATGAAAACCATGGCCACTGACGAGGGAAATGTAGAATTGAGAACAGCACAGCTTGTCCTTCTGCCTGAGACTAAGGTCAGTGAGAATTGAGACAGTGGAACATTCGGCAACAAGTATGAAAGAACTTATGTTATTTTATTCTATGTTTTGTAAACTGAAGATATAACCACTGATTTTGATTGGAAAGTTACAGCAAATTCATTTTTTCCTAAGTTGAGAGATTGTAAAGTGCCTAGCTTGATTGCTTTTGGAACATTTAATATGTTTTTTTTTGGTAATAAATAAAACAACTGACTATTCTCTAGGATAATTAAAAACATTATGTTATGAGGAGGCAGTATAATGTGACGCTATAATAAATTCATATATTGTATTAAAGGCAGAAATGTAGATGCACAATTTATTACCAGAGGCAGCTATTTCAGAATTGAATGATCAAGATATTAGTTATTTATTTTGTATTTGACACTTTTAGGTGAGTTAATGGAATTTGTTCAAGGTCCACAGGCAGATAGAATCACATATCAGTGAAATAGGATTTTGAGCATTTATTTACTCATAGACAGTTTTGCCACAGCTCTTCCCAGTGTTTCATTAGAATTTTAATACCGTGGATGACGTTTCTCTTTTTATGGAATTTATATTGAAAATTGACATGTGTTCAATATTATCTCTTTCTTGTCCTCCTTAAGAACACAGATAAATTACTGCTTTTTTGTGGCACATTCTGTGACTTAACTATTTGTAGCATTGGATGTATTTCCAAGATGCCCTTTGAGTTCTTTTTAAAAAAATATGCCCATAGCACATTTTATCTCCTCTTTTCAAAACTGATCTCCCCAGCATCACCTGGGTGTAATGAGATGCTGTTTGTGATAATCTCAGAACCAGGTAAGTGAATTCCCAGTCTGGGCATGTATTTCAGGTCCCTTCTGCTAGCTGCTGCCTTTCTCCATAGCACGCTACTCTACCTGTCACCAGATACTGCTAAGAAATGATCTCGGGTGCATGTGATGCAGTGTGCCATCTATCATGGACCATGAGGATTTAAAATCCACCATACACCAAGCGAGGCATCACTATTGCTGTAATTACAAGTGGTTTTCTGTGTGTTTATATCCAAGTATGGCTTTTTCTTGGGCTATCAGTACAAATCCTTAAGAATTCTGGTGGTTCATTTTCCAACATATTCACTTTAATAATTTCCACCGAATGCTTCAGAGGCCTAAAATAGCCAGTTAATTCTGC
>NW_017731509.1:67302-68354 GCF_001890085.2 Hipposideros armiger | reverse complement strand
TTCTTTGACTATGCCTGGTTGATACAGATTTTTCTTTTGTGATATTTCTGTGACATTAAAAGAAAACTTCCCTGGAGAAATGGCTGATCCGAGGGCTAACACAGGAAAAGTACAAGATGAGCTTAGAGCATCTCGTTGTGCCAGAATGTAAGAAAATGCTAAAAACAAAACAAAATTAATAGGGGTATGTCAAAGGGATACAGGGGGTCAATCACAAAAGCTCCCAATAGCCAAAGCTAGAACATTTTCAGCAACAAAATAAAGTAGTATTGGGTTATACCACAAAATATAAAATAAATATCCATGAGTCCACACTGATATAAATAAATAAATACATAAACAGCACATACATGAATAAATGAATAAGAAACAAGTCTCCAACACAGAAGAATTCCAAATACTTCATTTACCCTTAGACAGTGGAGCATAACCACCAATCCTTACGTGTGGGCTGTACTAATAGTTATAGAGCCTCTCCAAGTGACGTCTGTTCTGAATCCATAGCATCAGCGTATCAGGACCTGGTCACACATACTGGGCATTCTCCAAATTAACTTCCATTTAGGAAATTGAAACTTACATAGATTATTAAAACTCAAGAGAAAGTCAACAACTGCTTAGGATTATTTTATCAATGATGTTTTCTTTTAGAATTTACTAGTAACTGACATTTTGTTGGTTTTACTATTTTATTTCTGTTTGCACCAAGGGTGCACTGCTCCTGCTACCCAGCCTTGTGTGTACCAAGCTGGTTATCTGTCTTAGTCATTTGCTGACAGTTAACAGGATCTACCTGATAACATTATTAAACATGCAGAGTACATAGTGCCTAGCACAAGGAAATCAAGATATGCTAACTGCTATTTAATTTCTGTGGTTTTGTTTAAATTTAGGACTAGTGTAAGGTTCACTTGGTAATTGGGTTTTATAGTTTGTAGATTGAATACCTACATCCTTTACATCAAGGGTTAATGTAGATTTTAATATGAAATCCAAGTCTCAAGAACAACTGGACTTTTTTTGCTTAGAAATTCAGAGCATCGAATGAATTG
>NW_017731509.1:63608-64572 GCF_001890085.2 Hipposideros armiger | reverse complement strand
TGCCTGTTAATACAGCACAGCAGTGCCTGTTGTTGGTCATGGCTGACCTGTCAAAGACATCAAAAATGGCCAAAGAAGGGTGTGAGAAAAGAGAAATACATGAAGGAAGGAGAATGTAGAAGAGTGATAAAAAGTATAGTATGTAGTAAGAGAAAGATGCTATTGACAACTCCTACTACGTAGCAATAATACAGGTTTTCAACTCTATTACTAGAGAACGGGCTCTAAATTATAATCTTACAAATAAATTAGATTAATGAATTGAAATTACATAGACACAATTATGTTTATGAAAAGTTTCTAATATATGAAAAATTATTTTAATATTATGGCAATATTATGAAAAAGGCAAGAAAAAGGTGTACCTTAAATATAATTGCTTACCATATTAAAAAATTCAGTGCTTAGACAAAACCAGAAATAAATACATCTAGTAGTTACTGAAGTAACAAGGAAATAGGAATGATTTTAAAAATACCTTTCTGTTAGCTTCAGTTTTATCCACTTTTATAATATCAATAAACATATTTAGCACATAATGGAAATATATAATGTTATTAATTCTAAAATTTTATTAGTCTATAGATTTTTTATTTTATCTTTTTATAATGAAGTCCTTTGGTGATATTAATTTAATGTATTTAAAATCAAGTTTTTAAACATTTTTATTAAACTTATTGGGGTGACATTGGTTAGTAAAATTATATAGGTTTCAAGTGTACAATTCTATAATACATCATCTATATATTATGTTGTGTGCTCACCACCCAGAGTCAGTTCTTCTTTTATCACCATCTAGTTGACCCCTTCGCCCTCTCCTGTCAACTCCCTCTCCCCACTTACCCTTTGGTAACCAATAAACTGTTGTCTGTGTCTATGAGTTTTTGCTTGTTTGTCTTGTTCCTTTGTTGTTTTCAGTTTTATATCCCACATATGAGTGAAATCATATGGTTCTCAAACTTTT
>NW_017731509.1:0-56337 GCF_001890085.2 Hipposideros armiger | reverse complement strand
GCATCACAGGGTTAGAGAGTTGACTGACATCCACTGCGTAATCTATTTGCATCATTCTAAGTAGTACATGTGGGCTATTACAAGTATTAAGTATTATATGTTGCATATAAACTACGAAGAAAACCAAGTCACTCAAACATGAAATCCTCTCTTTCTGAAACTCTCTAGTGTTTTTGCAGTTTTGAAAGGGAAAGAACTAATGTACTATACAACGTGTGAAAGTTGAATTTACATGTTTGAATATTATACTGAGAGAACTCATAACTCAGATTTTAACAAAGGATTGATTTCAGCTCACCTAAGCATTTGGTGCTGAAAGGAGATTTGCATGAGAGTTTACTCGTAGTGAGGCCAGCAGCAAGCTACCTGCTTCCTAATTTTTCACTGCACCTTGATGTTATTTTAACTCTTCAAAAGTTGAATTGGAAAGTGGCAATGTTATGAAATCATATTATAAGCATTAATCTTAAGTTTATTTTTTTTACAGTGTGAGTCATTAATTGGTCTATAATTAATTATACCCCCAAAGTGGTGCGTGACCATGAATTATTTGTTGAACTAATTGGAATTGTTATCTCATGAAGATAACAAGTCTCTCTCTGAATATGCATTTGGGGATCAATGTATACATATATTTTATACTTTGGCATAACTGCATCCTTTTGTTGTGTGTGCATGTTGTTATATACTTAGTTTCATCTTAAGTCTTTAGTGGTTAACATATATCTCATTTACGGAACTTCATTTTCTGAAACAAGCATAATTTTCTGTTGATGAAAACTCTTCATCTTCATCTGTCATTTCAGAACTGAAAAAAATTAGTGACCAAATTTTAGCTAATTCTTATCATGTTTTTGCCATTTGAAAATAAAACTGTCATTTAAACATGTGTCATTCATGTCTTCTGCAGTTTAAAAAAGATAAGCAAAGCAAAGATTCTATCTTCTTCCGAGATGGGATTAGGCAAATTGATTTTGTGCTTTCCTATGTTGATGATATAAAGAAAGACGCAGACCTAAAGGCGGTAAGTACCTACGTGAGAGAAATGGGAATGATAAAAAGCAGCACATTCTGTAGTAGTTTCCAAGTCTTGGCTATATTGTAAATAACGCTGCAATAAACATAGGGGCGCATATATTTTTTTCAAATTAGTGTCTTGGGTTTCCCTGGATAAATACCTAGGAGTGGAATTGCTGGCTCATATGGTAGTTCCATTTCCAGTTTTTTGAGATACCTCCATACTGATTTCCATAGTGGCTGCACCAATCTGCAGTCCCACCAACAGTGCACCAGGTTCCCTTTTCTCTGCAACCTCTCCAGCACTTGTTGTTTGTTGATTTATTGATGATATGGCTGATTTTTCTTGATAGAGCCCTTTTCTGGAGATGAGTAAATGCTTGCCCTATCTTATAGTTGATTACAGTCCATTCCCCCTCCCTTACCCCTAAAACTCCTGACCTTTAAATTTCACCTGAGTTATCACTACCCCGCATTGTTGCTGTCATGAATCTGTCCCTGGATCTTCCCTTTTATTTCTCAACAATTTTAGCCCCTGGGTCACTATCACTCTCTCTGCCAATGTTCCTTTTTTAATTATTGATAATCCCATGCATATATCTCGATGATTATTTTGCCATCCTAATCTCTCTGTTCCTTGCACCCCCTTTTCTAATTCTCTTAGTGTCTAACTCAGCCATTCACTCCCCTTGAACTTGTCATTAATAACTACAGCTCTTTATAATCTTGTTCCAGGCATTCATCTGTCTGACCAACCCCTCACATCTTTCTGACTAATACCCGTCTTCCTTCAACTGCCCCAGGGCCAGATAAGATACAATGATCTTAACCATCTTTGTACCTCTGCTCCCTATCTGCCTCTTTCCTAAACTGATCCAGCTTGAATCTCATGTCAACAAATGTAATCACTCTATGACATAGGCCATCAAATCCCACACCCCTGTTTCAATTATACTTACTTGGCAGAGCAACAATTTTAGTTAAACCCCACTCTCTACCTACTGTATGCCAGAACCATGCAGAAAGAAAAGCATATGTGTCCTGGGACCTCAGCTGGGCCCTAATGCTGTCTGGCAGCCATACTTCCTTGTTCTATTCTGCTTTCCACTTTGTGGGATGACTGTTTCATCACTTTTTCTCTCTTCTCACACCTCCAGTACCTCCTCCCCATTTTCAAGCTTAGCTGACCACACTTTTCTACTTCACAGAGAAAGCTGAAGCAAGTAGAAGAGAAACTAAATTTCCATCACCATAACTGTCCATCCACCAACATATTTATTTGTGTAATCTACCATTCTTCCTGTTAACACAGACAAATTATTTACCTTTCTGCCTAAAGCCAACACCACCACTTGTGCCCTGGGTCCCATTTCTTCTTGCGTGACAATCCAGGAGTCACCAGGACCACCGCCAGATTCGGTGACTCATTAGAGGGACTCATAGGGCACTGCATGTAGTCATACTCAATGGCTGTGTTTTATTGCAGTGAGCTGATACAAAGCAAAATCAGCAAAGGGAAAAGATACATGGGGCACAGTCCAGAGGAAACCAGGAGCAAGCTTACAAGAAGAGTTTTCTCTCAGTGGAGTTACACAGACTGTACTTAATTCCTCTGGTAACAGGTGGAGTGTTGTTGCCCACTAGGGAAGATCAATAGGACTCACAATGCCCTAGGATTTTATTGGGGGCTGATCACCTTGTCACCTTCTGCCTAGCACATAGCAACATTGCATAGTCCCCAAAGGAAAACAGATGTTTAGCATAAACTACATTGTTTGTATAAACAATTAAGGTAAAGTTAGTGACTTTTATCACTTCTGTCAATGGTGGGAACCCTCCCCCAAACCAGGTTCCCAGGCACCAGCACCAAACTTGCAGGCAGGCCTTTCTAAGGATAGCAGTTTTAAGCCTGTCTTATTCACTCTTTTCTGTATGCCTGCCTGGGGATATTGCTCATACAAGTCTTTCTTCTCCTAAATTATATTTTGTGTTGTTCTTTACTAGACCATTTCTTTCAAGAAACAGATTGTTAATTCTTCCATACTAAAAAAAAAAGCAAGAACAAAACCTTCTCTTGATCTCAATTTCACTGCCAGCTGCTGTTCATGTCTCAGATTCCTCTCTGACCAATTTTCTCTTAAAACCATTTTTTTTAAAGATTTTTATTGGTGAATTGGGGGGATGGGAACAGTGCTGGGGAATTGGGGGAAGGGGAACAGACAAGTTGCTGTCGTTTTGTTCTTCAGTCTAGTTGTGGAGGACGTTGCTTCACTGGCCCAAGTTGGCACCATCATTGCGCTCTTCCTGGGCGAGGCAGATCAGTCGCCGGCTTCTGGACGGCCACTCACTGCGGCTGCTGGCTGCTCACGCTGGCTGCTGGCTACACACGGTAGCCCATGGCAACCCACTGCCACAGGGACTGCAGCCTACGCCGTCGCCCGGCGACTCACGGCAGCCCAGCTCCAGGTGGAGCTGTTGTTCAGCATCTTAGCTGTGGAGGGCAGTGTCACTGGCCCTTTGGGATCCAAACTGGGTCCCTCTGGCATCCCAAGCCAGTTCTTAACCATCGCGCCACTCAGCTGGCCATAAAACCATTTTTATGAGGCCTTTAGCTCAACCACTCTGCTGATCTTCACATAAATAAATCCAGCAATTAAGTCATAACCCTCATCTTGACCTATTAGCAGCATTTGCAACAGTTGATCATTCCTTTCTCTATTATGTGTGTGCTTCACTTGGCTTCCAGGACTTCTCATTCTCTTCATTTTTCTTTTTTTTTAGCTGAGCCATCCTGCCACCTGTTGGCAGCTCAGCGGCAGCTCAGCTCAGGCTGGGAATTGAACCGCTGTTGCTCAGAGCTCAGACTCTCGAGTGAGCTCTTAACCAACTGAGCATCTCGGCCGGCTGTCATTTTTCTTATTTCACTAGTTGCTTCTTAATCTTTTCTTCTCCCTGATCCCTTATTATTGTCGTGTCTTGGGATCCAGTTCTTAATCCTCTTCTTTTTTCAACCTACATCAGTTTCTTTGATGATACATCCTGTCTCACAGCTTTAAATATGTGTCTGTGCCAATTCCAAAGTTTACCTTTCCAGTCCATACTTCTCTCCCATATGACTGTTCTGCATCTCTACTTGGAATTTTTACGGACATCTCAGACTTGGCAGGTCTACAATGAATTCCTGAACTTCCCACAAAAGCCTGACCCATCTAAAAGTCTTCCCATCTCCTATTAGTCATCATACATTTCAACAGTTCCAAAGGATGTAATTTACACTTATTGTAAATTGTCTAGTTAAATCACTTTTTAGCATATATCCATAAAAAGTAAATGCCATGGAAATTTGATACCCAACACCATTCATTTAAAACAATAAATTACATGAAGAAACCCTTCTTTAACACTTGAAATTTTACATCATTTATTTTTTCTCCACCTAAAATTTCCATTCCACTCTCCCCACATAAAGTTTTCTTAATGTAAATGTTTTATCTTTGATAATCTTTTATTTTTGTTCAATCGTAAATCTTTACAGCAAATAGATGCATTTACATTGAAATGTTTTCATTTCCTTTAACTATAACAGTCTAAGCCTTAAATTTTTTCTTTTGTTTTGAGTTTTTTTTACAATTGTTGAAGTACATAATTGAGAAAGCATCATAAATCTATTAAAAAATTTGACAAGTACTTATCAAACATAAAAAGAAAACTCATCATAAATGCATCAATTAATGAGATGGGCATCATGGCTTTAAAAAAGACTTCCTTTATTCATAGATGAATGAGACTTATTTTTAGAATGAGATGGTTCAGCTTCAACTATATTCCTGTTTTGTTTCTACATTAGTGTAAATTCAGCTTCTTCAGATAAATAAGTATAATAGATTAGAATACAAAGAGTATTATTTTAGCAGCTTTAACCTTTTTTGAGCTTCTGAGTTATACAAACTACAAAGTGATTTATCATAAAAGTAATGTTTAATGATCTGTGAGCTAACAGTCCTATTAGCCCTGTCTTCAATATTGTGGAGCTCAGAAAATTGGCAACTATATGACTTGCAAACACATTTGCTACTACAATGAGAAGAGCCACTCACTTTTCAGTACTGATAGAATATTTTTAAAGTCCCCGTCCCCACCTTGTCTGGTTTCCTGTCTGCCTTATTTGGGTAACATAGGAGAAGAGCAATTATGAAAGGGTAGCTGAGAAAAGAGAACTTGCACCACTATCATAGACCTGTTCTTATATATAGTAAACAATGGAAGGAGAGAAAAAGAACACATTAAAATTATATTTTATTCCTGTTGAAGTTTGAAGATATCTCAAGGTAGACATATGCATTTGAAGATGAGCATCCTATAATAATATTCTAATGAAGCCTTTTACAATTTACAATTTACAATTGCAGTTATTATGAAAATTTTCACACTTAGATCATAATTAAAGCCAAAAGATTTTTCAACCATCAGTGCATTGCTTTGGAGCCCGCAGTACTGATTATTTGCCTTTAGTTTAATTTTACTTTTTTTCTAAGTAAAGCTATTCTGTTCTTCAAGATTGAAACGTCATGATGATATTTTGGCTGAAAATTGCATGAAGAATATCATTTAGTTGAAGAGTATTGATATCTTTGTGATTCTGTGTCTTTCCAACTAGGAGAATGATATATCTCTCTGTTTCTCAAATTTTATATATGTTATTTAGTAAAAGTTTTTCAGATAGAAATCCTGCACATTTCCTGGAGATTATCCCTAGATATATTGGATTTTTATAGTTATATTGAGAAATAAAGTCTAGGTGAAAAGTGGCACATGGCACTAAAATGGGGATAATGCGTAGAGAACTTTATGTGCAACCATGGGAAGGCAGGGGACCATCGGGAGGCGCGGGCTTCGTGTAACAAGTCTGTTTATCACTGCATGAATAGTGTTCTACATAATTCTGTTCAATTTTTTTTCCATAGGAAAGAAGAAAAGAATTTGAATATAACCTCAGAAAAACAGGTCTTGAATTGGAAATTGAAGACAAAACGGTAAAAGCAGTTGTTCATTTATACCAGAATCTTGATATTTTAAGTGTTGTTTTCTCCTACTGTGATGCTTGAGTGGATAAACTTGGTGTTTGGGAACAATACAATCGTTTTTTTTTGGCAACAAATACGTACACTTGGAATGGTAGTGACTGTGGTTGTTCAGGTAAGTTGGCCTTTGCCCTGAATATAAGATGAGTAGAACACTTTGAAAAGAGACATAAATAATTCTATTCAGGATACAAAGAAAGTGAAGATGTGGTTTTTATTTTCTATCTGTCTCATTTTGAAGGCTGCTTGCAACCCGGCACCCTAACTAGTTAAACTGGCTGTTTTGTAGCACAACCGCTGTTTAAGCCAACATGCTTTTACTACTCAGGAATATGCCAAGTTCTCTTTTATTTAACCTATTGCTATTTACTAGTTTTCTAGAATTTCCTTCAAAATTGTTATTAAAGACCTATTTCAGATCTTGCTCTGTCCATGAAACTCTAATGCTCTCTAGTTCTAAATTAATACTCTCTAGTTCTTATTTTTCCCTGTTTTTTACTGAACTAATAAATATGTATCACACCAAACAATCCATAACGTAATTATTCTCCTGTTTAATGAACCCTTATTATCTAAAGTTCTCCCTTTAGGTGTAGAGGCTGGGTAAAAAGAGTGAATGCATCTTATACTTTGTATGTATCCCTCATATATCCTAAGCCTAATTCTGAGTGCATAGCTAGTCGCTAAACACTTGATTGCCCAGAATAACATATGCATCTATGGGTTTCAAGCTAGTGTACGTTGACCCTGAAATATATTTTTAAAAATATTCTCTCTTGGCCTCTCTCTGTACCTGTCTCTCTCACACACACATATATAATATATATATATATATATATATATATATATATATATATATATATATACACACATATATATATATATACACATACATGTATATGTAAGTATAATATACACTATATATCTGTTTTTGAGCATTTGTTCTTCTAAAAGTTTTGGTGAAAATTTCAATAAGTTGAAAATCCTGTGACATCTTTAATTTGTTTGAGATTTTATACAATTTTGTTTCTTTAATTAGCTCAGTACCAAACAGATTAATAAGCTTTCTGTTATTTTGCTTCCTTTTCATACAGAACTCGGAAGATGGACGAACTTACTTTGTCAAGATCCATGCCCCGTGGGAGGTCTTAGCCACGTATGCTGAAGTGTTGGGAATCAAAATGCCTATTAAGGAGAGTGATATTCCTCGACCTGAGAAAATCCCCTTTAGCTACATGCTCGGGCCTCTGAGGCTGCCGAGGAATGTGAAGCATCCGCATCCTGAGTATTTCACTGCCCAGTTCACCAGATATCGCCAGGAACTCTTCCTCATTGATGACAAGTCAACCTTCTTTCCATCCTCATCAAGGAACAGAATTGTAGGTAGAGAACACCTTTGGGTGCATCCCTTCAAGGAAGGGATACATGCTTGTGTGTGATTTTATATGTGTGCATGTGTGCTACTATGACTGCAAGGTGTTTCTGTATAGATTTTTGAGAATTTATTTAGTGTGATTGGATGGGTATTGGACCACTTAACCCTGTTAACCTCCCTGCTTCTCAAATTGTAGTTTAAAAATCAGTGGTTGACATTGTGGACATAGTAAAAAAGTGAGACACCGTGCACTGCTGGGGAAGCATTTAATTGAAAGATAGGACTTTGATTTTATAAGATCTTGTAAAGTGGTTTTATGATCTTAGTGTTTGGTTTTATAATTTTAGTGCATAGTAGGAGGACTATTGTTCATTTTAGATGGCAGTGGGATGTGTTCATTTCTTTATATATAGATAGCATTTGAGAAACCTCAGAACTTTTTTTTTTCATTTAAAACCATTTTCAGTCTTTTGAATAATAATATTTCTTCTCCATTTGTAGTCCTAGGATCTTTAAGTTTACCGTTTAAAGCCTCTCTCCTAAACACTCACAGTGTCTGTGCCATAGTTTCTTCATGTTAAGATAGGAATACTATCCACCTCATATGTGTAGGTTACCCTGAGAATTAAATGAGTTAAGGTTTGAAAGGCTTTGAACCGTTTCCAGAACATACTAAGTGCTCAATAAGTGGTAGATATTATTATTATTGACTTGATTTTACAGGAGTAAATTCAGGTTTTTTGTTGCTCTTATCCCTCCTATCTGTTGCCTATTAATGTAATTACAAAGGTACTAACAATCACAAGACCCTTACCCTTGATTTTATTTACTCTGTTTCCCTGAGCAGTTAGAGATGTCATTCCCTTTAGGTTCAGTACCCTTAAGTGTCTTAGAAGGATTTTGAAATAATCACTTTTTCTCATTCCTACATCTATTTTTTTTAAAAGTTCACAGACGGGAATATTAAACAAAATGTAATGCCTAGAATTGATGTATAAAAATATGAATCCACAAACTAAAAAGTGCCTCTCTTTTCTCACCAGGATTAAAAAACAAGAAACCTAAGAGGCAGCCTATAAGGGAATAAAGAGCACATGACATGGAATCAGAAATCCTGGTTTCAGGTCATAACTCTGCAGCTTTCTAAATAAGATAACCTCCCTTAAAGAGATAATGATAATGCTAGCAGTACTGGGAGAACCAAATGAAAAAAAAAATGCATGTGAGACACTCTGCAAATTGTTAAGTACTTCAGATATGCTTGTTACATTAAAAAGTTGCTAACAAAAGACCAGTGAACCTGTAGGACCAAATTAGGAACTTGATCAGGAATAGAAGTGTCAGTATTCATTTATCTTTACTTGTTCCTTGTAAAGAGTATCAAAACCTCATGTGAATTCAGCACTGAAACACAACAATTTCCCTTCCTTCACGGTAGAACAGTTCTGTTCTTGCTCTGTTGAAGAAGTTGTTTGGAAGATTAAGACATAAAACTTTCCCCTCCTCATCCAGAACACTGTGGTTTATGTATGTACAGATCGAACAGTATTGCAAGAGCATCTTACATTCGTATAAAATTTCATACTTTTCAAAGCATCTTCACAACCATCATATGTACCTCATGATACATACTTTGTAACATCTTATATAGACATAACATAATTTTATTAAACATTTCAATTTCTGACAGGTGTTGAGTTTGTTTCCAACTTTTCTGATATTACAAACAATCCTGCAATTTACAACCCTATGTTTATATATTTCAGCATTGATGTAAAGTTTTTTACAAAGTGGATACCACGTAAAATTTCTGAATCTAAAGGCATTGACATTTAAAATTATATATATATTTACGTATATATATATATATATATATATATATATATATATTATTACACTGTCACACTGTATAAAAATATGTACTAATTTAGAGTCCTAGTAATATAAATAGAGATAGGCCCACAAATCATAAGTGTACACCTCACTGAATGATCACAAAATGCACAGCCATGTAACCACCACCCAGATCAAAAGAGAAAACCTTCCTAACGCCCAAAGGCCCTGGTGCCTCCTACTGTCATGATTCCCATCCTCCTCAGCAGAGGTCGACGCTGACTTCTCACAGCAACAATTCTTTTAGCTTGTTTGAAATTTTATAAAAATGGAGTCATGCAGCATGTATTCATTCTTTTGAGTCTGGCTTTGGCTCAGCATTTATTTGGGTAATTGATTTTGCTCTGTATGAGCTTTTGTTCACTCGCTTGTGTTACTTCATATGGAAATTTATTTGTGTATGTGTTATTATGGCTTTAATTTGCATCTCTCTGATATAAATGAGATTGATCGCCTTGTACATATTTATTGGGCATTTAGATATGCACTTTCATGAAGTCCCTGCTATAGCCTCTTGTCTGCTTTTTAGTTAGGCCTTCCCTAGTTGATTTGTAAGAGCTGTATATATATTTTTTATGTGAGCCCTTTTTTCATTGTCTATTTTACTGATCTTTTCCTACTTTGTGCTTCCCTTTTCTTTCTTTTAATGGTTTCTTTTGATAAACGGATGTTTTTAATTTTTCTGTAGTCAATCTTCTCAAGCCTTTACTTTATGAATAATGGTCCTAAACTTTAATGACCACCAAGATCATGAAGTTAATTTCCCATATGATCTTCTAGGAGTTGTATTATTTTGCTTTTCACATTGAGAACTACTATCCACCTGGAATTAATTTTTATGGTTTGAGATGGAGGCCATTCTTTCCCTGTATGTATAGTCATTCAACTTGCACCGATTACTGAAAACATTCAGTAATTTTTGGTACTGTTTTACAATTCTTCCTTTGTCATAACTTACGTATCTATTGTATGTAGTCACGGGCCTACTGCTGGGCTTGATTCTGCTGCTTTGGTCTCTGTCTATTTTTGTGTCAATATTGACAGTGTTGAACTTTACCTGAGTTCTGTAGTCCTGGAAAACAGGGACAGTTAAAGAAATCCCCCACTCTTCTCATTCTGGGAAACCACTTACTATAAAGAATCACCCTTCCCCATATGACTTAAAGCATACTCATAGATAACCCCCACGCCCACACCCCCAGACTGACTTTGCAGACCGATCTGCTACATAGGTAATCCCAAATTCACCTCGTAATTGAAGTGTTACTTATCTTCATCCAAAAAGTAAAAAATAAATACAATTTCTAATATCTCTGTGTCAAGCAGATAGTTACAACTTAGAGCCAGGTCCCTGTGCTTCACTCACAGAGAGACAGGAAGATCGGGATGTCATGTTTCTTGATATTTACATTTAAAAGAGACACCTTCTAGAAAGCTTAAGAAAAACACTCCTGGGTACACATGTAAAACTGGCAAGAGGCTTACTGAGCTTTCAAAACGACTTAACATACATGTCAAAGGGCTAGAGAAAAATTTTACAATTACAATTTCTCTATAGGAAATGCTCTAAGGAAAGGGGATTGAAGGAATTCTCATTCCCTTTTGGCACAAGATAAATTTCAGTTCTCTTACATCTATAGTAACCCTTACAACCTTCCCCCATTGTTATTACTCTATAGTAATAAGGGTCAGACTCAGACCCTCCACATTCCCATTCTTTGTTTCATAAATGTTTGGCTGAATTATGTATCTCCATTGATTCATAAAAACTTGTTAGCTGAATTGACCAAACTTAGTTAAACTCCTTCCTTCCCTACAGGACCCTAAACTTTGATTTACCCCAACCTGAGCCAACACTGGCTTGTAGAATAGCCCTTCCTTAACACAAAGAAAGACACTCTGGGAACCTGGCTTACTTCTCCCTGTAAAGACAAATTCCTTTTCTGCCTAACTTTGCAGATGTTCACGGATCTCCCCCTTGCAATAGCCCCTCTCACCCTCCACAATAATCTTTTTGAATGAAATCCTTCCTTTCCGAAGTCTGGATTTGTTTTTACTTGACAATACCTTGCTGTATTTATTACCGTAGCTTTATAAGTCTTAATATCTAGTAGAGTAAAATTTTCAACTTTGTTAGCGCTCCAAGACAACTTATTTTGGTAAATCTTCCCTAAAGAAACAGTTAATATTTATCACATTATTTGTGAAACCACCTTACATAAGTTATGATTTATTTACCAAGGTGGAATAGTAAGTTATCAGTGAATAACCAGATTAGATAATGGTGGTTCAGAGAGAAAAACCATTCCAATCAACAATTCCTTAAATGATGAAGTATTAAAAAGGGGGGGGGAAGGGAAGTACATCTAAAACAATGCTAAAAAGACCAAATTCAGCAATCAGAAAAGCAGAAATTCTGCCAAGTCGCTGGAACATAAAAAGCAGGTAAGACTGAATTGACAGAAATACAGAGCTGAGGATACCAAAGCCCAAATTATATGGAGGAGAAAACGGATACAAAGATATAAGTGATTGCAAGATAATTGTAGAGATGTGATAATCTTGTGTTAATAAATTCAGATATCAGGAAAAGGCCCCAAATAAATTATCAGAGTAATTAATTGGAAAAGTATTCAAGACAGCTTGCGCAAGTATCAATTCTACTCCGTATTCCCCTAACTGAATTAGTAGCAATGATATTAGACTCCAACTTGAATCCCTGATTATAGTCCCAGGAGCTTGGGACAGGAGAAGCAAATTAAGTTATGATTCATTCTCCGCTCTCCTGAACGGAATATGGAGCTCTCATCCCCAGGAGCTAAAATACCTGCAAACTCCTCATTAGCCTGACCTTCTCAACATCTTCCCCCAAACAGCAAACGGAAGGTTCCCTTTGTAATCAGAGCCCCGATCTATTATACATTTGAAGTAGACATTTTTAATATGTGACTGAAAAAAGTGTGAAAAGCATAAAATTTTGAAATGTGTGCCTCTTTATGCTTACCTTGTAGGTTTATTATATTCTCTCGCGGTGTCCTTTTGGCATAGAAGATGGGAAGAAAAAGTTTGGGATTGAAAGACTGCTGACTTCCCACACTTACTCGTCTGCCTATCCACTCCATGATGTAAGTGGAAGCTTGGCTTTGAAACACTGAGCCCTTTTTCCTTCTCCCACATCCAGAGGTCGCCTTGTTAGGAGAGAGAATCTTGCATTTGCTTTCTCTTTCATGACAAGTTGCTTAATTTTCTCACATGTAGGGAAAATCCCTGAGAGCTTTACCAGCTATGTGGAAACACATAGGTAAGACGTCTTCGTATTGAGCTTTTCATGGAAGTTCATTTTGAAAAAAATTATTACGTTTGCACGTGATTTTTCTTTAGGACCCATATTGAAAATAGCAGTTATATTAAAAGAACATTTTAGAACATAATATTTGGAAATTTCTATCTGAATTCACCAGATCTTTTCTCATTTATCAAGTTTGGAAGCTGTAAAGGACTTAAATTGCATTCATGCATTCATTCATCAAAGGCATAATTGGCTTTAATTATATGTAAAGCATTCTGTTAGGTATTGTTGGATCATAACCATGAATCCAAGCTCACAGGCTAGGAGTTTCTGGGAAATAATATATGTGTACAATTGCAAAGCAAGCTAAAGACTTCAGTCCTAAGAGACAAATACCTGAGATTTAGAAGAATGATTCTTTGAGTCTGGCAGATCATTGTACAAAACTACCGAGCTTTATAAGTTTAACAAAGAAGAGACATTTTGTGTGATGCACCCATTTAACCAAGCCTGAAAGCTTGACAGCCTAGTTTCTGAGGGTTTCTGAGGGAAACCTTTACTTTTGGATATTCAGTGTTTTAAATATCACCACCTGTGGGTGGTAAACATCATGCAACTGAGCATATACCATATTTCCCCATGTGTAAGACACTCCCATATATAAGATGCACCTTAATTTGGGGGCCTAAAATTTGAAAAAAAGTGTATTATATATAGTCATTGAACTCAAGTTTTATTCATCATAAAATTCATACAACTCCTCCTCACTCTCAAAAAATCTGCAACCACTGTATAAGACCCCAAATTTTTCGAAAAAGGGTGCATCTTATACATGGGGAAATATGGTATAAACTACTTTAAGATCATCCATTGGAACTTTTGTTTCTTTTATTCCTGTTTTATCTTTGATACTTATAAAACAGTTTTTGATGATGTGCTCTCTTTTTGAGAAACACATTCCTTAGGAATATAGAACAACCAAGTATTTCCATTTAAACAAGTGGCATCAAAATCATTGCCCATTATTTTGAAGGTAACATAGCTGTAATAGTCTCTAAAAGCCCAAAGCCAAACTCTTTCTTTTCCAGGACTTAAACTATTATGCCAGCTTTCTTCTGTCAATATTTATTCAACAGGATGGTAATTGACTCCAGTCAGTTCAACACTGGCTAGTTGATTATCTTTGATATGTTTCCTACGAAGGAACAGCAGAATTTTCCAAAATGAATGGCAGTTTTCAACAGTATCAATTCAGGTGAATTTAACTCAAGTCTTAGATAAACCATCTTCCCCACCACCCTCAACCCATGCGCCTTTTGCTTCCCCCTTATTTTGTCCCTGGGACAAAAGACTTTCTAGGAGATTATGGATTCTAAATAATGCCATGGCCATCTGGTAAGGTAGAGAGACTATATATAGTAAACACTGCAATGTATTCCTTGTCAATCTTTCTTCACAAAAGGGCTCATTCCTTTCTTAAGGATTTGAGGATTGTTTGTTTGTTTGTTTGTTTGTTTGTTTGTTTGTTTGTTTGTTTTTAGGGCATTAATTCTCTCACTATTACCGCGTCATAAGCCTAAACTAAAATGACCAAATAGCTCAGTCACCAGAAATTTTAATCCATGCATCCAGCCTTCCAGTAGAGTCCTTCATGCTTACTAGAAAATCACTGTTAGTGAGCTATTGCTAGAGATAGCTATAAGGTACTGTTAATTTTACTTTTTTTTTCTTTCTTTTCTCCTGAATTCAAGTTTAGGTCCTGGGTTTTCTCTTATGTACTTTAAAGAATCATTTTTTCAGATATACAAATTGGCCGCTGCTCTTTTTCTTTTTCTTTTTCTATTGGGTTGTTGGAAAAGTCATGACTTTTCTGTTTTTCGTTGCAAAAATGCCTCATGACTTTTCCAACAACCCACTATTTCATTTCTCAAGATTCAGTACGATTAACTACAGAAGAAAACTGTTGGAATCTGGGTGATATAAAATCTTACACCTGATGAATAGAGATTTTCGTATGTGCTGAATTTAAATTGGATAGTTATTCAATGTTATCTTCAGTAGTTCACTTGTCTAGGCAAACAATTAAAAAGAATGTATTGAACAGCTAGCTGTGTATGGTCAGTGCTCTGGTAGGTCCCAAAGGGGTGTTAATAAAGCTACTCAGTACCCAATAGTAAGGGAAAGAACGTATGCATGAAACAGTACCGAGGCTCTTAAGTGCCAAACTTTGTTGTATATGTTTTAAGTTCTTTGGGAAATGGATATCAGTGAGGACAAGATAGGTTCCCCAGATGGGATACCTGTCATGGCAGTGTGACTTTGGGTCATTCACCGAACTTCACTTGGGGTTTAATTTTTCAATCTATACAATAAAAGCGTTAGCCTATTTCTAAAGTCGCAGCCAGTTATATAGGCATATAAACCCCTGAGCTGTGACTATCACATTCGATTTGAGTAGAGAAGGAAGGACATTTTGGGTGAAAGGAGCAGCTTGAGGAGAGCTAAAGTCTCAAACTTTAACTTGGATTTTTAAATAACTGGGTGTGAGAATTTAATAAATAAATCACTGTTATTTTGGTTTATTATAGATTTTAGTAAATAATTTTACATCAATGGAATATGAAAATCCAAGCCTAAAAGTGAGAGAACATTCGCCTCATTCGCTAACCTCATAAAAGCCGTGCTGGTTTACGTCGCCCGTGTCTTTTGCTTCGTCATTCACATATTTTCTTCTTGACTCTCTGTAGGGTCAATACTGGAAGCCATCAGAACCCCCTTATCCTGTCAATGAAAGGTACATGCTTTGCCAGAACTGGGCTCGGTTTTCCTATTTTTACAAGGAGCAGCCTTTAGATTTGATTAGGTAAGTTTCTTACAGAGGAACAAACTGACTAAAACTTGATGATGTGATTTTTATTCCCAGTGGCATCATATTCCATTCTTTTTACTACTATTCTCACTGACTACATTTTACACCTTCCCGGTTTTGTAACTCTACTATCATTTAGTCTTTCATTTGTGAACAGAATGCTTTTGCCAGGATGCTCTTAGCCACCCTTCAGAGATAGCTCGGTGGTGCCTTGGTATTTAATAGGCTGGGTTCAAATCCAAGTTCTTCCTCTTAGAAGCTATCTAAACTTTTTCAAGTTATGTAACCTTTATGAAAATGAGAATAACAATAGTACTTTTCTTATGGGGTTATTTGATAATTAAATGAGATATATATATTTTTTTAGCATAGGGCCTAGCATTTAGTGCTTAATCATAATGCTTTTGTTTTCCTCTCAGTCCAGGAATTTAGAACATAGCAGAAAAGTTGTGTGTGGATGTTTGTGAAGACAATCATTCTATAATCTCAATTCTTTTTTTTCTTTTAATCTTTTGTCTCAGGCAATTGACAAGCTTAGTGTCTGACCCTGTCTGAGTTCCATGTTCTCTGACGATTTCTTTAGACAGTTTTATTAGCTATGCAGGAAGACTATGGCCACAGGCTCCTGCTTTGAACCATAGTAATGCTACATATATACAGGATGTTAGGAGACTCCTGCTATGATTTCATTAAAGGAATAATGAGATTAGAACAATTCACTTGGTGATTTATGCTTGTACTATGTTGCTTACACAACATCACAGCATCCTTTTTAGGAGACTGATTTTGATTCATACATCCAAATTAGTGGATATGTTTTCTCAATAGTTTTGTTTAAGGCAAGTAAGGGGAAACTTTTAAGAATAAAGGGCAACTAAAATATATAAAATGATACTTTCTGTAAATCATTACATGAACTCTTTGTTGGATGGATGTTTTAATTGTTTTGAGTAATGATCATTTAATTTTTTAAATTATAAAACTAAAGTAGCACATTTGTCAAAGAAATTTCAACTAATAAAGAGATGTCAAAGTTTTAAGTAAAATTCCACTTCCATTGAATTTGTGGGGGTAACTACTCTTAATTTGGTAATATCCATTTGGTCTTATTTTTATGTGCATGCATAATAAAACATACAAATGCATTTTCCCCCGTAGATCAATGCTATCTTAAGTTATTATTTGCTTAATTCTTTTTGCACTAAATAATACATTATTAGCACTCATCCCAATACACACAGATTTATTTAATGCTTCTTAACAGAACACAAAGTGCCATACTATAAATTTTGCATAACCCATTTATCTACTTTTCTATTGAAAAACATCAGGTTGTCCAAAATTTTTCACTATAAGAGCAAGGCTGCTCAGAACATCTGCAGACATTGTGCCCTTGGAGCATATTTTCATAGTATACATTCAAAGATGCAGTGTTGTCAGAATGAAGATTTACATATTTTACATTGTTAAAAATATATTGAAAGTATTTATTCATCTAACATTTTTAACTGTCTGCAGGTGTTTCTGATTTAAGTGTTCCCCAAAGGTTTGTATTTACAACCCTAGATACACGGGAACACACTCCATCTCAGGTCACTGCAGGCGTACCTGTAATACCTTGTTAGCACTCGCTCATTTCCTTTTACAACAAAGTGGAAGCTCAGGTATTTCATGAGACAGTGTCAAGCTTAAGTTTAACAACTTTTAAAGTTTTTCATCCTGTTATTAAGTAACTTTCCATTTATAGCAAGTCATACTGCTTTTTACTTTCAATAGTGAGATCCTTTTTAGTTGCGGGTGGACATGGCCTATCATCGAACAGGCAATCTTGTTGTTACACCAGCTGAGCCATCCTGACACCTGTTGGCAGCTCGGCGACAGCTCAGCTCAGGCGCAGTGTCACTGGCCCATGTGGTTATGTAAGATAATATCCTTATTCGTAGGACTAGACAACAAAGTATTTAGGGATAAAGGAGCATGATGTATTCAATCAACTTACTTTCAAATGGTTCATAATTTCTTTGAGACTGTTTTTACTTCTCTATGTCATTTTTATTCTTGGGTAGGTTTCCTGTTTTTCTTTATGTCTTATTAGATTTTCACTTAATTTTCCCGTTGTTCACTCTTGAATACCACATGATTTCAGCATCCATTCTGATATGATCTTATATGACTTTTCTCTTTATTCTTTTTCTATAATCCTTTCACTTCTCATTTTAATCCTGTTTTTCTTCACTTCTCTTTTTATGTTTATATTTCTGTTGTTTTCTTACCTTTGTAATTATTCATTTGAGAACACTTAGTTGTTTGTAGTGCTTTATTACAGTATTCCTCATGTTCTTTTGGGAGAATTTTCACTAGCTGAACTTGTTTCAAATTTTGGGTTTTTTTTTTAATGTAGCTTTGATTGGCTATGGTCTGCTTTTTTTCCATTTGTGTTTAATTCACAGACTGAGTTTCTAGCATTAGACTGCCTGTTTCTGTTAGTTCTTTCCTAGTCTGTGCAGTTTCTTTTATGGATGATGGTGTGTAGTTGTCTTGTGCCATTTCTTTCATTTCTACAGGATCCTAACTATCCCTCTTATTTTCTTCTTTCTCTTACTGCCAAACCTTTAAGGAGTACCGCCCTTTATATCTAATTCTTACTCAGAAACAACGCTTCTCTGAGGCTGCCACTTCTGGTCTCACTCATTTTCAGACTCCTTCCTTTTAGCTTGTGCTATGAATTAACCAAGTTCCAACATATGTTACCAGGGGTTATTTTGTCTATGCTTGTGTAATGTCTCCACCCTACTTTACATTTTTTTCCCCTAGAATTTCCTAAGCATCTTCTCAGTTCTCTGTATCTCAGGTTTGTGGCAGCAGGTGGCAGGTGTTCTGTTAGAATTGGGGTTATTTTTTCACTTACAGGTAATTTGAAGGTCATAGCGTTCTCCGTCATGAGGATGAAAAGCCTGTATCAGGTGTAGTTTTATTCCCTATCCTTGCTGATTTTGTGGCTTTTAGGAAAGGTTTTGTAGTAAAACTTGATAAAAAGAAAATATCCTAAAAAAGAGAAAGCAGTTGTCCATACATGCATAATTACAGTGCACCCGTTCCTTTAAAGAGCACTTATTCAACATCACTAGATATCAGGCAACAGGCCAAGGCTACAAAGATATTAGAACATGGTCCCCAACATATATTTGAACATATTTGCAGGAAGACACACCAATACATAACAATTACAGCAGAGTGATGCTCATGAAAGAACAGAGAGCAGAGGAAAAGGCACCTACTTACCTTTCTGACAACCTCAGGGAAAGTTTCATAGTGCGTATTTGTGAACTGTGTTTTGAGAGATAAATAATGGGTGGCTAGGTAAAAAATAGTTAGGTAAGAATATCCCCAGCGGGGAAAACAAGTACAGAGCTCTGTGCTAAGAAAGAGCTTGTGCATTTAATTCATCATGTGGGAGGAATAGCAGGTGAGATTTGAATGTTATCAGGAACAAAATTATGAAGAGCACTGCTAAGATGAAAGGACGACACCTTTGAAGGAGGCAAAGGACATTGTTGAACTTTTTCTTTAGAAACATCACTGTTGGGAACAAGGACGATAGCTTAGAAAGATGCAAGACTGAAGTCAGGGAACTTAGGAGGCTATGAAAAATTTCCAGTAATAGATATTGAAGGTCACATCCAAGGCACTGGGAACAGGAAAGAGGAGAGGCTATGGATTAGACAAAGATTTTTACGAGAAATTATTGGACCTAGTGGATGATTAGATATGGGGAGTAAAAAGAAATAAACAAAGACAGGATGACTTGGGGTGCCTAGAAAGAGATTTAGAATATAGGAATCCGAATTCCTAGATTTCACATATATCATGGTATCCTTATACCACACTTAAGTTTCATGTCCAAATATTTGTAAATAGTTTTATTGCCTTTTGGACACTGATTATTTTCTCATATTAGATTTTTTTTTCCAGTAAAAATGGAAATACCAAGGTTGCCATCATTGTTTTATCGGTCTTTAATTTTATATGCCTTCTGATCCCAATTTTTCTTTCCAATTTGAGAACTCCATGTAATTTTTCTTTTGATATCAATTTTGTGTGGCTTTATGCTCAGAAATATAACTGATATACTAAGCTATATCACATGTAGTTTAGAATAAATATATTTATAGTTAATATGATGGTGCTATTAATATAATAGCTAAGCTAAGTTTCTCAGATGTCCTTGAATTCACTGTAAAAATGAATCTCTTTAGACCGAATGTTTGCATTTGTTCATTTATTCCTTTAGCCAGTGTTCAGTTCAGTTCTACCATCATTCTTTCCATTATTTGCTATGTCTAATACTAAGTACTAAGTCCTGGGAATACAAAATTAGACCAATGCCTTCTTATAAAAATTTCACAACCAATATTTGTGAATGCCTTCTACCTATCAGATGCGGTATTAGATAGTGTGGGGCCATTGATGAGTTGAACGTCTAGTAAGTAACATGGACAGGTTAAAAAATACCATAGGCTTAACTACAAGGTACATTTAAAAAAAATTAATATTCGAGGGGTTCTATTTATATTTGAGTCTTTTTAGAGTGTCTCATATTATTAGATTTCTCTCATTTTCTTTGTTATGAATAATAAGATAATTTAGCATCTTAATGTTGTTTCAATAATGTACACATTTTTACCATAATACAAATATTAGACCGGCCTCTTATTTTTGGCACTCTTAAGAGATTGTTGAGTTGTTAATCTATTATTGTTAAGCTCCCAAGTCTAAAGTTTAGTAAAATATTTTCTATATTTCCATTTATAATAAATGCTCATCTGAGAATTTCTGTTTTTGAAAGCCTTTTTTAATACTAATTAAAGTTCTGGAGTTTTGAGAACTTTTTTTTTGTTTAATTCTCAAGGAATAAGAGTCTTGCTATTTGAAAGGGAGAAAAATGTAACTCTTTAAAAATAATATTGAAATATCCATTTTATGAATTTGTAAAGAATTTTTAGGTTAAATCTATAGCAATAATATTAATGTTTTACGTTAAAAATTATTAATTTTAAAAAAAATTTTAAAACATCAAATGGGGCTGGCCAAGTGGCTCAGTTGGTTAAGAACACGAGCTCTGAGCAACAGGGTCACTGGTTAGATTCCCACATAGCCCAGTGAGCTGCTCCTGAACTGAGCTGCCACTGAGCTACCAATAGGTGTCAGGATGGCTCAGCTGGTGAGAGCAGGTGCTCCTAACAAGGTTGCCGGTTCAACTCCCACATGGGATGGTGGGCTGTGCCCACCCGCAACTAAGATTGAACATGGCATCTTGAGCTGAGCTGCCCTGAGCTGTCGATGGGGGACCGGATGGTTCAGTGGTTAGAGCATGTGCTCTTAGCAACAAGGTTTCCAGTTAGACTCCCGCATGGGGGGGATGGGGGATTAAAGGACAACAACTTGGCTGTTTCCCTTCCCAAATTCCCCAACACTATTCCCCTTCTCCAATTCCCCAATAAATTTTTTTTAAAAAATCAAATGGTAATAGACATCATGAGTAGTAAATCCCACAAAAATCAAATATTTTTTCTCTTTATTTAAAAATCTGATGTTATGCAGTGTTATAGTAATTGCTATATTTTTCAGCAAATAGGAAAAAAAAAGGGAGAAGCAAGTTCATTCATCCTAAGTGTGAGTGAACCTCAGGAAGTTGTAAATGGCAAATTAACAAGGGAATATGATGGAACTGTGATTTGATTTCAAGTTTATAGTGATTTGAAGAGCAGAATAAGTGAAAACAACAATGCAAAAATACCACTGAAAAGAATGAAAGATGGGAAAAGTAGTAAGATGACTATTTAATTAGAAAAGATTAGAAATTTTGAAAGTTGAAGAACGGGACGTTAAATAAAATTAATATTAAATATAAGAAAATATTTTAAAATCTTCTCATTGGGAAATTAAGCTATGCCCTTCATGTTCAGAGTTGCCTTCTTTTGGAAATTACAATTGAATGTTACATGCTATAATAGATTTATATATAGCATGCTGTTAGTACTGAAAAGGGATCACATCTATCTGCCGTGGAAAGGCTTTACAGATTTGGCGAGGTGAGCTCTAAGTGAATGAGGAGGCCGATTAAGATGGTTTAAACAAGCAAAAAAAGACCTCTGGTTTTCTGAGGCAGAGAAAATTATGTTCCCTTGTTCCTTGAGGGATTCCTTAAGGGGTAGTGGGTTTAAACGCAACAACAACAAAAAAAATCAAAAAAACAAACAAAAGAAAATAAAACTTGATTGTAAGACTTAAACATTTCTGCCCAGTAATGCTGTTACTTTTCAACTCCTTGTAAACAAGTGCAGGACTGTATATTTTATGGAACTTTTACTAAGCAGCCATTTTTAATTTATTGGTGTGCTGCCTACATCACAATTCTGTAAGTATCCATCAGAGATCCAGACTTGAAGGAAGATGGGGTTTTATATATACCTCCACTCCTGCTTAATGTGGTCAGAGTACCTTCAATTTTAGAAAGAGAAATAAAGCAAAAGTCTGTGCAGTTTATGAATGTAATTTTGGTTTGTTAAGTTAATCGCTATAAGTTACACTGCAGAATGTTCTGCAGTTTATTTCAAAACATGTAAACGCTAAAATTTAGAATCTTTTCAAATCACCTCATTATTTCAAAATTAAAACTTAAATTTAACTCACTTGGCTTCCTGCTTAGATTTGATATCTCTTTTAATTCTTACACCAATTCTGTGGATAAGCATCATCCTGCATTTTGTGATGTGGAAACTGAAGCTTCGAGCATTTAGTAACTTGACCAAAATTATACAGCTGGAAAACAGTAGAGCCAAAATTACACTCCAGGCTTGTCTGAATGCAAAACAAGGCTGTCTGGCCTGTATCATTCTTCCAACCTCAGACTCTATTTTTATCCTCTTTCATAGGAATTACTATGGAGAAAAAATTGGCATCTATTTTGTCTTTCTCGGATTTTACACAGAAATGCTGTTGTTTGCAGCTATAGTCGGCTTAGCCTGTTTCATTTATGGCTTATTATCAATGCATGGCAGCACAAGAAGGTAAGTGCCCCTGATTTGCCTGAATAGAGAAAACGCCTTGATCTTATGCTAACTGAAACGGGTGTTATCATTTCCCTGGCATTTGTTTCAGAATGTTTCATTATGGCAGCAGGTAATTGATATTTCTGAAAGACCCAACCAGGTGCCCCTCACCTAGGGCTTTATGGAAAATCCGTTTTTAATGATTAGTTCTAAAGATTCTGTTCCTCAAAGCCTAACTTGACTGACCACAAAAATTGCTGCTTCAATACCCTTTCTTGCCATGTGTGAGAAGCCATATAAACAGTTATTCTGGTAAGAGCAGCTTTTGACTTTCACTCAAACACATATCACTTTCAAAATAACTTTGCTGTTCTCTCTGCAGCACTGAAATCTGTGACCCTGAGACTGGAGGTCAGATTATCATGTGCCCTCTCTGTGATCTAGTGTGTGATTATTGGAGACTAAATTCTACGTGTTTGGCTTCAAAGGTACGTTGGTACGTTGATGAGACTTAGAATTTCTCTCCTTTTGCATTACATTGAAACTAAACGGGCTTTGTGATGTTATGTTTGTTTTCAAAGGTCTCCCATTTGTTTGATAATGAGTCAACAGTGTTCTTTGCAATATTCATGGGAATTTGGGGTGAGTAAATAGTCACATTAAAAAATAGCTCTGTCCGTGTTACATGTTGTATGGCTCATCTGTACAACATACACAGATGGCATGCCTTTTGTACCAAAGGTGATTTTAGATCTCTGTCTTTGCTTGTGTCAGTACCCTGATGGAGTCCACTAAGCATTCTTTAGTCTTGGTCCTTAGTCCAAGAAAGGCCCCTGTTGATCATCTGCTCATTTCTCTGAGATCCAAGAGAATTTTTGAAACTTCATATGTGTTCAGCTCACAGTCTCCTAGCACTGTGGTGAGAAACAGGCTCAATCAGTAGTTAATTCAGGAGAGAATAAACGTCAATATTTGGTGGCTGAAGGATACAGAGTCATGGATACAAACTGGAATACGAACCAAAATAAATTACTGAGGGCCAATAAATCAATTTTTGAGTCTCAGTTCCCTGTGGCTAATTCCAGCTTCGAGTTCCAGTCGATAAAAATCTTCCATATAAAATGGAATTGCCCTTGATTTTGGAAATGTCCCAGTATTTCCTTTTTTCTCATTTCATATGGTGAGTAGAAGTGTTACGAAGTTGCTCCTACCATCAGCGAGGAAAATATCTTCTGTAAGAGTAACTTCAGCAAGAAGAGGCCTAACAACTTCTAAAACATGTCCCAAAATTCAGGGGACTCTGGGAAAAATAGACTTTTTTTCTTTCCAATTAAGGAAAAAAAAGAAGTCTTTAACAAATACAAATATGTGCATTTAAAAACTGGGCAAAGGGAAAGGGTAGCTTGATCGAGGCACAAAGACAACAAAATTTGTTGGTGTGTATGTGAAGCACAGGGATTTATGAGTTGCTGTCACTTCTTGCTTGGGTGCTGTCATCTAAAGAGAACAGCCCAGATTCAAAGAGAACAGGACAGGGACATCTTACTAACAAATTCTCCAGCAATGCCAAGTTTGGCAAGTTGGTGTATGGACATCTCTTCATCATGTGGCTGCCAAATCCTGCCTTATCATTAATTGGAATTGGAAGTGAATGACAGGTACATAAATTAAAACAAGTCTAGTAGTTTTCCATTGTTTCCATTGAGAGAGATTGTACACCAACATCAACCTTGTATTTCATCACAAACAGAGGCGCAACCATGTGTGGCACACCCAGCAACACTATAAGTGTTTTGAAAAGGTGCTACAATCAGTTCTTTCAGAAAAGTTTATTGTAGCAGTGACTTGATTTCGCTTTGGTGTTTGAGAATCTTGGCCAAATTCTATGAAAACAGAACTTCAAGGATATTTGTTTTAGTACAAATACTAATAAACAACTGAGCTGAAACAAAGGACGAGTTGGCAGAGTAGGTGTGAAGGACAAGCGTTCCAGCTTAAAGGGGCGGCACGACTCACGCCAGGAGATTGAGACCTGAAAACAATGTATACCGTGCTTTGTACTGGGGGTGTGGGAAGTGTTCCTTTGTTTTGTTTTTTTAACTTTTTGGCTTCTTCATAATGAAATATATATATATATATATGTATATATCTACACCTACAATAGGAAATTCAAGGAGTATATAGAAACCGAGGGAAAATAATGTTAAAATTACCAGAAATAGAGTTTATTTATTATTTTGGCCATAATTTTTCAGAATCTTTTACTTTGTATTTGTGGGCATGTGTATTCACATAATTTTACGTAAATGGTATATAGTATTATGCATAGTTTTAAGCCTACTTTTTTATTCAACAAACGATAAATGACGGGACTCCTTCCAAAGCAAGGAATATGTGTGTGTACGTGTGTGTGTGTGTGTGTGTGTGTGTGTGTGTGTGTGTGTGTATCCAAAAAATATATACAAGTGGACACTTCAGTCACCGTTGTTCAGGCAGTAGTTCACCATAATCGGAAGTATCTAGACACTGATGGTCACCACTTTGAGCACCTCTTGTAATTGCAGAAGTTAAGTGTGACTTGTATTCATCTTTTTGCTATTGGTATATATTGAGTATTACAACCAAATCGATACTTAAAAATAGAAGAAAAACTCAGTTATTTTCTTACTCACTTTATTTCATACATTCATTTGCCTGTAGTCACACTGTTTCTGGAGTTTTGGAAACAGCGACAAGCTAGACTGGAATACGAGTGGGACCTGGTGGACTTTGAAGAAGAACAGCAGCAGCTACAGCTCAGACCTGAATTTGAGGCTATGTGTAAACACAGGAAAATGAACCCAGTGACTAAGGTACATTGCAGAACTGAAACAAGCAGCGTGGCTCAGTGGCCACGCCCCTGTAGGTTACCTCTGAAATAATGATGTATATTTTAATTTGCCTTTAAAATATTCTCCAACATACCAATCATATACACTCCTTTACTCGTTTCCATTCTATATTTCAAACACATACAAAAGTAGATAGAAAAGCATAATGAACCCCAGGATGGACTCACCACCCAGCTTCAATTAATACCAATTCATGGACAGTCTTTTTGTTGATACACCTCCCTGCTGCTAGAGTATTTTGAAGTAAATCCAAAGCATCATATCATGAAACACATCATTTTAATACTAAATGATATAAAAGAAAAAATGGAAAATAGTGTGTATGCTGTGAGTTTTATGTATAAACATGTTTCCTTGGGAATGATACTAAGTTAATATGCAAAGATTAAATTAGTATTTTGCTAAGGTAGTGGGCTTATGAGTGATTGTTTTATGAGACCAAATTTTATTCAACAGTCCCTTTTCATTGATGGTAATCGGAAGATCATTGCATTGCTGTCTGGGAATGAAAGTCTATATTTTGGGACCCTTAACTGGCATCCCTTCTACATGTTGCTGACTGAGTAATTTGACTCCTTGGCCTCAATGTTTTTGCATGTGAAAATGGAAGGCACTTTGCCATGGAAAACCAGGCCCTTGGCTGCATATTCGAGTCCCTAACTTTCCATACTCTATAGTCACTGTGCTACTGGATGCTGTTACAGGGAGACGAGAATATGTCTCTAACACAATCTCTTCAGTAGATTTGTCCTACTCTGTTCAGGACACTGTTCTTGCAGTATAATACTCCAGCAACATTCTTTATACAATTTAGGCATTCATTTAACGTTTACTAAATTGCATTGAAACATTACAAAGAATTTAGTAAATGAATAAAAGGGAAAAACGCCTGAGAAAATGCATGAACAGCTTAGGAGGCAATTGCTCTCCATCCTTGCTAGGCTGTAGCTTTCCCTGAGCTGTAGTGGACCCTTTTGGAAGGTTTCTACTTTGTGGACCCTTTTGGGAGGTTTCTACTTTGTGGACCCTCTTGGAAGATTTCTACTTTGTGGACCCTTTTGGGAGGTTTCTACTTTGTGGACCCTCTTGGAAGATTTCTACTTTGTGGACCCTTTTGGGAGGTTTCTACTTTAACGGGGCTTTGTGCTTTTGATGGCTGCTTGGAGTCCCAACTTTGAGGGTCGATTTTGAATTTTGCTGTGATTTCTTCAAAATTACAGGAGATGGAACCTTACATGCCTCTACATCATCGTATTTCATGGTACTTTTTATCAGGAGCCACGGTGACATTATGGGTGAGCCTTCTTTCTAAAACTGTTACCACCTCTTTGACATGCAGTCGTATTAGGATCATCTCAACAGTTGTCTCGGAAATGGCTCTTGAGTTCCTTCCTTCCTTCCCTTCCCCTCCACAGTCTTTTCATCTTGATGGAGCTCTTATGTGAAATCAATTGTCATTTACATGGATGTGCCGCAATCGAACCTTGGAAAGATAGCTGGGGGAGGGGAGAAAAGGAGTTTTATCTTAGAGCTTGTCCCTTCCCCCGACAACTCTTCATTAATTAAGTAATAACTTGAAACCACACCAGTTTAAAAAACAATTTGATTGCACGTTTTGTGGTTAGTTTTTTTTCAAAATCATTCATTTATCTTTATCTCCACTTAAAATGTCCGCACAGAATGAAAAGAAAAACCCTCATATTATTAAAGTTCATGCTCTTGCTGAGATAAACAAGAAAATGTTACTTCTGCTTGATGAATTTAATTGTCATACCCCATTGTGGGGGAGCCAGGTTTTCTTTATGCCTTTTAGCTATTAATATATTTCCTGCCCTCCTTTTTCCAAATCGGTGCCCTCTTATAGCTGGACTTTAATTTTAGGAAAAGAGGTAATGTCACCCTCTGAAAGTTTAGCATGTTGAAGTATAAAAAATTAGCAATTATAGACCATAGCTGAGCCTCAGCAATCCATTTTGTCCCATAATCTTACCTTTAACATTTCTTGTTAAAGGTACTATTTTTTTCTATTTTAAATATGTGTTTTCTTAGATGATTGAATAATTATTGAGGAGTGAGGATGGACTAAAGGATAATAATCAATTTGGGTCTCTCCTTGAGAAATATTCTAGAGTGTGGTCCCATAAACATTATTCTTTTATTTCTAGTGTTCATTAATTTGATGCAGTTCCTCAACTTTCAGAATAAGATTCACCAATCATTGATATAAAGCCATCCCTAGATCTTTGTGTTTTTTGCAATATGGGAAGTGTATAAAATTCGTAGCAGACCTATACGAATGTCTAAACTATCAGGCATATTGGACCACTAATGGCAACATTCTGAGGGGAAGTGAAATACAATCTTTAAATGTATTCTCCTTGGGAAAGTAAATAATCTTCAAACTACGTGTTTAACTATAATCTAGAGCAGACCTTGGCAAACATTTGCTGTCAAGGGGCCAGCTATATTTTAGGCTTTGTGGGCCACAAGTAGTCTCTGGCATGTAATTGTCTTTACAGCCTTTAAAAATGCAAAAAAGAACATTCTTAACTCAAGGGCCATGCCAACACAGGTATGGCCATGGGCAAAATTTGACCATCTAGCTAGTGTAAACACTTGCATTAGGATGGGCCTAGCAGATGGGCCATGAATGCTTTCCTGTTTTAGATTTACTCAGCCGCTACCCTATGCCTTGTCTCTAACCCATGTAACTTACTGGTGTTTATTTCCTGCCACGTGTGGTGAGAGAGACCAACTTGGTTTGCTTTCCACATCAGAGCTTCTAAATGTACTGCGATGAAGAGAATGGAGTGTTTCAGACGTGTATGCAGCACCGAGCCCCAGAGACCAGAGTGATCGATTCTGTCTTCCTTCCGCAGATGGCTCTCGTCATTGCGAGCATGGTGGCCGTGATTGTGTACCGCCTGTCAGTCTTTGCCACATTTGCCAGCTTCATGGAAAGTGAAGCATCCTTAAAGCATGTCAAAAGTGTCCTCACTCCTCAGATAGCCACATCACTCTCTGGATCCTGCTTGAACTTCATTGTCATCTTGATCTTGAATTTCTTTTATGAAAAGATATCTGCCTGGATTACAAAAATGGGTAAGCCGGCCAAATCTTTAGTGGGACACTGAAAAAGGGTGCCTACCAATGCTATACATCCATTTTGGACCATTCCCCCAGGGAGCTGATTTTTTAAAGGCCCATTTTAAGATGGTTTTGCTCCATAGGGAGACCCATATTCTGGTACTTGAGAAAATCCCCTAGCAGCTACATTCAGACCTAGTGGAAGCAGGAAGAAGATCTAAAAAGAAGAATTAGAATTTTGTGCATCTTTTTTTATTCTTGTCCTTATCCTCCCTTGATGGATTTAGTTGAATCCTAAGTAAAATCCTCACTCTTCACAAGGCACAGATATTTTTTATTTCATGTGTATGGTTTTTACAAGATACTTGGTTTTAAAAACCATCATGAGAAAAATAGAAGAATCAGCTTCTCCTGAATAAATCTAAAATTTGGTACTTCTCTTTTCAGTTGCCATGTCTGAAAACCTGGATGACTATTATTATTTTTAAATATTAAATTTTCTCCTTAAGCCATGAGGGAAGGTAAAGGGGTCACCCGTGAAGTGGGAGATTCAGTTGGGGAGAGTAGCACACAGTTGCTTCTGGTCTTAGCAAGTTGGGAATAGATGAGAGACTGAACTCGAGGCCTCAGCTTCTCTGAGTGCTGTCTCCAGGAGCTCCTCTTCTAAATTCATGCAGTGGCATCATGCCCAGTGTAACCAGAAGGAGCACATTTTTCACTCAGCGCTGGAGTAAGCCCTGGGAAGCAACTTTACTTAAATATTATCCTCCAATTTGGAGTTCTTCTCTTTCAAGTTTACTTCTTTTTTTTTTTCTGCTAGCAACAACAAAAAAAAATCATAGCAGATAACACCTTAAAAGTGAAGTCCTCAAAACATCACAGCTTTCCTCAATGAGAAACACCGCTCGTATTCACTTTAGAAATTTTGTAGGAATGCAACTAAATTGCACTAAAGTGGAAGCGTTATCTGTGTCCTTAGAATAATAATATGTGTTACTATTTCAGTATTGCAGAAGATTTTATGGACTTGGTTGGATGAGCTCATGCTGCTGGGACATCAACAGCTCAGAAAAACATGCTCTTATTCTTTTATGCCTCATGATGCTTTACTGTAGTGCGAAGAGAATCTAATATTCTCTTATCTTTGGAATTCATTAAATGATAGATCATGATAAAGAGAGAGAAAATGTGTACTATTATTACTGCCACCGTTTGCATGACATGGTTTTCAAAATGTACACAGCCATTTAATTCATGAGAGGAAAACACAATTTGGTTTTGGAAACCATCCTCTACCCTTGATACGAGTTTACTTTGTTTAAACTTGATTGAAAACAGATGAGAGAGAGAACAATATCTGATGTGTTTACAGGAGATCATATAATGTGTGGGGATGAGCATAAGGCTCTTCAGCCTGAAATGAGGCTGATTCTGACGGTGTGACCCCAGGCAAGTATTTCATCCCTTTGAGTATAATAATGACCGCTTCCTAGGCCTCTCCAGTGATGAGATTAATGCAAAGCCTCTAATGGAAAGTGCAGCACAAATCTATAGTTAGCTTAATATTGGTCTGTTCTGACCAGAGTGGGAGGCATTGCAACAGGCTCTCAGAATGACATGATTAGATATCCACTTGTCCCAGGGATTACAAAATTTAGGGAGGAACAGGAAGTTGCCTTATTAAACCTTGGTGTTTTTTACTTACCAGAAATCCCCCGAACGTACCAGGAGTATGAAAGCAGTCTGACCTTGAAAATGTTCCTGTTTCAGTTTGTAAATTTTTACTCATCCTGCTTCTACGTAGCTTTCTTTAAAGGGAAGTTTGTGGGCTATCCCGGAGAATACACGTATTTGTTTAATGTGTGGAGAAGTGAGGAGGTAAGAATTCTCTTGCGAGGTAAGGTTTATGGTTTCAGTCACTCAGTGTTAAATAAATACCTTTGTGAGTGTGCATCCTAACTCAGATTTTATCAAGTTGCCAGAGAAGTCTAAGGCGCTGACCATGTCCACAGAGAATATTGGACTTACGATCCTGTCATCTGATAGATTTTTCAGTTCCTTTTGGGCAAGAAGTTATATTGTGCTTATTCGGTAGTAAAATGTGAGATGTGAAATGTGCTACGTAAGTTCTGCATTCCAGAAGGCTTCCTGCAAAGAATGAAGGATAGATTTCTGGAAGTGTAGCTGAAAGGGCTCTGCCATGGGTAAGAGTGGAACCAGATCAGTGGTTTCCAAACATGGCGGTGCATCCAAAGCACATGGAGAAAATAACAACTTCCAGCCCTAACGCAGGTCTAAAGAAGCAGAATGTTCTAAGAATGAGATCTAGAAATCTGTTATTAATCTATTCCGCAGATGAACCTAATGCAGCTAGCCTGGCACTGATCTGTGAGCATGCTTGGGACTATCGAGATCAATATCCCTTTAATAGCCATTCCAACCCAAATCTTCAGATTCAAATCTGAATTGGGATTTTCTTGTTGTTGTTATTGCAAAAGTCCCATCTCTCATCATTCATTCATTCTTTTTTTTTTCTCTGCTCACTTCTGACTAGTGTGATCCTGGAGGATGTCTAATAGAATTGACCACCCAGTTGACCATCATAATGACTGGGAAACAGATCTTTGGAAACATTAAAGAAGTCATTTACCCGTATGTATGACTTATAAGTTTTTGCTTGATTTAAGTAACCATGAGAGGCTCCCTCTGGATGAAAATGAAATTCTTCGATTATCATGGTGCCTTTGTTAGCAAATGTTTAAGTCAAAACAACAAACAAACAAACAAACAAAAACCTTATTCAACAGTCAAGAATGCATTAAGGTACCATAGGCTTTTAAATATGCATTTCTGTTGCTTGAATGAAGTTGAGGGAAAGGTAATTATTCCCCTCTCCTGGGAAAATTCCACTTGTAAATATAAATGTTATAGCCTCTGTAGATTTTCTCCATGTTGCATATTATTTCTTAAGAGAACAAAAAATTGAACTCTGAAAAAGTACGCATTTTTCATGGACACATCTAAGGCACAAAAATTGGTGATGAGTGAAATGCTGGTACGTGAAGGGATTGCTCTCTGTTCCAAAAGCATAGCAATAATGAATACACTATAAAAAGGAAAAAACAAAATGACAGTTGATCTCAAATATAAGATGAAAATTCCCATGGATAAAAAGAGAAAGAATCATAAGCCTGTAATCCTGCAGGGCTCCAAGTGAGGAAATGACAGTGTCAGGGTTTAGCACCTTCAAAGTGGGCTAAAAGGAATCCATTTAAAGACAGATGACTGGCCAGTTTAACTGTATTTGAAGCCAGGGACTGGTATTATTTTTGCTTAGTCCTTAAAGAAGGTTAGAAACACCCTCCTGTCTGCTCCCACCCTACCCCCACAGTTCTATAGTGCTTCTTTGGTTCTATTTCATATGCTGGCAAAGGAAGAACATAGACTTATCCTTTCAAATAGTATTTGATATGCCACTTTCCTAATATTGCCAGAGAGAAATAATTCCAAACTGTTATTTTGAGTCCTAGATCTAAATTGAGAACCTGGAGGGCAGAAAGGAGGTAACCCCTAAACCAAACACAAGAGGGAGAATAAATATTCAAAGAGAGGAAAAGAGACAGATGGGAAGTAAAAGAAAAAAGAAATGAGTAAAATTAAGCCTACAAATCAGTGTTCCAAAACTGATGATGAAATTTAATGTCACCAAGGCTGCAACAAAATCAGTTTTTAGAAAGTGAACTCTAGCTAGAAGATTCTGGCAAAGCCTAAAAACATAAAAGGATCAGGAAATAACTGAAATAAAAACAGATATAAATGAAACAAGAACAAATGAATATGAAAAAGAATCAATTATACATAAATGAAAAATCATACTTTTTTGGTATACTTTATTTTATTTTTTTATTATTATTAGTTTCAGGTGTACAGAACAATGCAATAGTTATCCTTTTCACCCCTCACAAAGTAACAACCCCCCTCCCCCCATCCACTGCCCTCCCATCCCCGATATCATACATATCTATTACAGTTCCATTGACTTCATTCCCACTCTCTACTCCGCATCCCGTGACTATATGTATATATAATTATAGTTGACATACAATATTATTCAACATCAGCTTCAGAAGTACAATGGAGTATTACTCAGCTATAAAGAAAGAAATTGTTCCATTTGCAACGATTTGGATGGACCTAGAGAACATTATGCTAAGTGAAATAAGTCAGACAGAGAAAGACAAATACCATATGATCTCACTTATATGTGGAATCTAAAAAACTGAATAAATAAGAAATGTAAACAGAAATTGTCTCAGAGACACAGAGGAAAAACTGCAGGTTGCTAGTTGGGAGGGGGTGGGGATGAAGGAGAAGGGGAAGGGACGAGACAATACAAATTGGTAACTACAATATGGCCTCAGGGATAGAAAAGACAGTCTGCGGAATATAATCAATAATGCTGTAAATATTTTTTAGGGGGCCAGATGGACTCATGTCTTGTGGGGGAGACCACTTTATAGTCAGTATAGAGGCCTGACCACCGCACTGAAAAATCATACTTTAAATAAAGAGTACAATAGGTGGGATCAGTTACATACTAGACAGAATTGAAGAATGAACTAGTGAATTGAAAAATAGTACTCAGAAATTCCCACATTGTACAGTGCAACAGAGTGACATAGGATTAAAAATATTAAAGTGACAGGAGGCTATATTAATAGGCTTCCACTTAACTACAAGTAAGTTCCAGAAAAAGAAAATTGAGTGAATAGTGGAGAAAAAATTTCTTTGAATAGGTAGTTGCTGAAAAATTTTCCAAAACCGAAGAAAAACATGAGTTCCAGATGTGAAAATGAATCCTGAGTATGAAGCAAGATAAATAAAATTAAGTTCACACCCAGATACATTATGGTGAAACAACAGAACATCAGAGATAAACAGACAATCTTAAAGTCTTTCCAGAGAAAAAGAAATATATTCTACACTATCAACAGATTTCTCACTAATAGCATTAAATGTAAAAGACGGTAGAGCACTTTCAAGATTCTGAGTGAAAGTAATGTTCACCTTAGATTTCTAGAACCAGATTAACTACTGTATAAAGTGCAGGTGAAATTAAGGCATTTTAAACATAAAAGAACTATGAGTTTACGTTCATAGAACTGACCTTCATTGGAAGAATACTGAAAGATGTTCTTGAGCAAGAAGGGAACACAAAATGAAAAGTGTGGGATGCAAGGAACATTGGTCAGTACAGAAATTTTTAGCTCCAGAAAAATGAAATACTTTGGGCCTCATATGCTGAAAACAACAAATATATGGGCCTCATATGCTGAAAACTACAAATCCTGATGAAAAAACTTATTTTATCTTATATAAATGGAGAGAAACAGGTTCATGGATTAGAAGACTCAACATAGAAAAGATGCCAGTTATCCCCCAAATTGATATATAGACTTGTTATTCCAATCAAAATGGCAGCATTTTTTGGACATAGACAAATAGATTCTAAAATTTATATAGAAGGCAAAGGAACTGGAATAGCCAAAACAATTTTCATAATGAATAAGATTAGAGAAATTACACTACTCAATTTTAAAACTTATTATAAAACTATGTTATTCAAGACAATGGAATTGGTGAAGGAATAGACATATAGATCAATGGAACAGGGTAGAGATTGCAGATATAAATCTACACAAATAAGGCCATTTTATTAGTGACAGGTGTAAAAACAGTTTATTAAAGAAAGAATAATCTTTTCAACAGCTGGTGCTAGAACAATTGGACATCCATATGCAAAATAATGAAATGATGTAAATCTTACACCTCATTCAAAAATTGACTAAAAATAAATCACGTTGATAAATCGTTTTTAAGAAAACAAGGAAGTGATTATTATAAAATTTAAGATAGTGGTTACTATGTGGGGACTGAGGAGTTTGTAATTAGAATGGAGCACATGGGAGCCCTTCTGTAATCGTGGCAAAGTACTCTTTCTTGAACGGGGCAATCTCCTATCCCTGTGACTCCAGTTGCGTATATGCCCATCTGTTTGATATTGTCTCAAAATTCTCAGCTGTTCTGTTTCCTTTTCTACATTCTTTATCTCTTTGTGTTTTAGTTTGGATATAAGCAGTATATAAGTGTTCTTTTTAATCCACATTGGTGACAGTACTTGTCTTATTTGTTCATTTTTGCCAATTTGGAGAGTATAAATGAAAACTCATTTTGGTCTTATTTGGCATTTCCATGGTTAATAACATGAGTGAGCTTTTTTTTTTTTGCCATATGTGTTTCCTCTTTGTAAACGCTTATTCATGTTATTTAACCATTTTTCTGCTTGTCTGTCTTTTTCTGATTGATTTGTAGGAATACTTTATAACTTCTGGTTACTTTGTTTTTGTTTGTTTGGTTGGTTATAGGTGTTGCAAATATTTTATCCCAACATAAGTTTTGTCTTTACTTTTCAAGAGTGTCTTTAGATCACAGTTTCTGAACCTCAGCACTAATTGACATTTTAGGCCAAATAATTTTTTGTTGTGGAGGCTGTCCTTTTCATTGTAGGACATATAGCGACATCTTTGATTTCTACTCACTAGATGCCAGTTGCTCACCTTCTCCCCATTTTAACAATCAAAAATGTCTCCAGATATTACCAATGTATGCTTGTGGGCTAAATCACTCCCAGTTTGGAACCACTTCTATAGATAGACAAAAGTACATACTTTTACTATATTAGAATTTATTAGTTTTTTATGGGCTCATATTTTTTGTCTCTTTTAGTAAATCCTTCCTTACCTCAAGATCAAAAAGATATTCTCATATACTTATTTTTTAATCGTTTAAACATTTTAACATTATTATCTTTCTCTTTTAAATTCTTAATGTATATGGAAAAAAATTTGTGTTATAAACTGAAATTTAATTTTTTACACACACACACGTAATTGTCGGTTACCATTTATTGAGAAGTTTCTCCCCTCCACTCTCCATGATCTGTAACACCATTACAGCCATGTAGCAAGTACAAGGCTATTACCAGGTCTTCGTTCTGTTCCGTGATTCTTCTGTCCCTGCACCAATATTCCGCTCTCAATACAGCTTTATAATAAATCTTGATAGCTGGTGGGAAAGTTTTACCAACTTATCCTTCATCTACAGAAATATCTTGGCTACCCAGTCTTTTATCTTTCAGTATAAATTTTAGAAACATGTTGTCGGATTTGACATGGAAAAATATTTTGTTTTTTATTGAAATTACATGTGTTTCATTAAAATTGAATTACAGTTTCAATAAAAACAACTGACAATTTTATAATACTGAGTTTTTATTGATGAACACTTATTTTGGATTTTAATGACTTTAAATAAATATTTAAACTTCCAGATATTGGTCAAATAAATCTTTTATCAAATCTAATTCTAAGTACTTTTAATTTTAGTTACTATTATAAATGGCATATTTTTAAAAATTATGTTTTCTACCTGTGTCTTGTGGGTATATAGGAAAGAAATATGCTGATATACTCTACTAGTACTTATAATAATTTTGTCTAATTTCATTTGATTTTTCTATGCAGATAGTCTAATCACATTATTGTTAATAATCATAGGTTTCCCCTTCATTTCCAATTCTTTTGCCTTTTTCTTTTTCATCTTATTTGCTGGCTAAGATCACCGGTAGAATCTTAAATCTGATCATGCTCACTCTTATTTTGTTCTTGATTCTAAAGGGAATGCTTCTAACTTTTCCCTATTATGAATGATATTGGCCCAGGATTTTGGTAGATGCTTTTGATCATGTTAAGGTAATTTCAAACTACCAAGGACATTTTTCTCAGAAATAGAACATATAATCCTAAAATTTATATGAAACCATTAAATTTTGGAGTTTATAAAAATGGAAGCCATGGTAATCTTGAGAAATAAGAACAAAGTGGGAGGTATCACACTATCCAACATTAAATCATACTACAAGGCTATAGTAATCAAAACAGTATGGTACTGGCATAAAAACAGACACATAGACGAATGGGACAGAATAGAGAGCCCAGAAATAAACCCATCCATATATGGTCATTTAATCTATGACAATGGAAGCAAGAATTTACACTGAAGTAAAGATAGTCTATTTAGTAAATGGTGCTGGGAAAATTGGGCTGACACATGCAAAAAAAATGAAAATGGACCACCTACTTACACCATATACGAGAACAAATTCAAAATGGATTAAAGACTTAAATGAAAGTCCTTCTTTTTCTATCTTTCTGTCATCAATAGGTTTAATAGGTGCTTGAAATATATCAAGTGTATTTTTCTGCAGCAATCGACATGATTTTATATTTTGCTCCTTAAATCTGTTAACGTAGCCTGTTACATTGATTGATTTTTTTTAGTAAAAATCCTTTTTGTTCTTTAAAGTAATCCAACATTATTATGATACATTATTTTTTATATAATGTGGAAATTAGTTAGGTAATATTTTGTTTAGGATTATTGCATTTAGTTTCATATGTTAAATAAACCTCTGCATTTCTTTTGTCATGAATTTCTGTTGTAACCAATTTCTCATTTCCTTGGGTGTCCTTCTTAGTATTATGAGAACCTAAAGGTTAGTGAATTAAATAGAAAAAAAAATGCCCTGTGGTGACCCTCTCCTCTACATGCACTTTAACAGAACTGTCTCTGGGTAAATATATTTCTGTGGGGAGATTCAGTGTTGTTGTATTTTCTTAATCACCTCAATAAAGAACTTTTGACCTCAGTCTGTGTTGTGAAAAGAATACTAGACTTAATGTGGACATTAGCTGGAGCCATGTCTCTTCTACTTTGCTCTGTGGTCTTAGGTTATTTAACCTCTCTTACCGCCAACTTCTAGATCTAACACTCTGATTCTGTGACAGTCCTCTCCCACCCCCACCCCCACACACCTTTTTTAAAAATCTCTATTTCATTTATTACTTTTATCACTTCCAATAGCTTTGCTCTGAACTGGTGGAGACGCCGAAAAGCTCGGACCAACTCTGAAAAACTATACAGTCGATGGGAGCAGGATCATGACCTTGAAAGTTTTGGATCTCTTGGACTATTCTATGAATACTTAGAAACAGGTAATTTTCAACCACTTGTCTTGAAACATAGAGTCAGGCTAAGTAAAATAAGTGTTTTTTCAGCTCCTAGTAGTTCTTCCTGCCTTGTACATAGTAGGTGTTCAATAAATCCTTGAATGGTGGATAAGAAGATAGACAGGGTTATGTAGAAACGATTGGTTTAACATTTACATTACCCACGAAATAGACTGCAGAATGAAATTTGTTTCAAAATACAAGTCTTAAAGATATTTTCCTATCAAATGAATGCTAATATTGCCGAACCAAATAAAATAAGGATGACTTTTTAATACCTGCCTCAAATTGTCTTAAATAGCTATTTCTCCTTTTGTTTGCCTCAGTGACAGCTCAGAGAGAGAATAAGTTGTAAAACATTTCCAAAGTCTTACATACTGTTAGTGTATGTCTGTTATTTCAGGCTGAAAGAAGAAGATTAAAATTAATTATTGAAGGGAAACCCAAATTGAACACAATAAACATGTAAGATTTTCTAAGGATTGAACACAAAAAAAGAAATTGAGGTGAAATTTTAGAAGAGAGAGTGATGGGGACTGCTTATACAGTCTACTCCTGGTGTGTTTCCTTTCAGTGGCATTCTTTGCTTCTTGGGTGGAATTAAGGAGGACAATTTCTTAAACTTATTCTTAAGGCCCATAAAATCATGATTGAATGAATGGGAAGACCTGTTTGTTAATGATTCTCTGTAATGCATGCATATGATACCTGGTTTGAAATAGGTAAATTTATGACAAATAGAAAGGAGCCTATTTTGTACAGCTGGCTATAAAATTAGGTAGTTCTTGTTTTATGGGACAATAAGGCTGTAATTCTTTGTAACTAATTGTGTAAGTTTCAAATGAATTTGTATATAAATTCATCATAGATTATAACTAAAATTAAAAGATAAAATCAAGATTTCATAAGATTAACTATCATTTATTGAGATGCAGCTAAGAGTTAATTTATTCTGGATGTTTTATATATATTATCTCTAATCTTGAAACATTCTACAGTGTAGTCATTCACTACATTTTATTTTAGAGCAGCGGCTCTCAACCTTCCTAATGCCGCGACCCCTTAATACAGTTCCTCATGTGGTGGTGACCCCCAACCATAAAATTATTTTCGTTGCTACTCTACAACTGTAATTTTGCTACTGTTATGAATCATAATGTAAATATCTTTTTGTTTTCCGATGGTCTTAGGCGACCCCTGTGAAAGGGTCGTTCGACTGCCAAAGGGGTCGCGACCCACAGGTTGAGAACCGCTGTTTTAGAGGATACTGAAACATGGACAGGTTAATTAATTTGCCATGTTCCACAAAGATTTTAGGTAAAGATCTGAATCTGAACCTGGAGGAAAATTCAAGCTGTTTCTACATAATGCTTCCTCTTAATTTTTTATCTCTTGGTTCAATCAAGAAGGTAAGAAAGGAGACAGTTTGTTCACTTGGTTTAGATGACAAAGCTGATTCTTATGAAAAAATTTTAGGAGAGAAGCTGAAATCCAGACATACTTGAGTTTCATCTAAAAATAGAGGACTAGTGGAAGACTCTTTCTTCCTTCAATGGAAAGCTATTCCTGTATCTCTTTTTTTTTTTTCACTCGTGGTAAGCCCAGCTACCATTTGATGATTCTTTTATCCCAAACATTGTTGGAAACAAAAGAACAAAAATGGGGAGAGAAGCTAGCTTACACAGGTGTTAAGTCTAAATGAGGAAAGAGAGTAAAACTTATTGAGAAAGATACTAAGATAGTACAGAGGGTCAGGACTTTAGCAAATACCAAATTCCAGAAAATGTATCTTTCTTTCGCCCACATGAAATTTATATATATTTCTGATGATTTAGATATTCATTTTCTGGTTTATTCTCAGATATCTTGTTTTGTACTGCCTTTTTATGTGTCTGTTTCTTCAATCTTAAGTAATACATTCATTCATAAGGCTTGTAGTTGAGTACTTTTATAAACCCAGCACAGGATGGCTATTGGAAGCATGCAAATGAATCAGTCATTATCCATGATCTCAAAAAAATACATCGAGTAGCAGGACAGAAAAACCTGATTACCCCACTAATGTGGCAATACCAAATGTAAAGGCTAGACCAGCATAGACCTGAACATAGCCTATAAAAAAAAGACTACGTTTTAAGAATATCTTATCTAACAAGAATAGATGCTTTCTTCAGACAAGCAGATCTCAAGAGAAACAGCAAGGACGAAACTGAGCTATGCATACCCTGTTTCTCCTTCTTATTCTATCAAGCAAATAAATCATTCTGCTTCTTATGGGGAGGAGGAAGTGGGCAGATAGAAAGAGGCCTGGAGTGTTTTGCTGGTGCAGATCCTTCCAAAATGAAGGAACTGGCAAGAGTTGGGCAGAATGTTCCTCCACTTCCCCTCCATGAGAATGAACTTACAAATTTTTCTTTTTTTCCACACAGTTATCCAGTTTGGATTTGTGACATTATTTGTGGCCTCTTTTCCTTTGGCTCCTCTTCTTGCTCTCTTGAATAATGCCATCGAGATCCGAGTGGATGCCTGGAAACTTACTACTCAGTACAGGAGACCTGTCGCTGCTAAAGCTCACAGCATAGGCGTTTGGCAAGACATTCTTTATGGAATGGCTGTCCTTTCTGTTGCCAGTAATGTAAGTGGACCTATTTCAGTGCAGGGACTGTATTTTATTTTGTTTCCTTGGGGGTGGGGAGAGTTTATAAAGATAAAACATCCCTAAATTTTTGTGCACTAAACAACATAGAGAAATCTGTGACATGTAAACCCTTAGAAATGCAAGTAAAATTGTAAAGTCACCCTCATCAACATACCATGATACGGTTTCATAGCATGTGACAAAGTGGACAGGAAACAAAACATGGTATAAAGGATTTGGATCATACTATTAAAGCTTGACTATACTCGTACATAAAGTTGTATATTACAAACAGAAAATGCACAATGTTTACATGTTATGTCTATGGAACACTTAAAAAATTAAAAAATGAAAACAAAACTCAGTTCCCAAAAGCAGAAATTGTACAATGCATGTTTACCTACATAATAGTATGAAAACTAAAGTTGATAATAAGATAGTAAAAAAAAAGAACGAATAACCACTTAATATTCACACTTCTAAGTCAACTTTATTATATAAAGAGGAAATAAAATTAAAATTATGGAGAGCACTTAATTAAAATAAAAACTTGTAGGAATTGGCTAAAATCACAGGAAGAGAAAATTTATAGCAATACAGTAATGCCTTGGTTTGTGAGCATAATTTGTTCCAGAAACAAACTACTCATATTGCAAGACATCGCTCATTTACCAAGTTAAAATGTATCGGAAATGTTTGCTTTTCTTGCGGAACAATTGCAAACCAAGCTATTCACAATCAAAGGTTTTACTGTAAATGCTTTTATTATTAAAAAAGAAGCCTGGAAATCATGAGCTGAGCATGTAACTTAAAAACTAGGAAACATGTAAAACTAATCAGTAGAAAGTAGTAAGAACTAATAAAGATATAATCAGGAATAATCAAATTAAAAAACAAACATAAACAATATAATTGTTAAGTAAATCAAGAGTTGGCTCATTGGAAAGACAAAAGAGCAAAACTCCAAAAATCTCAAACAAGAAAAAAAGAGTAACAAGGTACAGGTGAGAAAATTGAGAGACTGCTATGTACATATTTATTCCAATAAATTTTAAAATCTATTTGAAATTGTCACTTTTTTAGAAAATAAAAACTGCCAAAATTTATTCAGCAAGTGATAGACAACCTGAATGGACTGGTAGTAATATTAAAAGTTTTTAAAAATCTGTGGAAAATGTAGATGGCAGAGCCAGATGGTTTTAGATTGATTTATCTGTCTGTTATTTATACTATATAGAGCTTAGGGAAGGATGGGGAAATTCCATTCCTATGAAATCAAACACTGAAATTAATTGCACTGAACTGTGGGAAATTTACCAGCTCATAGTCTGTCTCTCCATTCCCTCCCCACCAATGTCCCCACCCACACACACACACACACACACACACACACACTCCCTTCCACACACTCACACACTCACATACTCACACACTATCCTAGCTTGTGGAGTTGGTCTAGGCAAGTGAATTTGGTTAAAGACCGCTCAACTGTGATGAAGCAATAAGAAATTTAAGAAACAGAAAGGCATGGGGGAAAGAGCATGGTTTTTGGAGGTTCAATTTTCAACTTAGTCACTTTCTAGCTATGAATTCTTAGAATACCAGTCGTATGCTGTAAATGAGCTATTTCATGTTTTAGGCCAAAGACTCATATAGTAACATGATTTATAGTAGCATTTTAATCATTTTGCATCCATATCGCACGTGGAACTAAGAGATACACAAATCAGACGTTTTTAAAACTAGCTTGTGAGCTCATAATCTCCCTCTTGCTTGGTCCTTTAGGCTTTTATTGTTGCATTTACATCGGACATCATTCCCCGCTTAGTGTACTACTATGCCTACTCAACAAATACCAGTGAGCCTCTGAAAGGATACGTCAATAACAGCCTGTCCGTATTCCTCATAGCTGACTTACCAAACCACACCGCGCCTTCGGAGAGACGAGACTTCACCACTTGCAGGTTCCCTTGTTTTCTTAGGTTTAAATTTTGCCCTTTAAACGTACTACTTAAGTTCTTAATTTCCTTCATGCCTTACAATGTAAAGAATTTCCTCAGGGTAATAAAAATCCTGGGTAAATAAAGTGCATCAGTTCTACAATTTATACATTGTATGATTCTGATTTGGAAAAGTCAAACATCCCAAAGTAAGAGAATAGTATGGGTAAATAATATCACTTTGAATTGTTTCTTATTTCCTAAATTTATTGAAAGATTTCTCACCAAAACGTGCCCATTGATCCCAAGTTGTAATATCTATAGATCATACAGCATGATTGTATTCTATATGCATTTAACCTACTTGAATTTAACTATAAGTCCTCAAGAAAAGATAGAGTGAGAAAGAAGTAAAAATATGATTACTTCACCATCCATCCCACTTGAAGGGTTTCTTCCATACAGGGAGTGTGTGAAAATAGATTTGTGAACCTACTGTTTCTACACTTAATGTCTCATGTATTGTGAGAGGATCTTTTCACTCTAGGTTTTAAAGAATATATGTATATAATACTTATAGAATATGTATATAATTATTTTATTATATTTTATTGCATAGGTAGATAGATGATAGATAGATAGAACATCAAAGTCCCTTTACTTAAATCTTAAACCAACTGCTTCATCTTAGATTCTAACAATGAAGCAGAATGTGACAACACAGGTAGACAGAAGACTTGTTAATAGTGCGTATTTGCATATGGAGGCATCAGCATAGTCTTTAGAAAGAGCATGGACACTTGTGCCACCTTTCTTGGTGTCATCACTTCCTGACTAGACTAAAGCATTGAAGAACTTCAATGTCTAACAACTTTGTAAAAAATAACGAGCTTACAAAGTTGAGCACTAGGAAAACTCCAGAAGGACAGTAAGGAAAACAAAAACAATGCCATGTCAGATAAGCCAAGAGAATAGAAATGTTCAACAATATCGAGTTCTAGTCTTGAAAGATCAAATAAAGTGAGGCTTAAAAACATTCCTTCAATTTAATGACAGGACACAATTCGTTACCCTGGGGTGATGGGTAGAACTAATTGTGGTAAGGAGTAAGAAGGGAGGGAATGGAGATGGCAAAATTCATCTTTGAAGGGCAGGAGAGGTTTCCCTGGTGTCTCCTGCTACATCTACACTATGCATAAGCTACATTTGGCCATGATTTTTATCTATACAGGAAAGATAAATGTTTCATAATAGTCATTATCTTACTGTGACTTGACCTTTGTTGTCAACTCTTAAGAGGAATAATAAGAATTTATGCTAGGTCTGTTTGAAGCTACAGCTAATTTTCCTCATTTCTACTTTTCAGGTATAGAGATTACAGATATCCCCCTAATCACGATCAGAAGTACGCTCATAATATGCAGTACTGGCACGTCCTTGCTGCCAAGATGACCTTCATCATAGTTATGGAAGTAAGCCTTTCCTAAGTTTCATTCCAGTTTGTCTCCCTTTAGCCATATATTTCTAAAGGCATCTGCTCAACAGAAAATTAACAGTATCTCAGATTGTTTTCACCGTAATTGTTGTCATACAAAGTACTTAAGGATATTTTCAATACAATGGATTGCCTCTTTTACACTTACTATTGTTGAGGATATCAAGGGGACAAAAAAGAACAAATATTGCCTCATTCCTGGTGATCAGGAAAAGGACAGAGGACCCACTGATTTTACTGACTATCTATTATGTACTGGCTCCAGGGGCTATCATAATAACCTTGTAAGTTAGACTTTATGACTCACCCTTGAAAAAAATGAATCTGAGACTCAGAAAAATTAGGTATTTGGTTTAATGATAATCCACTAATATTAGAACTGGGTTTTAACGCCAGAAGCCTCACTCCCAAGCCTCTGCTCTGTCCACTATATTAGGTTCCCTTCCTTGTGGAATATCTAGTACAATTATGGATGTAAGACATGCAATAAAAGAATTAATACAGAGGTGGTATTTGAGTAAGCTGCAAATTGAATGCTACAAATCATAAGACATGATTAGGCCAATTAGGAAGAGATAAATCAATGGAAGGCACTTTTTTCCTCTACAGTAATGCCTGATAATAGACAAGTCTATGCAAGCACATACAAATTCCAATCCATTTTTGTTTAACTTATTTTATTTTTATCAAGGTTATACATGTAACTAATTTAAAAAGTCAAATAATTCTACATGATGAAAAAGAGAGCAGTCTTATGTAATATTCCTCCCCATGTTTTTCATCTCTCTCTCTCTCAGTTCTTTGTGAATTTATCACTCTTTTGTTCTCACATTTTTCATCAGAAGTTTAGATCACCTTTCAGTCTGGTAAATTGCTCTAGGAATATTTTGATGTTTTGTTTTTGTTTATTTATTATTCTTATTAATTGTTTAATCATCCCAGGCTCTGATTCACCATCATTCTGAGATTTCTCTTCACCTTCTCTTGTACCAAACCCTTTTTTTTCCCTGTAATCTATGTTTCTCCCATTCTTGGATTGCTAGCTTATTTTAAGGAAGCTCATCTTTCAGTAATTTTCTGAGGAAAATATGGGTGATCAATTTTTGAGATCTTGAATATTGAAAATGTCTTTTCTTTCCTTATAGATGATTAATTGGTATACAATTCAAGATTGATAGTCATTTTCACCTGAAAAATTTTCTACCAACTTTATTTATGTATTCTTAAAATTTTTTAAGACATTCCCCTATTTTCTGTCAGCTTCCAGTGTTGTTATAAAATGCAATACCATGCTAATTCCCCAGTCTTTGTTTATGATCTTTTATATACCAATAATCCTTGAGAGTTCTCTCACTAGTCTTTCTTTTATGAAACTTCACAAGGCAGTTCCTCTATATTGGTCAATATTGATTGTTCTGAACCCTCACTAAACCCTGCAGATCTGAAAACATACTTACCCTTCAAGTTGAGAAAACTTGCTTGTATTCTTTCTCCAATAATTTCCTTCTATTCTCTGTTGTATCTTTCTGGAACTTCTATTATTCAGATGTTATACTTCCTCTTTTGAAAATTTAATTATCATTTATATTCTCTTCTACAAACAGAGAGATTTATATCTTTGGTTTTTTTTCCTGTTTTACTGTTCCTTGGCTCTCTTTGTCTCTGTTTTCTCTGTTCCTGTTTTTGTGTTTCAATCTCTTTCTTTCATGTTAGGTACTTTTTTACTTATTCAGATGATGGTTCTTAGCCATCAGCTTATATTTAAGAGTGAAGCAATGAAAGCTAATTATAAGCTTTGTGCGTATACATGAGGAATGCTGCTTGGTGAGTTTCACTGTAGTGTGATAAGGTAGAGATGGGACATTTTCATTTGAGACCTACAAAATTTTGATATCTATAGTTCTAATCTCACAGACTATTTTCCCCAGGGAAAAATCCTTCAACCTCCTGCCTGTCGAACTGTTTCATGGCTGCCTATTTTCTGAGAGCTGAGCAAGGCAGAAGGGACTAGGGATCTCAGAATTCAGTCGGCTGAATTTCACCTAGTTGCCCAGTTTTCAATATGGGCCACGTCTCCATCCTTCACCATCTCTAGTGCTTCCGAGTCCACAGGTTCTGTTTTAATGTCAGTTGTTTCCAGGGTGGGGATGGAGAGAAGTAAAACCTGGGTACAGATGGGAGAGAGGTTCTGAAAATTCAACTGCTTTTTATACACGTTTTTAGCTAGTTCTCTTGTTATCAACTTCATCCACACTTACGCCTTCAGGGTCCTTAATACCTTCTTTCCTGAGCTTTTCTGATGATCTGAAACAAAATTGGTTTTTGTCTTGTTGGTTTCCACCCTCACCGTTTCATCAATTGCAAGTTTAAGTGCCACCTTTCTTTACATTTTTGAGTCTGTTATCGCTATTCCCTTCCTTTGCTTTTTGTCTTTGTGAGTTATACCATTCTTTAAAAATTCCTTTGCAAATATTTTATTAGATTTTCAGGAGGGAGCATAAAGAGTGTATTTCAATAACTGTGTTCAACTGGAATTCCTATATTACATATCGTCGTATATATTTATTGATTTAAAATTGGTTGGTCTCTGTAGGAAAGTTCCAGGACAGGGACCCTATATTTTCCTTTCCTTGTACCTCCTGTGTTGAGCACATTTCACTGAATGAATGAAATGATTTGAAAGAACTGCTTGCTGACCGTTTGGCAATTCTCACCATGCCTCTGACTTTGTTGTTATGTCTCCTGCAGCACATTGTGTTCTTAGTTAAATTTTTGTTGGCCTGGATGATCCCTGATGTTCCAAAAGACGTTCAGGAGAGAATCAAGCGAGAGAAGTTAATGACTGTCAAGATTCTCCATGACTTTGAGCTTAACAAATTAAAAGAGAACCTGCAAATGGATGCTAATGAATTTGCCAAGGAAGTCATGATTCAGGAAAACAAAGTACAGCTGGCTAAATCAACCATCTAGTCGCCATAATGAGCAAACAGCTGGTTGCCTGTCTGGCTTCACGGTTTTCCCTGGGTTGGGGCCGGAGGCCAGAAGCCATGTGTCCATTTTATCCCTTCTTCTTTTTCTTAACTCAGAGTTTTTGTACACTTTTATAGAGGCCAACTTTGAGGTTGGAAGTGTACCACTTGTGTGCTCCATTGGCTGGGTCCTCCCTAGATGTTGATTCCTGGGATTCTGTAAATGATTGTTCAAAGTGCATGTGGAATCAGAATATTGGAAAATCATCGAATGTTGCAGATGCACTGGACCTGTGCTGTCCCATCACCTTCCAGTGCATCTGCACATTTTCATGGTCTTTGAGTGGGTTGTTTTATATCTCTTTTCCATCAAGAAAAGTGTTGGGACAAAAAGTAAAGAAGCGAACGAGCCTAATGAGTCACTTTATTCTGCCATTTTACACTACACAAATGAAAAAACAAAATCAGATGACATAAGAAAACGCCCATATTAAAAATATTGGGTAAATCTCATAGCGACGGTGTGTTTCTGAAATTGTCCTGAATAAATTAAACTTCTGTCAGAATTCCAGGTGGTCCTTCCGGGTAAATGCAGAATTGATTTTTCAAGAGACTTTGGGTTTCAAATGCTTGGATTTCAACAAAAGACCAAGTCAACAATTTAAAGATAACATTTTGGTGACAGTAGTTTCAAAACTAGATTGTCTTGTCTGGAAAAGAACATTAAGTTATTAGATTGCTGAAGGTCTTCACATAAATGAAAGATATTATAGAATAGTAAATGTCTCTTTTTAGTAGTTAAGGAATGCAAGACAATGTATATTGATCAATTTATTGATCTTAATATAAAAAAAGTCTTTGAATTATCTTAAGAAATTACTTGTCTTCTACAATGCCTGTTTTACATTATGAAACCTGTTAGAGCATTATCTATTTGTATAAGTTAGGTACAAGTTCTTTATGAAATTTAATCTCTTTGTTTAAAGCCATCTCAAATCTTTTAATGAGTTTACAATCTTTTCTGTGATTCATCCCTTCATACGTACTCAGTGCCTTGTCCCTATGCCTTTGACACACAAGTGGTATTGTGGTGGTTGATTTGATGTGATGTAAAATCTCAAACGTGAGCCGGCTTTAGAGAAATTGGCAGTTTAACATCAAGAGTTTAATACCAAAAATGGATCAACTAAGTAAGAAGAAGGTGGTAGATTTGATAGCTAATTGAAAAAAATTTTTGTTGACTAGTTTCTCTCATACTTAGTCCTATGCCACATGTACACTAGTTCCTGTTCTTTCCCTTAAAAAATTGCTTCATTTATATTTTTAACACTATAGAGTGAGAGATACACGTCAATTATATATTATTCGAATCTCTAGTTTCAAATTACAGTTCAGTTCCAAAAGAAGAGTGTTTTTAATTGCACATGAAAGAAGAAACTTTATCACAAGATTTTTTTTGAAGTGTTTCATTATTTGATGCTAATATATTTTTGTGGCATTATCAGTATTAAGAACTGAAGATTATGAATTTTCTAAAACCATGAGACAGTTTCCCCAATATTGGCAGTAATGATTTGCCCTCCACTGGGTAAATTTTATGAATATCTTTGTGTAATTTGGAATGATTTCATTATTGAAGCATGATTTCACCTGTGGAGGAGATATATTTCTTGGTTGAGCAAACCTATCAGTATTACTATGAAATAAGCCACCAATGCAGTATCTTTGACTTGTTAAATCAAACTTGGTGTTATTACAATATTGCACATCGTGCACTGCTCATATTGCTTTCTTCCTGGGTGCTAACAAAAATGAGTGTGGAAATTGGTTTCTTAGAGCTGTTAATTTGTTTAGACTAACAGTATTTATAGAGCTAGATTGTAAGAAAATACAATCTTCTGTACACTACAATCTAAACCAACTCAAACGTCCGATTTCTAGGATGTATGGAGAGAATAAGAGAGAAAATAGTTTTTAAGATCAGTTAATAGTTCCTATGATTGGTAGATAGTCTCCTTTTAAAATATTATCAATAAATACCTTGTGTTTATGTTTCAATTTTCTACCAAGATTTTTCCCCTTATTTCACAGATTTTAAAATGAAATACAAGTATTCATCACTTTCCTAAAAGCTTGCCAAAATCCGAAGCCAAATCGACCCAGATAGATTTGCCTTATCTAATTAAACCCATTGATTATTATGAGAGGGCTGAATTAAGAGCACTGACCACGTGTAAGTTGATAGCTGTCAGCATGGCAGATGTTTCTATCATCCAATTAAAACCATAGGGTTTTTTTTGTGGTTTTTTTTTTCAGAAATGTTCAGGAAGCATTTCAGGTTGTTTTTTTTTAAATAATTTTAAGTGCAAAAGCCCAAAAATACATAACTCTTTGCAAATGTCATCTCTAATCCTTGCCTTCGTCAGTTTTTCTTTGAACACAAGAAGCAGAATCCACTTCAAAACATTTATTTTCGAGGAATCCATCAAAAAGAAAATATCTTAATTAAGTGGAATGCGGTCTTATTTTTGCAGCATCTCATGACTCCTCCTGGATTTAGCATTCTTTTATCTAAGCCATGAAGCAAGTTATCAAGGAAAAAAAGGCAAGCCAATGATAAAGAAGAGAAGGGACAGAGGACGGAGATAAAAGAGCTCTCACCTTAGAAACCTGTGCATATTTCCATGGCGATAAAGGTGTGAGGCAGCATCGTGCAGCCGTGGGGGGATAAGAGGGATGTCTCTTTCCTAAGCCATCTAATGAGGGTGAGAGAAAAGCCAGAGATTTCAAGTTGGAAGCTACTGTGTCATAAGTAAAACGGATCCCAAAGTGATTTTATAGTGATGAATGTTATGTGTAGCCCTGGCTCCCTATTGATGGACTCCAGTTGAAGGTGAGGAATTTGTACTGCTCATTCAAAAGAGGAGTCTATTGTTTTGAAAAAAAACTATTTGTTTTTTAATGAGTTGTTATCGTATCAAATAATGTTATTAAGGAAAATAGTGTTGCAAGAAGCACCACCGGCCAGGCTTAGAAGTTTGCTACCATTATTCATTATAAGTATTATATTGATCCTTTGCTAGACAAATTATTACTCTTCTATTTTATGTGTAATAAAAGTATTTCAGTTTTTCCAGCATTATGTAAAAATTCATGAGGATATTAAAAAGAATAGCGTGGTTCAATTGCGTGAGATACCTGCTTTCCTCCCCAAAAAATGTTTGACTCGGTACATCGTTCCTATGAGTGATTGTATGCCATGCTGTTAACCAAGGAAATAAGTTCTGCGTTTTCTTTTCTTTCTTTCTTCCGTGTATGAGTGTGTGTGTGTGAGTGTGTGTAGGAGAGAAAGAGGGCGTGTGAGTGTGCGCGTGTTCACGCATGCGCGCGAGGAGGTGGGTTTGCAGGTTTGCAGGGAAAGCTGCTCTTAAGTAACATGAATCTCAAGAGATTTAAATTCATGCAGTGAATAAAGTAATATTAATTTTAAACTATATTTTCACATGAACTCTAGTTGTTTTTACAATAAAATGTTGATATAATTTTTCTGAATTTGAGTGCTCAAAGAGGTTTATTTTAAGATTGTTTTATTAAAATATAGCTAACGTACAATATTTCTCAGGTGTGCACAATAGTTATTCAACACTTATATACCTAAAGAACTGATCACCATAAGTCTAGCAACCATCTGACACTGTACAACATTATCATAGTATTATTATTATTATTATTATTATTATTATTATTATTATTATTATTTAAGCCGAGCCATCCTGCCACCTGTTGGCAACTCAGCAGCAGCTCAGCTTGGGCCGGGAATTGAACCAGCAACCCTGTTGCTCAGAGTTGCACTTTTGAGCAAGCTCTTAACCAACTGAGCCACTCAGCCAGCCCCTTATCATAGTATTATTGACTATATTGACTATGCTGTACCTTACATACCCATGACTCATTTGTGTTGTTTTTTGGGTTGTTGTTGTTTTTTTCAATTTTATATTAATTTCAGGTGTTCAGTGCAGTGGTTAAGCATTTATATAATCTATGAAATGATCCCCCCAATAAGTCTAGTACCCATCTGACACCCTACATAGCCTTTACAATATTACAGATTATATTTCCCATACTGCACACATTATTGATTATATTCCCCATACTGTATTTCACATCCCCATGATTATTTTGTAACTATCAATTTGGACTTCCTAATCCACTCACCTTTCTCACCAAACCCACACCTCTCTCCCATCTAGCAACCATCAGTTTGTTCTCTGTATCTAAAAGGTTTTTAAATCCTTTTTTGTTTAGGAACATTAATATGCATTACATGTAACATGTTTAATTCATGAAATTACATTTATCATATATAGAGATCTAAATTTCTTGAAATAAGAGGTCAGATGGTCCAGAAAATTTGGAGATGTTGGTAGTTTTTATTGTTTTGCCTCATTATTTTTTTCTACTTTGGGAGGTGATACAGGTGAATATAAAGTCCCAAGGAAGTAACTAGTATGTTGAGATATTTTCTGAATTTTCTTCTAGTCCCATCTTTCCCCTAAAGAAATCCACAACCACCTTCATGGGAATAATCTGGGCTACTTGTGAGAAATGAATGTCCCTAGATCTCTGGGAACAGAGTCTTTGGGAAAGGAGCTTTAAAAAAAAAAAGCTTCAGGGTTACCTTTGGGGAGTATAAGACTGATGACTATTTCATAAAAATGCCAAATTCCCTAACCTAGAGCATTGTTTGTAATAACTCTCAAACATTCATTTATCGTTCCAACCCATTAGGGAAGTATGTCAAGTCATGTAGACTCCAATCTGTAGAATTGCTCTAATTCTGCAGTATGCAGAAGTAGTTTAAATCATGTACCCTAAAAGTCCTAGACCTGTAATTTCTACTTAATTAAAAAGAAGTGGGGGCAGGATAAGATAAAATGTACTTGCTTTTATCAGCATATTCAAGAAAAATGCATACTGGCCAGAAATTAAGGTGAAAGCATCACATTCTAAGTAAAGGAAAACTGAATTGCAAGTAACGTGTATTGCAAGTGTTCTGTAAGACGAGCAAACATTTCTAATACATTTTAAGGTGGTAAACAAGCAATGTCTTGCAATACGAGTAGTTTGTTTCCAGAATGAATTATGCTCGGAAACCAAGGTGTTACTGTATTTGAAAGAACAAATAGATTCTTACATAGAATTTAATCAGGATAGCAAAATGTTGTAGAATAAAGGATTTGTTACAGAAAATAGGCCTTTCGAAATTGTGGAAGGAAGTGGGAAGTAAAGGTCAGGAAGGGAGATTTGGAGAAAAGACACCATTCGGCTCTCCTGAAACACGGCCATAGGTGGACAAATTGGAGCACGTACAGCTATCCAAGTGCTGGCATGAGATTGGGAAGGCAGGCTGGTGAAGAAGTCTATGGAAGCTGTCACTTCTGTGTAGCTACCACTTCTGAGACTTTGCAGCGAAGCCTCATGTATGGGCTTGGGGTCACTTCTGGTCAGGAATTCAGACTTGGAGTGGAAAAGAGTGAGAGCAAGCTTGAGCCCACTGGATGGATGCCTTTCTGTGTGTCCTTCACCATAAGTGGCCTCAAAGGCCTTCAGAGAGAAAGAAGTGCTGCTTCACTTCTGTCTGCCCATTTTGCAAATCTAACCTGACACCATAGAGGAAAAGACTCCTGGGAAATGCAGCTCCACCTCAACCAAGTTGCATAGTACAAATTACCATATAAACAAAACAAAACAAACAAAAAACAACCATTGACTGTTGATCATTTGAACAATGCGATTAAAAAGTAGAATTAATTTGCCTCCATAAAATGTTGTACTCAATGTCATGGTTGCTCACAGGTTGTGAAAGAATTGACAAGGTGCAAAGGGGTAGAAGTCAGAAAATTTATATAAGAAAGGAAACACGGGCAGAGGAGTTGCCTGGGACAGAGTTTAGAGTAGACAGCTGCAGCAGGTTTCTGTTTAGCTGGGGTTTTATATTTTTCTATCCAGGGTCCAGGGTGCTTATCAGCCTGCAGGAGGGCTGCCATTATAGTTGGTTTCCCCTGGGAACCATTCTGTTCCCACAGCTAGCCAGGGGATTCAGAGCCCAGCGATTAATTTTTAAGCTTGTTCCTGTTAACTCACAAACTTATTCTTCTTAACTCTTTACCTGTCTCATTACTCAATAACCAAAGAATAGTATTTCTTGGCAATCACATTCTAAACATTTACAAAATCTGACCAAAAACCAAGCTATTAAAAAGAATTCTCACCCAATACCAGGCTATTAAAAAAACTCACCCAATTTCAAAGGACTGAAATTGATCAGATAATATGTCCACAATCAAATGAAACTAGAAAACAATTTTTTTAAAAAAAAGATAATTAGGAAAATTATGTCACAAATTTTGTACACGGGTATTCATTTGTCAAAACTCATCCACCTCAACTTAAAATGGGTGAAATCTATAAATATCTCAACGGCATTGACTAAATAAAAAAAAAAGTAGATATTGCTACACCATCCATTTCATGGAGCATGAAATATCTAGGCATAGGTCTCCCCCCTTGTGTTTGGCAGAGCTGGGGTTCAAATCTGTGTTTCTGGTTCTCAAATTGGTACTCCTAACTAACCAAAACAACGTGTCCAATATTAAGGATCACATAGATGGACGAAAAAGTCTACAGAACTAGAAAGTACCTAAACCTGCCTTGGTCTTTCCAGTAGAATTTGTAGTTCTCACAAAGAAGCCACTTGGTGGTGACAATGCCATAAAATTGCTGCTGCAAAGAGCAAAGCCTCCTCTATCTTCCAAACATGTTACCCTGAGGGAAGCAAGACCCTCATGGCTCAGAAGGCCGTGGCTGCATCCTATATACCTTCATGCATCAACAGTTGTTAAGATCACCAAAACATTTTGCTGAATGAATGGAACATAATTATCATTTATGACATCCTTACCAGGAAACAGCACATTTCATCCTTACAGTTTTCCTGTGTTTTATATCGTATGATCCCATTAAACTCATGAGGGAATTTAGTCACGGAAGAAGGCTAACCTAGCTATTGCTAATAAATGTCAGAAGTAGGATTTAGATTCAGGGCTAAGACTGGTTCTTAAATACTATGTGGCATTTTCCACTATGTACCCATTTGATGTATTTTTATTGGCAGAATTTCTGAAGAATAAGCATCTGTGATAAAGTTCTAATATTATCTGATGGTAGAGCAGGCTGTTTTAAGGGATGGTACCTCCTATCCCTGGAAATTTTCTTTGTCCCCAAGCTCAGACCCTTTGAGACTTTCATTGCTACTCTTATTTGTCACAAAATGTTCTAAGAATACTTCTAGATGTACTCCTCTACTCTGGCAAAACCTAGCCTCTCTGGAAACATCAATGCTAGGGTAGCTGGGATCAGAAAGGCAGAATCAGCATTTGATTATTAAGCATTTTACATATTAAGTACTATTTCTTTTTTTGTGAACTCTAGTTTGTAAAATAGGGATTGCTATCTGTATGTCGTATGTAAAGAAACTGAGGCTCAGGTGGATAAAGTGTCTTCTCCAATATGTAACAGTGGACTTACTGTTTCTTTTTAAAACCTGCTCAAAAGTGAAGTGAATTAGCTATCTGCTAAAAATGGAGTGTTCATAGTTGGGGATTTTAGTTGTAATGCAATAATTTGTGAAGGCTTGCCAGGAAGATTTATGTGTCAGAAATGATTAATATTTATTCTCACAAATAATGTGAAAGCAAGAGGCAGGGTGCTACAGAACAAGTTGAGGGGAAGCAACAATACTAACGGGCTATGGTGAGGGTGACTTCTGTATCCAGATACCAAGAGGCACGACTCCAACACGTCAGCAGCACGTGCCTTTGGTGAGTCTCTGATGGATCATGGACCCTAAGAGAGAAGGACTTGATGTGTGGGAATGAGATGTCTGTACACCTGTGTCCTTACAAAAGGAAGATTCCAGAGTAAAGGGAGACATGGGCTGGAAGCACTGTGCTTGCTGACGGTTTCCTGTCTTGGCATAATGTTCTTTCTGGGAAGACAGAGGTCACCTTGGTTCTTATGAAATCATTAGCATATTGAATGGGAAAAAAATGACAAGGGTAACTGAAAGAGATTTTCAATAAGATGACAGTGGGGGGTTCAGCTTAATGTGTGTTCATAATCACTTGCTTTTCATACTGCAACTTCAAGTTGGGTTACTCTTTTCTTTCTTACATCCTTCATTATTTTTGTTACTTTACTTTTTGTCTTACTCTTGCCTTCTTCTTTCCCTTCCTTTTTCTTCCTCCCCCACCCTCTTTTATTTTTTTTTTAATTTCTCCTTTCCTCTTTTAATCATATGATCAGAACAACCCAGGAAAACTTCTCACAACTGAAAACTGTCTCAATCCTTGTTTGAAAGAGATATAAAATGTTCTAAGCTGTCTCTTGTAGGACTAATTCGTCCAAGTAAGGACATAAAGTTTTGAAGAAACAAAAAAGACATGAGGTAATTCCTTACTTGTGCAGAAATCTGTGCTGCAGCAGAAATTATTCACCAGCTTTTGTATAACAAGGGTTTTTTTATATTTAAAACTATTTTATGTCTATTGTTTATCAATACATTCAAATGTAACTATATGTTTATTCTCATGTTTTACTAAAATTTTAACAAGCAACCAAGATGAGACAGAATCACACACAAAAATAGAAAGCAGTTTAATACAGATGAATAAGGCTTTGTGGAAAAAGAGGACACAGCACCCAAGGAAATTTAGGGTTACCATCATCCTGGATGCTGTCAATCTACATTACTGGCAGAGAAATATGAAGTCACAGAGTATTTTAGTGAGGAAAAAAGCAGGTTTTACATTAGCATGATTAACATGAGCCTGCATCAGTTAAGATGGCTATTTCACTGGGGTATAATTACTTAAGACAACATTTATTATATCAGGTATAAGATGTCTTATGGATAGGCAGTTCCAGGACTTGCTCATTGTTTTAATGATACCAGCAAAAACACAAGCTCATTATTTCCTTCCACTCTGTCATCCACCACTGTTGGTTTTCATCCTCATTTTCATCACTTCATGTTATAAGATGGCCACTATATCTCTGTCATAGTGATATTTGAAGCAGGAAGAGGATGTATTAGTCAGGAACCTTAGTTGTAAACAATAAATTTACGCTTGCTAGTTTAAGCTTAAAAGTAATTTACAGTGTATTCAGCAGCTCATGAAACCATTGGAAGGGTGGGGAGAAAGACATTTGTTTCCACTTCCAGGAGAAAAATCCCAAAATCTAACTGCAAAACACACCAGAAACTTCAGCCAGTGCTTAGCCCAAAATTCCAGCAACTTGGTTTACTGAAACTTGAGTTTACTACATTGACCATGTCACCCTAGCTCTAGGGTAACCAGCTGTCCAGTCTTGCCTGGTGCTGAACAGGTTCCTGGGGACAGGAGACCCTCAGTGGCAAACTGTAAAGCCCTGAGCAAACCATTGCCACTGATGATACCAAAACCCAGGTACCTCAACCATCAACCGTCTACGATAACAAATGGAAACTCTGCAAGACCTGCTTTCCCAAGAGTGACCACTTTCACATGATTCT
>NW_017732939.1:134092-161463 GCF_001890085.2 Hipposideros armiger | reverse complement strand
GGACGCCCCGCGGTTAGGGCTGCAGCCCCGCTGCGGGCGGGCACCTCGCACACGTGGGGATGTGTTAGAGTCGTGGCATACTGTACTCTGACGTTGGTGTCAAATTAGTATTCGTCTCAATTCTGTTTTCTTAAATGTCTGTCACTAGCTTCTTTGAGGCGAAGGACTGTCAATTGTTATTGTATGCCTAGTACCTAACACATTGACTGACACAGTATAAGGGTAACTAGAACCTTAATAACTGACTTTATTAATTATTTTGTACCCATTTTGCTTAATGCATTAAAGTAAACTCTTCTTGACTTGGAACTTAATAATTTAGAATTTGTGAATGCAAAGTCTGAGGAAAAGTCTTTGCTAAGAAACAACAACACTTGAATGGTGTAATACAGAATTTAAATCTCCTAGAAAAGCTCAACAAATGACCCAGTAGAACTGAAGTTTTGGGATAATGAATTGATGCTATTAAATTATTGAATGAAAAACTTTTCAGGTTTTTTTTTTTGCCTGGACCCTGCCTATCCTTTCTGCCTTCCCCCCTACCCCCAGCATCACCATCCATTTTAGGGGTAGATATTTTGAAAGTTAATTCTACCCATTTAATGAGCATCTATTTCTAGACAATTTACCTTACCAAGCACCCCTATTTTATGCTATTTAATTTCACAACTTCTTGTGTTTTAGGAGTTAACATCACCACTTTAATATGCTAATATTGATACATAATAAACACTTTAAGGAATTAGCTCACAGTATTCACCAGGTCCTGACGCCTCCCCAGAACACATAGCAGTCAATAGGTTCAATGTCACATGTATATCTTACATGTTGCTAATGAAAGCAAAGCCTCATTAAAGCCAGCTACAAGCAGAAGCAGCAATATGAGTCTGTTCTTGCCTATTCTCAATGTTTGTGGGACAAAATGATACATTCGGGGATTGAGAATTCACTGATTAATCCTTAGTCTGACCCCGGTGACATCTATGCATGTTTATATAACTTTTAGCTTATATTCACACCCTCTCGCCTTCTGAACCACATCCTAATGCCACTAAGGACTTATATTTTTGCTATTTCAGGTCTTTTTCTTAAAAAATATTCCAACAGTTTTCTCTTGAACTTGTGCCCACTGTTTTTACTCCCAAACTGTCTAAAATGACAGATTTTATAAATTAAAATAGCTGACCATGATTTCAGTCAGTCTCCAGGAAGGAGAACCTGAACAAGAATTAAAGTATAAGCTGAAAACACAATTCCTTCCAGATGATGGCTCCTGAGTAGCATTTAACTGGGGTGCTGAGACTGCCTGCTGACCTCAGCAAGTCCTACTTAAGCTTCCATGTTCATATTACATTCTCATTAACCCAGGCCAACCTCTGCAAGAATCTCAGAATATTCTTTACAGAGAACATACATGATAATAATGTCTGATTTCAGAACAAGGAAGTAATTCTTAGTAGTAAGGGGATGGAGTAGGGTAGGCAGCTAGTAATTAAACTCATTTCAATGTTAAAAGAAAATTGGGGGGGGAGAAAAGCAGAGAACATAACACATTATCAAATAGATAAAAAAACACATGAAGTATTTGCCATAGTTTCACCCTATGGGATTAAAGGAAATGCAATAAAATGGCTGGAGAGATAAAGGATAAGATGTGTAAGTAGGTATGGAGAGGTGTGTCATATTTGACCAGGAGAAGCAATTTGAGAAGATAAAGGAATCCAGACATGGACAAACATGATGTTTTATCAGTGTTACTTGTTTTTAACACTGTTTCTTTTCCTCCAAAAATCACAAACTTTTGAAATAATGTTTTTTGGTTTTTTTTGGTCTCTGTTGCTAGATTGCAAGTTCTGTAAAAGCAGGGACCATGGTTTGTTGTTTATCTTTTTATTCTCTGTGCTTCTTAAATTTATGTTTGTTGAATGAATGAATGAATAAATCAACAAGTGAATAAAATATAGGTGACATATATGATATAGAGATGGAAGTTTATGTATTTAATAATATAAATTTTTATTGGGAGTTTACCCTCAAATGGCATCTGAGCTGAGAGGCTAAATGCTGAGAAAGCTGCTTTATTAATGGGCAACATGTAAGAAGTGCTCATGCTCTCAAATTCCATTAGTATTCCATGCTGAGAATTGTAGACTATAGCTTGCGTGAGAAGTATTGCTTTGAAGGAAGGATGTGATGGTCACAGTTATCGTACTTTGTTGGACATAGAAATGTCTATACATTCTTAATTTTCAATCCATGTTACTATTCATGGGGCCTTGACTAGTGTAGATGCTCATGGCCAGCAGGAGACTCAAAACTGATGTCCTTTCTCTACTGTGAGGAGCACTGGGACTAACAGAAAACAGTGTCACTGCCCTAGTGTGACTCACTGGAGCTGATCCTGATTGTCACCTTCACTAGGGGGGGGGGGGAGAAGTCCAGGTTCATTATATTTATTTTTTTTAGTTTTATGAATAAGTCCTGTATAACACAGCAATTTATAATTCTGAAGTGTTAATTGGTATCAACAGAATAACTCCCATAGAAGGACTAGTATTATCTCTTGAGACTGAAAAGTTAACTGACTAATGTGTTTCTTCAAGCTGATAAAGTAGCCCAGCTGGGCACCTAATCTAATGGAATCCAGGGATCTTTCCACTCTGATTCCAAGGAGGACCCCGCCCCATGGGGAGGCGAGCTGTGTGGTCTCAATCTCACTATGCCCTCTCCTGTCTGTTACTCCCCCGCAGTGGAACCTACAGTGACCATCTCCCCATCCAAGACAGAGGCTCTAAACCACCACAACCTGCTTGTCTGCTCGGTGACAGACTTCTATCCAGGCCACATCAAAGTCCGGTGGTTCCGGAACGGCCAGGAGGAGACAGCCGGCATTGTGTCCACCCCCCTTATTAGGAATGGGGACTGGACGTTCCAGATCCTGGTGATGCTGGAAATGACCCCACAGCGAGGAGACGTCTACACCTGCCACGTGGAGCACCCCAGCCTCCAGAGCCCCATCACGGTGGAGTGGCGTAAGGGGCAGTTTGTTTCCTTTCACTGTGGGCCCCATGAGACAGAGCTGCCCCAGCCCATCTCATCCCTTCCCTCGTCCCTGGTGTCACCACTGAGCTGGAAATTCCAGGAACTAGAATGCCTCTTGTGCCATGGCAGGGACATCGGAAGAACCACAACCTCACTGCCTTTGCAGTCACTAGGAGGTCACTATACACCATGGCCCCAGAACCCAGCCTGGTAGCTCTGAGGGACTGACTGTTACAGCTGGTGACTGGGGTCTTAGGGCCTAAGGTTAGGATGTGTCTTGAGCAGCAGGGGTCTGCTTCCCACTTTCTCTCACCCGCCCAACAGTGTCCACGGATCTGTGGTCTGGTCCTCCTCTAGGGGATGGTCAGAATGGAGAACTAGGTTCCCTTGGCACATCCCCGTCCTGTACCTCAGGCCGAACTCAGGCTTCCCAGAGGGACCCTGTGGGTGTGGGACAAAGGCTGACACTCAGGCTCTGCCCTCCAGGAGCACAGTCTGAATCCGCCCAGAGCAAGATGCTGAGTGGCGTCGGGGGCTTCGTGCTGGGGCTGCTCTTCCTCGGGCTGGGCCTTGTCATCCGTCACCGGAAACAGAAGGGTGAGGAGCTCTGGGGACCTGGGGACGGTGAGCTGTGACTGAGACTCTGTTGAGGGAGGTCTCTGCTTGTAGGTATAACTCTTACCTCCTGACCCTGAAAGAAAGGAAGGAGGCTGGGTGGGTGTGGGTGTGGGGGAAGACATTGAACTCTGACTTTACTGGCTGAAAGGTCGCCCTACCACAGAGGTGAATGGTGGAGTGTATTCTAGGACTTCCTTACAGGTCATCATCTCACTGGCTTCTTTCTGGAAGCTTCTTCTTTTAAGAGGGTCAGACCATTGTCTTCTCTTCCTTCTAGTGATAGTTTCATTCATGGGGGATGGGGAGGAGGTGTAAGCTTAGGGCAGTTAAGGCCTTGCGGCTGATGGGCAATGAGGAAATAAATTTCCGGTTAAGTTGCGTATCTCATTTTTCTTTGGGGTGAGTGAGGGCCTGCTGTTTGTGTAATGAGATCTTTCTCTGTGTATCTTCCTTCTGTAGGTCTTCGTGGGCCCCTGCCAGGTGCTATTTCTGCTCTATTCATTGGGGGGTGGGAGAGGGGTGACTGATAAAAGAGGGAAGGGCATGAGGTGAGTATACCTGGACACAGTGGTCTGGTTCATCGCCTGTTCCCTGCCACAAGATCACGAGTTGGGGGAGCACTTTGCCCAGTTTCTGTAGAAATCCCCAGAGGTTGTTGTCCAGAATCAGGCCATAACTTTGGTGGCATCTTTCTGTGAAACTTGGAGCCAGAGCCCGTCTTGGGTGTAAGACACCAGGACGATGCCCACTTCATGCCACATATTAGTGGCTACTGCCTGTGGATTTTTATAAGTGACAGAAAGAGGCTCCAAGTGATGGAAGCTAGGTAGTTATCATCTAATTTACTAAAATGAGTGAAATCACATTCCACAGAAGCGTAACAGCGACTCCCCAGCCTCCCACACATTTACGTTAGGCTGACATGCTCTGTCGTCTTTAGCTGATTTCACCTTTACACTGATATGGGGGAGGCGATGACGACATGCCCTCGACCTCAGCCATCTCTGTCTGATGCTGTAGGGCTCCAGGGGAGGGGAGAGGACGTCCCTCAGGGTGCCCCGTGCCAATTACTCTCTTTCCTGCAGGGCTCCTGCACTGACTCCTGAGGACACTTTGACTGGCCTTGGTCTTCTCTCTTCTGAAATGCCTGCCTGCCCTTGCCCAGAATTCCCAGCTGTCTGTCAGCCTGTCCCTCTGAAACCTGAGTCCTACAGTGACACTGATGGACTCAGGTCACCTCCTGTGATCCCCACCCCAAGGATCTGCCTGCCTTGCTGCTTCCTGCACGGACCCCGGGAGCCTCCCAACAGCATCTGCTCAGGCCCCACGGCGTTTTCCTGTGTCTTTTCTCCCCCACAGACTGTTCAAGAGAAGCACATCGAAACCATTTACCTGTCTACACAGCTTTAATCATAATTAAACATATTATGAGTTATCTGTATCCTGAACTTCCTTAGATGAGCAGAGGTAGGAAAGCAAGCAGAATGCAAGGAACATATTTTGAGGTGACCCAACCAACCTGGAGCCATGTGAGGGTGGAAAGATGTTGAATGCAGTGGCCTCAGGATATGCTGCCTCTCGTCTAGTCTGATGAGAAGTAAGTAAGGACAGTGGAATTGTTTGCTGACTCATACAGTGGGCTCTGGTTGCTGGTGTTTCAAGCATATCCTGGCAAGTCACATTGATCAAGGGCAATTTTTATTTTTGAGGAAGTATAGCCAGCAATAAAAGTACTATTTTTGGTTTCAAGTGATAGAAATCCAACATAATTTTATTTTGTTCAGGTTACAAGTCAGCCTGGGGTCAAGTTGATTTCAGAAGTGACCAAGTCCATATATTCAGTGAGATCTTCATCTATCTCTTTTCTGTTTTATCCCCATCTTTCTCTCTTTTCTCTGTGTCACTCTTTGTCCCCGTATATTTGTATCAGTGTGTTTCTCTGCATCTTTGTCTCTGTCTCCCTTGCTGGGTCTCTCACTGCATCACTGCTCCTGTCTCTCATTTTTCCCTATCTGCATTTTTTTCACTATTTACCTGCATCTGTTTATCCCTCTGTGTTTCTTTTTGCATCTATTTTCTGCATTTCTTTTTCGTCACCTCACATTTAATCCCATGTCTGTTTCTCTCTGTGTGCGTATCTCTCTCTCTCTCTCTCTCTCTCTCTCTCTCTCTCTCTCTCTCTCTCATGTTTCTAAAGCGTCTACCAGCATTTTAATCATTTTAGCCAAGATTCTGATTGGCTCAACCTGGGTAACAGTCACACTTAACAAAAACATCACCCTCTCCGTGGTAGGCAGTCAGCATCGTGCTCATCACACTTACTGGGAACAGGGACCAGATTTTCCAGCTCCTGTGTTGCTGGAGTGGTGATGTCTACACCTGCCACGTGGACACCCCAGACTCCAGAGCCCCCTACATTGGAGTGATGTAGAGGCAGTTTGTTTCTTGTGGACCCCATAGGACAAATGGCAGAGCTCCCTCTGGTTCTAGGTTCCCTGCTGGGGGTGTGGACTCACACCCATCCCACCCCTTGTCTCCTGCACAGTTGCCTGGTGCTGCTGCTGAGCTGGAATTCTCAGAGGATAGAGCTCCTTTGTCTGTGAACATAATGACTTGTCGATTCCTGATGACATTCTCTTCCCAGGTGTTGGGAAGGAAGGTCACTACACACTGTGGGTCCTTACACATGGACTCCATCTCAGTCTCTGGTCCTAAAGACACGGGTGGCTGAGAGCATCTCTTAGGTTATAGAAGGCTAATGCTCTCGAGGGGCAAGTGTGCCCTCCCCCCACCCCCTCACCCACCCACTGGGCCTGAAGAGCCGATGACAGGGCCTTCCGTCTCCTGGATGAGGTCAGAATGGAGAGCCAGGCTTCCTCCATCTCCTGCAAACCAGGCTGCACTGCAGGTCATCAGGCAGGGACACGGGTGTGGGGACAGACATGGTACTTGGGATTCTCCTCCTCAAGGCCAGAGTCTGAATCTGCCTAGAACAAGATGCTGAGTGCTCAGAGTTTTTGTGCTGGTTTGTCATCTTCCTCAGGGTCGTCACTGTCACTCACTATCTATAGGAGTAAAGATGGAGTGACACCCCTGGGGAAGTGGAGGGACTTGTGTTGGGTGACCAGGGAGCCCTCGCTGTCTGTATGCAGCTGTTTGCCTTTGTCTCTGCAAAGGCAAGAGGCAGGGCTGGATGCTGAACCAGACTCAGAGTTTAGGGAGATATTGAAATCAGATTTTTCAGTTGAAACATAAGCCCTATTATAAGGGTGAGTGGTAGAGTATATGCTGGGACATTCTGACAGTTCAACATTGTCACGTTGGCCCCATGCTGGGAGATTCCTTCTTAATGACAGGGTCAGAGTCCTCTTCTAGTGACAGTTTCATAGAAACAGCTATTTTTTGCACTCAGGTTTCATTGGGTAATAGAATTTTTAATGGATTATTTAATTAAAATAACAGGTGCATCTTTTATATACAAGTTTGCTAACAAAAAAACTCTGAGTCTTAGTAGGCATATACCTTGGGTAAAAGCGTATGGGTGTACTAGACAGTAACCTATTAGTCATGAGCATTTGGTCTTGCCTTCAATTATATCAGTCAGTATGTCCTCTGGGGACAGTGGCACTCACCAATACTCCATAGCTGCACATTTTCCAGCCTCCTCTGCCATTAGGCTGGGATCATGTGACTAGTACCAGCCAGTGGAACTTAAATGTGGGTGTGAGTTCTGCTTTGTCTTCCTCTGGAAGCCATTGTTGCGGTGATGGTGCAAAGATGTTGGAAACTCCGTTACCTGAGTCCCTTGAGTGACTATGGAATTGAGTTCCCTTTATTAAGCTAAGTCACTGAGATTTGATTTTCACTGCAGGTTAAGATCTTACTGAACATTGCCCTTCCTGACTATAATGGAATGTTTAACTGAAGATGCAAAGTTCATAAGTCAAAAGGGTGAGTCACTGACTTAATGAGAGTTAAGTGACAATGAATTTTTGAAGATATTTGTTTTCCTTCCACCCGAAAATACATGTATTCCTGCTGATGAGAATAGTGCTTCTGTAGGGGATGCTGTCTTGATCCACCTAGATTCCTCCCTTTGGGACTGAAAGATTTATTCCCTTAGTTGCTGAGAATGTTGATGCTGGAATTACCTTAGGTGAGGGGAGCTGTCTTGCCTAATTTTACCTGCTTTCTCCAGGTGAAATATATGTCCAGTGACTGCTCTGTGGGGGTATAAAGGTCCTGAGCTCTGCCTGATCTTGGGCCAACTTTGAAGGGCTCTGCAGCTTCTGAACTCCCTGGGGGTTAGGCTAAGACCTTTTTAGTGACTACGGAACAGCCCAACTTCTAAAATCCTGCTTTAATTCATGAGTCATCTTACATAATTCTTCTTTCAGTTTCTATTGAAATTTAAATATATTTGTTTCTGTGTCCTCTTCCCTTAATTATGGCCAATGTCTCTTATCCCCCTTCTTGAAATATGAAGGTACTGGCATCGCTACTCTTTCTTTCCCTTCTCCCACACACACTTTGTGAAACAGAGGTGTCTGCACCCTTTCAAAATATACATTGTTGAAGCTGAAAATATTGACATTCTGCTGGAACAATAATTGTCTTTGGGTTTTGAACATGGCTTAATTCTAAAAGTGGAAAAAAGTTGTTTATTACATATAAATATCACTTATGTAGTCAAGAATTTTAGGCTTGCCATGGAGCTGCTGTAGGATCTCTTTTTAGTGACGTTCTGGGTTGAATCCACTGTTTTTTACATTCCTTGCCTTTCTATTTTCTGAACAACATCACTTTACTAAGTCTTAGTCTTAATTTTCAATATAAATATGTGTGGTAGGTATATTTTAGATCCTTTTATGTCTATCAGTACTTTTATTCTTCATGCTTTATTGTGATTTTGAACAGATGTACATTTAATAATAGAAAATAATTTTCCTTTAGAACTTTCAAATTTTTCTCATTATCGTAATGATAGAAGTATCTGACAGTCTGATTGTTTTCTCTGTTCAATTTGTTTTATTTATTTTCTTTTACTGAGCTATTTTGTGATCTTCCTTTAACCTTTGAGGTCCTGAAATTTTAAAAATGATGCACTTAAGTTGTCTTTTTCATTAATTTTGTTAAGTATCTAACAGCCCCATTTTATGTAAAGAATTAGGTCCTTTATATGAGGAAAAGTTTTTCTTATCACTTGTTATGATAATTTTCTCCCTTCATTTCTATTTTCTCTCTAGGTCTGTTAATTTGATGTTGGACTTCCTGGGTCTGTTTTCAATGTCTTATCTTTTCTACCATATATTACATTTTTTTGTCTTTTTTTAATTTCAGGGAGATTTTCTTGATTTAATTTTCCAATATCCCTATTAAACTTTCCAGTTTTTTTAGCTCTCTATTATTACTTTTATAGATGCAATTCCTTTTCACTTCTAAGAATTCTAATTAGAAAGGCTTTAATAAATTGTTTGCTCTTACGTGAACTTTCTTTAATAAATCTGTGATTATTTTCATTTTATTTTATTCTCATCTTCCCTTTCATATTGCAAGATTTTCTCAAACATTTGCTCTGCCCTCTTTAACCTTGTCTTTCACATACTGTATAGCATTTTGTTTCATTGGAAGATACATTTCTTCAACTCTCCTCTAAACTTTACTAAATTGTATCTGGTTCCTGGTTCCTTTCTCATGTTACTTAGTTCTCTTCTTTTATAAATTCTTCATAGTTTGTAATCATATGTATATATTTACTTCCTCTGGAGTATAAGTTTTTTGAAGACAATGAATGTATCTGCTCTCACATTACTTTAATATACTCAGAACATAGTTTGGTATGTATTATAACACTGGTACTCAATGACCATTTTTGCTTTATTGTTTGAATTAGCAAATATATTAATAAAGTTTGGGGCTTAGTCCAGTCAATAATAAAGGGAACATTACTTTGCTTTATTTTGCTATTATTCTTTGTTGCTATTATTTCTTAATCTTTAAGTTTACATTTCTGAGAGGGTCTTATAGTCAAGTAGGATTTGGATACTCAGGGTTTCCTAAGTATGATAAAAAAAGAGAAAAATTTTAAAACCATCATAACTTCAAATCGAATGCTTCTGTGCCTATATTTTTTTCTTTCCTGGAATACTTTTTAAAAAACCTTTGTATTATGGAAAATTTCAACTATATACAGTAGTAGCAAGAATAGTGCCATATATCAACAGTCCAGCTTTAACAATGATCAATTCCTGGGAAATTCTGCAAACTCATCCACTTAGTTTTTCATGCACACTGGATTATTTTGAAGGTAATCTCAGACATCACATCATTTCATTCTTAAATATTTTATTATAAAATCTAAAATATAATGACTTTTTAGAAACATAACAATGCCATACCACACCTAAAATTAGATAAATAATCTTTCAGTACTGTCAGTATTCAGTTTTCCTGATTGTCTTACAAGAATTGTTTTTTTGTACACACATTACAGTAGTTCCCCCTTATCTGAGGGAAATACAGTGTGAGATTTCATCATGCCATTTAGAACGGTGTGCAATTTAAAACATATTAATTATTTAATTCTGGAATTTTCCATTTAATATTTTTGGACCATGGTTGACCATGGGTAACTGAAACCATGGAACACAAAACCACAGATAAGGGGGAACTACTATATTTTATTAAACTTATATTGACAATATCCTTTCCAGATAAGTATTATTAGCGCTATTTTGCAGATGATGAAAGTTATTTCTTCACCATAGCTTTAAATAGAGAATATGTGATAAGAAAGGAAGGCAGCTGCAGAAATGTCAAGTATAGAGAAGAGAAGTTTGGGTTTTTCCACATATTTTCCAACATAAACAGGCTTAGAGAGGTTCAGACATACACTCACAGACACAGAACTAACAAGTGACAGAGTTGAGACTAAATTCTAAAGTTCATGTCTTTTGTTGAATATTTACTACCATTTTATGTCATGTATTATTCATTCTCCCTTTCTCAACTCTCTCTTTCTCCTACTTCCAGTTCCTTTTCTTCTGTCTGTTCTATATATTCCCTTCTCCCTATTTCCTTCTATTCCCACCTGTGCCTCAAGTCAGCTGCCGGGCTACCACAGCTCTCACCCGTCACCTTTTAGCGAGCAGGCCAGGCCACCACAGCTCTCACCCGTCACCTTTTAGCGAGCAGGCCAGGCCACATGAGGCATGTGCTTAATTTAAAGCCCTTCAGGTTCTATACACCACTTCTTTTTGTATTTCTCCTTTTGCCCTGTGAAAGGGTGCTAAGCCAACTAAAAGGGATTAGATTTAGAAGCCTCTGTTCATTGTGTACCACAGGCAAAAAGTTCTTGGATTTTGCTTTGAGAGAGTATAAACATTTTCAGTAATAGAATGTGTACTAAAACATAAATCATCTTCTCTGTTTTTGTTGAAGCTGGGTGATGAGTACATGAGGGTTCATTGTACTATTCTCTACTTTTGTGTATGTTGGAAAATATGTTTGTGAAAAAAATTCAAACTTCTCTTCTCTATACTTGACATTTCTGCAGCTGCCTTCTTTTCTTATCACATATTCTTTATTTAATGCTACAGGGAAGAAATAACTTTCAAAATAAAGTCTCATGTTGTACACCTTAAATTTATACAATTTTTATTTTTCAATTACACCTCAATAAAACTGGGGAGAAAAGTGTAAAACACAAAGAAAGGTTAATTTCTGAAGTAAATTTCTTATGACCCCAAGATTAGGCCAAACTTTTAAAACTATTTAAATAAAGACAGGGCCAGCCGAGTAGCTCAGTTTGTTAAAAGCGTGAGCTCTGAGCAACAGCGTTGCTTGTTCAATTCCCACATGGGCCAGTGAGCTGTGCCCAAACCCCAAACTGAGCTGCCGCTGAGCTGCCAACAGGTGGCAGGATGGCTCAGCTGGTGAGAACATGTGCACCTAACAACAAGGTTGCTGGTTCAACCCCCGCAAAAAATAAATAAATAAAAATAAAGACAAACATCCTTGTGTATTTTATGCCTTTTCCATTCTTCCCCTTCTCTTTATGTCACCATTTCGTGCTAATGGAATGTATGGATGCAGAGAAATGGAAACATTCTTAACAAGTCTCAGAAGCACAGTTCCTCTGATTATAGTGAATTCTGTCATGTGAAAATAGATTCACACTTCAGCTGAAACTCCATACCTAAAGGTTTGTTAATCAGATTTAGTCACCAAGCGTTCCACTGTTCTCATACAGAACAAGGGCGATCTTACTAAACAACTCCGTATGACATGTGTATCCTAGAGCGGGGAGGGCCATGGCATGACTGCTTGGCTCCTGATGACAGCTGTACCCCAAAGACCCTGAGGTTCCGGTTTTATATCCCATGAGGGCAGTATGATTTCACTATTACTCATGACAACACATTTTCCCTTTCACTCCAGCCAGCTCCCCATACACAGCACCAGATAAAAGGGTGTGTAGACTGTACTCGTCTATCATCACTATTGGGGAAACAACTATAAGTTAATTGTCCCCACAGTAGGCCAGTATTGCCAGCTTCCTACTTATTTCTTTTAATTTTGATTTTTTAATTAATTTATTTTCCTTTTTATGAGGTATATTTGACATTATATTAGTTTCAGGTATACAATATAACGATTCAATATTTGTATATATTGTGAAGTGACCACCCTAATAAGTCTTGTTAACATCCCTCACCATACATAGTTACAAAAACAAAAATTTTTAACATGTTATGTTGGAATATGAATCAAAACAAACCCTAAGCATTTGGTTAGTATGTTTCTTTTTTGTTGTATAATTTCTCTGTTTTCTATTTTTCCTTGCAAATTATTTGAAGAGATGGCGTTGTCTGTCTGTTAGAACTTCCATAGTCTGGATCTTGTTGGCTGTATCCCTATAATGTCATTTAGTGTGGGATTTGTGACTTGGGCTCCAGAAAATATAACACCAATTGTTAACATGTATTGACTGCTTACTATGTGTCAGGTTATGTGTGAAGTGCTTGATTTGTAACAAAATGTATTCCTTCAAAATCCCTAAATTGTTGTAGTTAGTATAAACCTGATATATTTTATGTGATTTTTAAATTATGTAGATTTTATACAGTATATTAAATATCAATCATTATACTTTATGCACACAATCAGAAATAATTCAAATAACTCAAATAATTGTTCAAGAATCACATAATTTAACATCATGAGGACTGATTTCTAATTTTGTTTATCATAATGTCATGTGGTGATCCCACTTTTAATTATTAGCTGATACCAAAGGAAATGTTTGGAATTATTTTTTAGAATTAATTTTAATTATGTTATATTAAAATTATATGAAAACTTTATAAATGAATCCCTTTAATAAAATGCAACTACCATTAAATTTACTGTCTTCAGTATTTTATGGGGAAAGAGTCTGAGTAAGGCAGCATTTGTATATTTCTGGAACACTGGTCATAATGCCATTCAATGTAATCTTTACATTATAATAACACAAACACACACACGCACCATCTCCAAAATGCTGGGTTCTTACCTTATGCATCATTGAAATTTATATTAAATTTATTCAAAATCCTATTGCCAAAAACTTCTCAGCACATTTGTATATTTTCAGGTGACTTTTCAGGTGACAATTTTTTTATATTAAAATTTTATATATTCGGGATCATAATTGCTGATTTTTTTGTTTTCTTTTTAATACACTTTATTTTAGAGCAGAATTAAGTGGAAGATACAGAGGTTTCACATATACCCTCTGTCCCCACACATGCATAGCCTCCTCCTTTATCAATATCCTGCACCAGAGGGGTATATTTGTTACAATTTTTGAACCTACACTGACATATCATAATCACCCGAAGTTCATAGTTACATTATCGTTCACTCTTGGTGTTGTACATTCTATGGATTTTGACAAATGTATTGTATAATGACATGTATCTACCATTATAGTATCGTGCAGAATAGTTTCACTGCCCTAAAAATCCTCTGTGCTCTGTTACCTACATTTTTATGATTATCTCTGGCTTAGATTTCCTGCATCTACTAATTCTTAGTCTGCGTTTTAAATTATTCTCTTACTTTTACCTCACAGGTAGCTTTTTTCTCCTTTGATCTTCCCCACCTCCTCCCCAAAGTAAACATACATAAAGATCTGTTGCATATAACATGCTTGACTAAAAAATTATGGGCTATAAGGAGGGGACATATTTCTTATTAGAGTAAAACCCCAAAGTCAAATATTACAACTTTTGTCCTAAGAGTTCTCTTAGCAACCCTTTCACCAATGATATGTCACTGATCACTGTTCCCTATCTATTGGCTCAGCCTAACCCAATCTCAGCCCCTTATTCTAGAGAGGAAAAAAATCCTCCAATTAACACATGACAAGAAATTCATCCATAGCTTTACGTTTGACTGTCCTAAATCATTAAAGGGCTTAGAAAAACAAAAGTGCTTTTCATAAATACATAAATTCATGGTGGATATAGCTACCAATGTTTTCTTACGTATTTGTATACTATGTATAAGGCACTGCCTACACATCAAGATTATTCAAATTCTGCCAATAACTCTGCAAGGAAAGTATTATCACTCCCATGTAATGGATGAGAAAAATATGGCTCAGAAATGTTTGATATTTTACTCAGTGTTATAAATTTTTTTAAAAAATAGCTATAAATCCAGTGCTGAGTCCTGGATTTGGATTAGGTTTCTTTGTACTGAGCTATGTTGTATCAATTACTGTGTTGTTATTGTGTCTCTTTCCCCCAGTTACATTTTAAGTTCACTGATGCAGATAGTGTGGTCAGGGACAGCCTTATACGTTTTATACTGTTCCATAACATTATCCTAGATGAGATGTACAGACTCAGTAGTTGCAGAGTGGAAAGGCTGAGGCAACATGCCTAAAACAATTTCAAAATGCAAAATGACTTCAATTCAGATCATGTACACTCTCAGAAGTGAGCTTGTGGACACACTGGGGTGAACCAAAGGATCCCCCTGTTGACCCACTTCCTCTGCAGGGGTTCCCACTGGGAGACAGTGAATCTAGACAGGAAGCAGCACCCATAGCTGTCACTACATTATCTCAACCATGTTATCCCTTGGGGGATTTCTCTCTCATAGGCTCATGCTTCCCTTAGTCAGGAGTGGTGAGGGGCAGGGAACAGGAATTTGGGATATTTTGTTGCTCCCCAGGGCACACAGGGACACACATGGACTTACAGGGATTCAGTAAGCCTAATTTAGGCTTATCTGCCTAGAAAAGTTCGCAGCCATATTCACTCTACTGTCCCCGACATGCCATGGTGGCACAGGAAAATGTATGTGGTTGTCTAGCAGGGATTCACGTAGGACGTCAGGCAAGCTACACGTGCGTCCTAGGGACTCTAGATATGTCTGTGGTTTCTACTCCCATCCCTTTTCCCCTTGTTACTAACCGTAAGTAAGGACACAGTATTGGGTCCTTCTCAGGTACCCACTTTATTGTCTTATTCTAACACTCTCCTAACTGAATTCCATTTCCTTTCCTGCCTAGAGAATTCTTATCTCCTCAAGGGTGAGGCGAGGAGAAGAAAGCTTTTACTTCATTTGTTCTCCACAAATTTAAAGTTTGGGGAACAAATTTTGACTTCTTGAGATTCAAAATTTCATTCTACTAATTTACTTCTCTGTTATAACTTTAAGAATTATATTAAATGAATACAGATTTATTTCTTGGTTTTTGCATTTCTCTTATAACAAATCTACACCAAGGGCAGAGGGCATATATTACCTTCATTGATGCCTCAATTGGGGTGGGGGTGGCAATGGCCAAAGGTGGGAACACAGGGAAGAGAAAAATATTACCCTCAGCTCAGATAGCAAAATATTATCAGGCTGTACTTGTTTTCTTTTGTGTTACTGGGAATGAATCATGATCTGAGAGATGAGATAATGGGCCTGAAGCATAAAGAGTCATGGTCCTAGCCAATCCTGAGATGAAAGACAGGAAAAAATTCAGTAAAGACTTCATCAAGGGGGTTTTATTGCTTCTATGGAGATATTAGTTCAGGGTCACTGAGGGATTCAGTAGTGGGCAGGCTACTTCAGGAATCCCATAATAGATAACAACTGAGAAAAGAAAAAAACATTCGGAGGTTGGGGGAGGATTCTGAGGGGTATGTGGGACCTAGGGGGACACAGCACCTTAAATCCCAGAGAAGCAGTGAGAGAAGGAGTGTAGGAGGAAAGAAGGAATATGATGTCCTAGGCCAGGAAACAGCATGTCATCAGCATGTCCACTTTTCTGCCCTTGTAGACAGGCGATGTACCTGCAATAAGACAGACATGAGATTGATGGGTCCTGGGAGGATGTCCTAGGAGACTCCTGTGCCATTGTCTTTTCAATCATATTTGTGTTCACAACCTCCCCCACTTTTCTGCTTTTATAAATCTGAACCCTTACCTCCCCTTCATAAGGGCCCTTGGCGTCTGGAGGTGCCACCTGAGCGCAGGCCTTGGATAATGAAGACAGTGCCCACCACGATGCCCACGAGGCCCACAGCCAGGCCCAGGGCGCAGACCACGGTCTCCGTCAGCTCTGACATGGGGGTTGCAATCTCAGGCTCTGAGGAAGTGAAATTGTGAGGTCAGAAGACAGAGTGCTCTGAGCATGTACCTGGGATGGAATGGCGGGGGGTGGTCCTGCAAAGACTAGGGCTTGGAGAGGAGGGTGAAGTCTATCCTCAGGAACCTTTTAAGTGTTAAGTTCAAGGCCATGAGAGTTAGGGGGTGATAGGCAGGATGCTCTGATCTGGCAGAGAAAAGAAGGTACCAAAGGGGTTGGGCTCACACCTACCCCAGTGCTTCAGAAGCGGCTCATCCAGGCCCCAGTGCTCCACCTGGCAGTCATAAACGTCGTCAGCAGAAGGGAGGAAGGTGAGGTAACTGATCTTCAAGAAGGAATCATCATCCTTGGTCAGGAAGCTGGTCTCAGAAACCCCCTCTGTGACTGGGTGCCCATTGCTCAGCCACGTGATGTTGAGCACAGGAGGGAAGATGTTGTCCACCAGGCAGATGAGGGTGTTGGGCTGGCCCAGCGTCACTGGGGTCTTGAGGAACACGGTCACCTCAGGAACCTCTGTGGTGAGGAAACAGCACTGATAGGACCTGCGAATAGCTCTGCCCCAAGGTTCCACACTGCATCTCGGAGGAGCCTTCCCGCCGATAGAGGAAGAGCTGTTTCCCTCCCTCTTGTGAACCACAATACACTGTGCACCCTCTATCCCCATGCCTTCCTTCTGTGAACCTGCATATTAAAATTGCAGGTCTGTGGGACCCCTCCTTGAGGGATTCAGGATTGTGTTACTGGAGTAAGAATCCTTGTATTACGTGGAAATAGGCAATTTGGGAATGGGAGGGGATGAGGGTTCAGTTATTATTACGAGAAGATCTGCAGACTCCTTGGAAGAGAATATTATAGAGTAGTGACCAGTATCCACCACAGGGAAGGAAGGGAGTGAGAGCTCGTGTGAAGGGGCAGACTCAGGAAGATGGCAGAGCTGGGCACACACCATTGGTAGCTGCAGTGTAGTTGGAGCGTTTCATCCAGAAGCCCAAGTTGTGCTTTCCTGTAGCCACGTTTCTCAGTCCACCCTGTGGGTCAAAACTTGTAAATTCACTAAAGATAGGCAGCTGCCAGACAGTCTCCTTCCTCTCCAGGTCCACGTAGAACTCCTCGTCTCCATCAAATTCATGGATGTACTGGCCGGAGGGACCGTAAGACTGGTAGAAAAGTGCACCATAGTGGGCAATGTGGTCAGCTGATGAGTGAGGGCCACAGGCAGAAAGATGGAAAACAGAGGGAGAGAAAAGAACCATGTTAAACCAAATGACAGAAGAAACTGACTTTCAAATATCAGGAGCTTCATCGCTGGCAGTATCCTGGCAAAATGCCCAGCAGCTGTTTCCTCTCCTCTCAGCACTGGTGGTTGTCTGGTTACAGTCCTTCTCTTTCCACTCTAACCTATGCTCCACGAGGGCAGGATTTCACAGGCCTGCTTCTTGCTACTCCCTGCGTGCCTAGGTCAGCACAAGGCACATTGCAAGTTTATGATAAATATTGTAATTGAATGAAAGAAGGAATGAATAAATGATCATAGTTTTCTTCCCCAGATTCCACTTGCTTCTCCTGCCTTCAGAAGATTTCTCTCTCACTTAATTCTTTAATCAGTTAATCATACATTCATTGTGGTTCCTTTCCCCTCAGGACTGGCTCAGAAAAGGACTTCTTCTACACAGGGGTTCCTCCTCCTCTTCCTCCTCCTCCCCCTCCCTTCTTCTCCACCTGCTTCTCCTTCTTCTTCAACCCAGGAAAAGTACACAGGATATTATTACTTCAAAAAAAGTTCTTCTAAGTATTATCTGGTATAAGAAAGTGTATAACAACAGCAGCAACACTACTACAAACTATATTAAAAAATAAGTTCTCTGTTTTGGTAACAGTGGTGACCTATAAGGAGAGCACCTGATTTCTTATAAAGTTTTAAAAAATGAAATCCTTACTAGTTTTTAGATTTGTCATTCCCCACCTCTCCCCCACCCCTCTTGGAGGAGGTTACTAATCCCCTCTCCTTATTGTCACTCAACACTTTGTTAAGGACTCAAGGTAAACTGTGGCCCTTTTCCTTAAATGGACAGACAATATACTTATCTGAAGTTCATCTAGGTTAGGAAACAAATACTAAAATTAGCCTTAGGAGTGAGAAATGCCATTTTTTTTTGTAAGCATAAGGATCATCAAACCACATCTGGTGTATTCACATTCAAATAATGAATTGGAGACCTCAATAAGGAGGATTTCATCCATTATATAATTTGTTTCATATTTAGCAATGCTATGTAGACTCTGAGATATTTTCAGAAATTGAAAAATAAAAATGTACTGAGGATGCCAAAGCAGAATGGCAGCCAGCGTGGCATGACTCCACCCAGACGAGCCTAACAGGACAATTTCGTCATGACAGATATGAGCCTGTTACCGTTTCCTCTTTCCTTCCTTTCTCATCTACTGAACATCAACAAGGTGTCAGACATTGCGGAAGGCAAGGAGTAAAACACCAATGAGCATGACCTCTGCCGTCAAGGTGCTCATTGACTGGGGGTGAGTCAGGTGAGTGCAGGAGCAAACACTGGTCCTCGGTGACGAGTTCTGTGATGGGGGTCTCTAACACCTTCCTCAAATACCTCATCTGCCAATCAAACAAGACAATATCATCATTTTATGCTCCTTGGTCTTTGCAGAGGTCTGTTTTTCTCTCTGAAATGAAGTTATCTTTTAGGATTTCCCAGACACCTCTAATTCATACTTGAAGTTTCTGCTTAGTTACCAACTTTTTAGCCGAGTCTCTCATTCCACATATTTTGACCACATTATGATCTCCAACCCCTCCACCCCAATGTCCTGCTTTCCAAGTGTAACTGTTTCTCAGTCCTACCCAGCATGACTGCCTTGGATAATCACTTAAAAGACCTTCCAGCAAAGCCTCTTGCAATCTTCTTGACTCCTTTCTCCAACATGAGTATGTGCAATTATTTCTTTCATCTGGTACATGTCCTGGGCTGCAGGCTGTTGATAAAAAACACCACGCTGCCAGGCCAACGGGAACTAATTCACTTTTATAGTTTCAGCCTCAGCTGGGTCCACTGCCCTGCTCAGCAATGGTCCTGCTTTCCTGCACCATTTTCTTTCCATCAGCCATCGGAGCATCCTCTAGTAGGCAGAGAGCATGTCTTTTTTTTTAAAATTAATTAATTAATTAATTTCCTTTTTTATTGTTAGTTTCAGGTGTACAGAACAATGCAATAGTTATCCTTTTCACCCTTCCCACAGAAACAATCCCCCTCCCCCATCTACTGCCCTCTCACCCCTGATATCATGCTTATCTATTACAATTCCATTGACTCCATTCCCATTCTCTACTCCACGTCCCGTGACTGTATGTATATATAATTATAGTTGACATACAATGTTATTCATCATCAGCTTCAGAAATACAGTGCGGTGGTCAGGCCTCTACACCGATGATGAAGTGGTCTCCCTAACAAGCATGTCTTTTATTTTTGAATCCCCAAAATTTAGTTCACTGTGTGCTGAAAAATGTGTATTAAATATCAATTGTTATTCTTGAGGATCACAGAGATTTTGGGGAAGGCTGACAGATATTCAGGTAGCACAACCAGATGAAAGTTGGAATCAGCAGTGACCAGGCTGCATTTTGACTTGTTGGCACTGTTGTTTCCAGGGGCACAGTCCTCCATCAAAATATTAAAAATCATATTTTATGATTGTATTGGTACAAAGACAAATGTAACCTTGGCTGTATTAAAATTAGAAACATTTTCTCCTACCCTAAAAGTTTGTTATTTTCTTCTAATTTTAAAGGAAAAAGACATCTTCATGGGCCTCTAGGGCATCACAGGCCCTCGGCATTGCACTCCCTGTGCCTAACCTGGAGCCAAGCCTGAGCAGGGCACCCTGGTGTGACGCCGTGCCGCCGGGGAAAGGAAACTGGGACGTGCTCTGGAGAAGCGGGCGAAACTGTCACTGCCGAACAAAATTAGAGTGGGAGCAGCTATGGTTAATACAGTTGCTGAAGATTAGAGTCACCTCCGTTTCACTTCCCCTTTGAACTATTCAGCTTTTGTACTTTAGTTTTTACAAACTTACTCTTCATATCTATAAAACAACAGGGATAAGAGCCGGGGATGGATCCTGGAAGGAAAGGAGGAGAAAGGAATGTATGAAGAGAGGGTGGAAGGAGGTGGACATTAAAGGCAGAGGGGACCAAGTAATCACTCTGGGCTTGCCCGTTCTTCCTCTTACAGGACTTCCGTAGATGGAGTGAAAGGCAGGCGATTTGGGCTGGTGATTTCAGGATAATGTAATTAATTTACTAACTCATAAAATTCTCAAATTTAAAATAAAAATGAAGATATTCTCTACTTTGTTAAAGAACAAAATTATGAAGTTATACCTGTGATAGTAATAATTTGAAAATAAAATAACCACTGACGTTTATGTCTTCATTACTTAGAAAGTATATCTACACACCTATTTTATTTGATTATTGGTGAGGTGGCACATGTGAGGTAACAGATTAGAGAGGCACATGTGGTAAAGTGACTTGTCTGCAGGCCTTCAGCCAGCTGGGCTCACTTACCCACTCACCTGTGCCAGCTCCCACCATGGAAATGCATGTAAACCTGAGACAAAGTAAAGGACCCTTGTCTATATCGACACAGCATACATCATTTGTGGGACTCTTTACCCCAAGGTAAACTACAGGAGAGTATACAAAACCTTCAAATATTGTTTGGAGATATTTGGGAGCAATTGTTAATGAATTTTTAGTAATAAAACATCCACTTGTGAAGACATCCCTAATCTCTGAGGTAATCATGACTGAATGCTACAGAGCCCTTCAGGCTGTATTCACTGGGTCCATATTAGAAACAGAAGAATGTCCTCAGTCAGGTGTGCAACAGCACAGGCAGCAAAGAGGGTGGGCTGGGACTCCAGGTTCCTGAAGGAGGAGCTGCCATAATTTTTAGATCTGCTTAATATTGAGAACGCCTTTGAGGAGTCTCTACTGTTTCTATGACAATCTCTCCCACCCCCCCAATTCCCTGTTCCTCAGTTCTAGTCTCCACACTCCTCACCCGTGCACTCACCCACAATGTTGTCTCCTCCAGAGGGGCTCATCACAGTGGTCAGGGCGAGGGCCCCCAGAATCAGAGCTCTGTTTAGGATCATCCTCTGCCCTGGGTTGTCTCAGCAGCTGCTGTTCTGAGCTGTAGAGCAACAGTGAGGAAGGAGCTGAGAGGGAAACCTAAGGGCACCCAACCAAACCCAGCCTGATCAGGTTCTGGCCAATCAGAACAATCCCCTGTGATGACACCGCAGTTGCCAGATGAACAGTTTGCACTAAGAGGCCCAGCAGGGACTGGGGAATCCCCTGGTCCTGGTGCAGCCTCCACTCAGAGTGGACCTGAGGGAATTTTCTATAAAAGGAGAGGGTATTAAATCAGAATCTTCTTACATGTATGTATGCCTGCTGGCAAGAGGGATGTGAATTTCTGAGCAGCCTCATAGATAGATAAGGTCATCGTTCCTATGCTGTCCTTCAGGATTTTCTGGGTTACAACCTCCAAGAATTCTCCCCTGAATTGACCCCCTCCTTGCAAGACCCTACCCACTCCCCTTTCCATGGCCTCCACGTGCAGGTTAGCTGTCTTTCTTTTTGCTTTCATAGTGCACACGGAATTCTCTAAACTTTGAACTGACCCACTCACCCAGGGGATCTCTGCTGGTGGTAGCTGGGTAAGACCATTACTATTTCAACTTATATGAATCCAGTCAAGTAAGTTCTCATGCTCTCAGAAGCTCCAATATTTGCACCTGGGGCAATAGAAGGAGTTATAATGTCATGTAGTGCTGCCTGTAGTAACTGCATGGTCTTTCATCTGGGCTTTTTCCTGCCTTGAGTATTCCTTGTGCTGTTTTGGTGCTGCCTATCTACATTTAAAGGGCATTTGGAGACTCTGATTACATTAAATAAAGCTCTGGCTGGTCAATCACTCTATTTTTTTTTAATTTAAAAATGTCAAGTCAAATGTTGAGGGTGGAATAGGGGAATTGCTATGACTTAGAAAACTGGTTTTCTTCATTTAATCTGCTGAATCTTTTCATATCCTTTATCCTGCCACGATACAATTCTAGATATTTGTGAGAGACTAGAGATTGAGCTAAAGTCAAAGGCAGTCATCTGAGACACTTTTTATTTTTTCCAGGAGAATCTATTTTCTGTGTGTTACGGCAGTCACAAGTTAATGAGGATTTCATTTCAAATCAACCACCCTGTCTCTAATAGACAGCCCTCTGCTTCTCAGCACTCTGTGTTACCTCACAGAGACAGAGAGTGTGAAGGCTGAGACATACAAAGCCCTGGCGCTGGGAGCTGCCTGGCACTATTCACCAGGCCAGGAGCTGGCCGGGTACACACAGCTAGGTTTTGGTGTTTTCCTGCTGAACATAAGCAACTTTATAGAATAGCAGTATAAGGCAACCACTGTGTGACCATGTTGGATCAAGACAGAAAACAAGGCCACTCAGTAATTATGTCTAAAAACAGACAAAACATAAATATTGTCCAAACCACAAAAATGGCTGAGCATACCTCTCCCCTGGATAATGTGAATGACTGGGCTTCTCTACCAGCTAGAGCTTTACCCTCAGTGTAGTCTCCCTTCCTTCCAGGTAAGATTTACTAAGACACCCAGTTTTGAAACTACCCCACCACACCACGCACTTCCCAACAGAAGTTAATGAAGAGCAAAGTCCCATTTCTTAAATCCTCCTCAAAATCACCTAACACATGGAGAGGCTGTGGGGAAAAAGGAACACTCATACACTGTTGGTGGGAATGCAGATTGGTGCAGCTGCTATAGAGGGCAGTGTGGAAGTTCCTCAAAAAATTAAGAATAGAATTACCATATGACCCAGCAATCCCTCTTTTGGGTATCTGCCCAAAAAATCTGAAAACATTTATCCATAAAGATATATGTGCTCTGATGTTCACTGAAGCTTTATTTATGGTGGCCAAGACATGGAAACAACCAAAATGTCCTTCGATAGATGATTGGATAAAAAAGATGGGATATATATATATATATATATATATATATATATATATATACAATGGAATACTACTCTGCCATAAGAAAAGATGAAATAGTACAATTTGCAACAACATGGGTGGATCTTGAGATTATTATGCTAAGTGAAATAAGTCAGGAAAAGTTGAGAACCATATGATTACACTGATATGTGGTATATAAAACTGAAAACAACAAAAGAACAAGATGAACAAAATCTCATAGACACAGACAATAGTTTAGTGGTTCCCAAAGGGTGAGGGAGGAGGGGGATGGTAGATGAGGGTAAAAGGGATAAAATATATGGTGATGGAAAGAGATGGAAACTGACTCTAGGTGGTGATATATACATGATGTGTTACAGAATGACACACTTGAAACCTATGTAACCTTACTTAGAGTTGTCACCCCTATAAACTTTAATTAAAAAAAAAACCAACCCACATTACCTAACACAAGCCCAATGAGTTTAATGGTTAGTTTTATGTGTTGAGTAGGTTATACTCCCCAGTTATTCAATCAAACATTGATATTTTGTAGATGTGATTAAAGTCCATATAATCAGTTGGCTTTAAGTAAGAGAGGTTATCCTGGATAATCTCGGTGAGCCGTACCTAATCAGTCGAAGTCTCAAGAGCAGAACTGAGGCTTCTCTGAGGGAGTAGAGATTCCAGTGTGGGCTGCAGCTTTAGTCTGTGCTGAGAGTTCAGGCCTCTCCTTCCTGACAATGGCCTGCCCTGTGGGTCTTGGACTTGTCCAGTTCACCTCCACAATTGTGTAAACTAATTCATTGCAATAATTCTCTTAATAGGTAGATCCTACTGATTCTGTTTCTTTGGTTCCAACAGCCTCTCACTGAGATGCCCCATGGTTTCCCATGGTGAGTTTTCTCACTCACAGCAACGAGCAATAAAACCAACTTGTTTAGCCACAGGTGAGGTCCTGGTGGTCTTAGCCTGGCGGCATTAACAGCACCTAGTTAGGCTGTTGTGAGGAATATACATATACTGCATTGGAACAAAAAATCCCTAGGACTCTTTAAATATACTTGTCATGCTTTCATTTCATCTTCAATTGATAAGGAGGACTTTGAAGCTCAGAGAGGTGAAGGAATTTGCCTTGGGTCACAGGGCTGGAAAGTAGCAGGGTAGAAATGTGACAAGGGCGAGCCATAAGTCCTTGTCAGGACAGGAGATATCCTGCTATGTGGATTTATAACCTAGTGCCCTAACATAATTAGGATAGGTATTTGACCCTATATGTGGCCTTATCATTCTTTCTAATCTCTGCCACTGTGAACCAAGAGGGTTATTGAGATTTCACTGATGTGCGCTCCATTTACCATGTAGCACCCTCCTTTCTGTGCAGTGAAGAACAGGTATCTATGCATTTTCCTGGATCCAGACTTACCTACCTTGTATCTTGCAGAAATTACTTAAGATTTGGCAAATGAATGAAACCTTTCTTGATGGTGCTCCAGAACTTTACCTTTAATAGGTACAAATTAACAGTTTTTGAAAAAGTCAACTCAAATTAGGACATTAGGGTATTAAATGTGCAGGATCAGAATTATATCTTGGATGGGAAGTTGAAGGTCTAGTCTCAGCGCTCACATCATGTGGGAAGAAGGGAGAGTCCAAGCCAGGCAATGCCATTAACTAGGAGACAGCAGAGGAGCTCTCTACTTTAACACGACTCTGTCTCTACTCTCCTGCTTCACCCAGTTATCACACAGTGAACTTTGTGCTAGCTGCTTCTGTCTTCAGGTCATAATTTTAGCACAAGATCAAATTATTAGTGAATTAGACTCAGATAGAAAAATGGTATACTATTTTGAGAAAAACCAATTTTGTTACCTTTGTCTAATAAGACAATGAAGATCTTGTCACAAATTAATTGTGGAAATGAAATTTGAAGTTTAAAATAATATTTTGTTCAATAATTTTCTTAAAAAGCACTAATTTACATGCCACTGAATTCATAATTAGAACTGTCACTATAACTGAGATGTGTCATTATAACTTACATCATTGGGAGCCCTCTAAGAAATTTAGACAGAACTCAAAATTAGTTTTAATTAACATTTAAAACATTCTCTAAGAACCTGTATATTTTCAAATTCTTTAATTCTGACTTTCAACTACTTTGCCCTGATACAACCATAGTTATTATATGTTGGTGAGGTTTTACTACAAAGGCCAAGACCTCTACCATCTTGCAATAGTTAAAGTTGCTTCATGACAATAACAAGAGACCAATGTAGCAAAGTAAAAAAAAGATGGACTTTTTAATCAAATAAGTAAGAATTCAGTACTGCACTTTATCAGCTGCATCACCTTGGGCATGTCACTCAACATACAAAAGCCTTAGGGCTCGTTTGTATAAATGAAATGAAAACTAGTACATGATACTTAATATGATAAAATGAAATTATAAGTAAATACAAATTATAAGTACAAATTCCAGCTAAACTGAACAGGTTATTTAATGAGGACTGTGTGCTGAGATTATAGCATGTAATCAACAAGTGCTTGTTGAGTTGAGCTAAACCTCTTAATTCACCTGAATCAGGTTACAGAACTGACTGCCTGGAGACAGGTGATGTTCATGTCCAGTGGTGGCTGGGGTCTCTTCCCAGAACTCTCCAACTGTGCTGATTGTGAGCATTCATTGTACAGAAGTTTTTATTTAGCATTAGTCAAGAAAACAAATGAAAAAAAAACCATAAAAGCAATTATTCGTCTTAAATTACATAGTTTTAAAACAAATGTCAGCATATATACTTAGATTATTTTACCTAGAAATTTTAAATTGTGATTTAACCAGAACTTTAAAATTACAAATGATAACACAAGTAGCATTCTAATGTTCTATCACTCTGGAAAGTGACCTCTGCCCATCTGTGCTCTGTCTCCTCCTACACCCACCCATTGCATATAGCCTATGATCTGATTTATTTCACTGAAGATTAGTTTTGCTTGATAAAAATAGAGTTCTATGTTATATATCTACTTGTGTCTGATTTCTTTTTTCATTATATTTTTATTGAAACATAATTGACATATGACATTTTGTTAGTTTCAGGTATATAAATAATGATTCCATATTTGTATATATTGTAAAATAATCACCACAATACATCCAGCACCACATAGTTACAAAATGTTCTTGTGATGAGAACTTTTAAGATATACTTTCTTAGCAACTTTAAAATATACAATACAGTATAATTAACTATAGTTACCATGTTGTACATTATATCCCAAACACCTATTGATTTCATACCTGGGTGCAGTGTAAGTACCTGACAATTGTTTTGTTTCTTATTGTAATGCAAGTGCCTGACATTAAGCTTTTGGTCCACTTCAAAGATGAATAAAACATTGCCAGCTACTCAATTAGATAAGCCTGGTCTGAGGGGGTGGGGGGAAGTTTCCTTTGTTTTAAAGATCCCTGATTGATTTCCATAACTGACCACTTCACCACTTGTTTTTCCCTTCCTAGCTTTAATTCCCACCCTTACGTTTTATTTTACTTATTTAAAAAATGTTATTAAAGTATAGCTGGCATACAATATTATATTAGTTTCAGGTGTACAACATAGTGATTTGACATGTATATTCCTTACAATGTGATCAGCATGATAAGTTTACTAACATTTGTCATGGTGCAAAGTTTTATGATATTATTGACATAATCTCTGCGCTGTACATTACGTCCCCGGGCTTATACTAGAAGCTTGTACCTCTTATTCACCTTCATCTTCTTCAATCCCCCAAGTCACCTCCCACCCCCCACAACTCTCAGTCTGTTCTCTGTATCTATGAGTCTATTTCTGCTTCATTTTGTTTGTCTTGTTTTTTTAGATTCCACATATAATATTTAAATTCACCAATAAAGAGTGAACCACAAAACCCTAGATTGCCCCCATCCTCAACACCGATAGAAGCATAACCCCAGGACGGTTCTCTCTCTCTCTCTCTCTC
>NW_017732939.1:110583-133347 GCF_001890085.2 Hipposideros armiger | reverse complement strand
TTAAATGAGACGGACACCAAGCTTGGTAAATAAAGCCTTTGGAACAAAAACTCTTTGTCTCAGTTCTTGTTAACGACCTGCTCCCCAACAATAGCATCACTATCCATAGGATAAGTCTGGCAGAAACCCTGGGAGTTTGTACCTTTTGACCACTTTCTACAATTTTGCCCAATATTCCTCTGCCCCCACTGCTGGCAACCACCAATCTGCTCTATATATCTATGAGTTAGCTGTTGTCTGTTTTTTAAGATTCTATTTATAGGACAGAGCTCAAAGTATTTGTTTTTCTCTGTGTGACTTAGACCACTGAGCATAATGCCCTCAAGGTCCATCCATATTGTCACAAATGGCAAGATTTCCTTCTTTTTTTATGGCTGAATAATATTACATTGGATATATTGTTAAGCTAAAAATAAAAGGCCTTCAAAGTGAGAGGAAACAAACATTTATTTCAGATTAAAAAAAAAAAAGACTAGCTATTCGTGAAGCATTGATTCAGGCAGAAGCCAGAACAATGTTCCAGTTAGGAGACAAAGGCGATGGTATTTATGAGAATGGGAAGGGGAGCCATTACCCTATGTCCAGGCCTTTATGGCCCTCAGAAATGATCCAGATTTCCACCGCTCTGTAAAATAGACCCCTTAGTCTTGGCTCTGGTAGCTCACTGACTCAGGGAACCTAATCTCAGGGATAACTGTGCAGACACCCTCTAAGGGACGTGGAGAATCAGCCCCTCCCAGCTGCCCTCCTTCTACTCCACTGGGGCCTTTGCCTCCATACCTGGGTCCCCTCTGGCCCCAAGGATTTCCTCACTCCAAGAGCTCAGTGGGAGCCTAGTGGGCAACCTTTGGAAACTGCAGGTTCCTTTTTCCATGCAGGACTTTCTTCAGATAAAGGCAGACCTGGAGAGCTGCTCAGACAACCCTGAGAAGTATATTAATGGATTTCAGAGGGTTGTCCTTACTTTCGATCTTACTTGGAAAGATATTCATGTCATCATAGGACAGACTCTCTCCAAAGCAGAAAGGGAGATGATCACAGAGGCTGCCACTCACTATGCAGATGGCCTGTACATGACAGACCCCAATTATCTGCTTGGGGCCATTGTCGTGCCCATCACTGATCCCAATTGGGACTATAACACCTCAGAGGGCACCTGGCAACAAAATCACTTGGTCATATGTTTAACTGAGGTATGAAACAACGCAAGATTAAGCCAACTAACTGTTGCAGTAGAGTGGGCCCTTCTTGGCACGATGTCCAGGTTCTTAGCATCTTAAGCAAAGAATTGAATGAGATACTGAGGCAAAGTAGTGAAAAAGCAGTTTATTAGAAGAGATAGTACATTTCAAAGAAATAGAAGTGGGCCGGAGCAGTAGAGAATAGCTCAAGGGCCCATTATTAGAAGAGAAATTACATTCCAAAAAGTTTGGAGCACGAGAGAGGGACCCTGACTGCCCAGGACTTGGAGTTTTTATCCCTTTTTCTCTAGAATGGGCTGTTCCTCTATGGGCATGAGACCACTTGATTGGCACCTGTGATTGATAAGAGGCTAGAGTGGAGAGGGGAGGTCTTTTGGGCTGTGCATTCTGTGGGACGTGTAGGAATGTAGAGACCCAATGCCTGCCTCTAACTGCCTGCCTTGTTTTCCCCTTGAGAGATGTGATCCTTATAAAATCTCTATGGGAAGCTGAGGGACAGGAGGCCTTTTCTTCTGTATCTGCTTCCTGCTGGGCAGAGGCATAGAGGTGTCCCTGCCTATTGGGTGATTCACAGAACTCTCATCCTAGCTGATGGCAGATGGAAGGAAGGGGTCCCGAGATCCGCTTGGAAGTTCATGTTGGCTTCTTTGGTTGCTACTGGCAATCTTGTTGGGGTATCATCTGTATCCCCAAGGCCCCTGAATGAGGAAAAAATAGATTTTAATTAATAAATCTGTTAACTCTTATGAATCCTGTGGCCATTCAGGTGTAAAGGGTCACTCAGGTGGTGTCAGTTGTCTGGGCCCAGAATGGGTTTGGAAAGAAATATTAGGCTTACTGGCCCGGGGAAATGTTAAAACCTATTTAGTCTCTGGGATGGAATCATCCAAAAGCTAGGTCCAGAATGGCTTGGGGATATTGGGAAGTCACAGGCTTTTAAGTAGTTATCTAAAGCAGGGGTAGGAGATTTCTATGAACAATCTATTGTTTAGAAATAAGAAATTGATTTACAAAACAATCAAGAAGCAGGGGCATAGGAGAATTCTGTGATTCAGGCTAGGAGCAATCTTTAGTCTAGGATTCAGAAACTGATTAGAAAAGTAATCAAAACCAGGAGCTAAGAAACTTAAGAAACTAAGGAGGAGACTTAACATTTCTATAGGAAAGAAAACTTTAAAATTTTTGGGGGGCCGGGGCGCGGCATTACTCGCCTGGCTGGTAACACTAACCACTGCAAATTAGCCACCATAGATCAGGGCCCCTCTGAGAACCCCACAGTCCTTCTTGAACGACTTCCAGAAGCCCCCATTAAAAATACAAATGTAGACCCTGACTCTCAGGAAGGGGAGCTAAGGCTCAAGGACTGATTCCTTGCCCAGTCCACCCCAGACATCAGAAGGAAGTTACAGAAACTAGCATTAGGACCTAATACCCACCTGGGGGAACTTCTTAAGACAGCCACCTCAGTCTTTTACAATTGGGACCAGGAGGAGGAGGAAAAGGCCAGGGAAGGGGAACAGGAGAAAGACAGGCAGAAGACTGAGAGATAGGCTCAATTACTGGCTGCCCTACAAGTCCGACAGCCAACTCCAGGTCACCCAGGGAATAAAACCCCTCGAAAATGCCATAACTGCGGAAAGGCTGAACACTGGAAACATGAATGCCCGGAGAAGAAGAAGCCATGGACACTGGACTCCAAATGCAATGAGTTTGGTCACTACGGAAAAGACTGCCTGACACAAGAGCCAAAGGGCCCTGCGTTGGTCCCCCAAACCATTCTAACCTTGAACTGTAGGGGCCCAAAGCTCCCTCTAGCTCCCAAAACCAACATCATCATCAAGGGGACGGAGTACATGGTGACCTTGGGCGTGGCCAGTAGAACCATAAATTTCTTACTTGATACGGGAGCCACCTATTCCATGCTAAATCCTTTCTCCGGTACTCTTTCTCCTGACACCTGCCAAATAGTCAGGTTTGAAGGACAGCCCATGACCCGGAGGTTTATCCCATCCCTATGTTGTTCATCGGGGGAAGCTCTATTCTCACACTCCTTCCTGGTTATGCCAGAATGTTGTGGCCCCCTCTGGGGCAGGGGTGCTCTCCAGAAGCTAGGTACATGTCTAATATTTGGAAATCCCTTTCCTAATATACTTGCATTACTTTCTGAAGGAGAGGTCCTTATCTCAGTAGAGCCTGAATGGCTAAATCAGTGAACCTGAAATCTGGGCAACAGAAGTCCCAGGATGAGCTAAACGTGCCGTCCCAGTTAAAGTTTAACTTGAGGATCCCTCTCATGACCCCCATCAGTGACAACACCTGCTGAAACCTGAAAGAAAGGCTGGGCTATGGCCCCTTGTTAACACATTTCTTAAATATGGCCTATTAAAATCCTGCTCATCTCCCTGCAACACCCCAATCCTCCCAGTAAAGAAAAGTTTGGGGGAATATAGATTAGTCCAAGTTCTAAGAGCCATTAATAAAGCAGTAATACCCCTCCACCCTGTAGTTCTAAACCCATATACAATTCTCAGAGAGATTCCCCTAGAGACAGAATGGCTCTCAGTCTCACTTAGATCTAAAGGATGCCTTCTTTGCTATACCCTTTGACCCCTCTTCTCCATTTCTGTTTGCCTTTGAATGGGACAGGGCCAGCGCTATCAGCAGCTCACTTGGACTGTCCTCCCACAAGGGTTCCTGGACAGTCCACACTCTTTGGTCAGGCCTTGGCAAGGGACCCAGCTAACCTGTCCCTCGAGCAGGGGATGCTCAGTCAATGTGTGAATGATTCACTCATTTGTTCCCCCACCCAAGAATTAGGACAACACTATGCTATACAGACCTTGAACTTCCTGGCTGAATAAGGTTACAAGGTCTGTAGGCCTAAGGCCCAGTGAGTCAGTCAACAAGTCTGATATTTAAAGTTAATTCTAACACCAGGAGAACAAAAGTTACCTCCTGACAGGATCTGGGCGATTACTCAACTGCCCTCTCCTACAACAAAGAAGCAACTTAGGACATTCTCTGGATTTTCGGGGTGCTGTTGACTCTGGCTAATAGGATGTAGGATGTGGGCTCAAGGCCCACCCTCTATATGAGGACCTCAAGGAGACTGAGGAGCAAAGGCCCCCTTGTCTGGGGGCCAGAACAACAATAAGTGTTGAACTGTTAAAACAAACAACAACAAAAATTACTTGTGCCCTGGCCTTCGGGTTGCCTCAGCCTACAAAACCCCACCAGCTATACATTTGGTAATGTATGGCCCTAGGGGTATTAACCCAAGAATCTGGCTCCATTCAGGGCCTAGTTGGATATTGGATATTTATCTAAGAGATTAGACTCAGTGCACAGGACTGGCCAGGTTGTCTACAGGAGGTGGTGGCTTTGGCCCTGCTAATGGAGGAGGCTTCTAAAATCACTCTAGGACAGGCCTGGGAGGTTTTTACTTCTCACCAGGTGGCTGCCTTACTAACCCTTAGGGGTCCTCTTTGGATAATAGACAGCAGGATATTAAAATATCATGTCTTGCTGTTAGAAAATCCTGACGTCACCATCCAAAGGTGCACCACCCTTCACCTTGCCACCCTATTACCTTGTCCAGAGGAGGACACCCCAATATACTCCTGCGAGGAAACTCAACCTGATTTATGCCAGCAGGAGAAGTGTAAGGAAACAGCCACTACAAAACTCAGATGAAACTTAGTTTACTGATGGTAGCAACTTTGTTAGGGAAGGAGCTAGACATGCAGAATATGCCACAGTCACTCCATTCGAAATCATAGAAGCTGAAGCATTGCACCCCTACCCCCACCCTGGGACCTCAGCTCAATTGCCAAATTAATGGCCCTTACTAGGGCTTTACAGTTAGGAGGGGACAAAAAGATTCATTTTTTTCACAGACTCTAAATATTCCTTCTTAGTACTCCATGTCCATGCTGCCATTTGGAAAGAAAGGGGATTCCTCACTGCCAAAAACACTCCAATAAAATATGGACCTCAGATATTATCCTTTCTAGAGGTGGCAGTAATCCACTGCAGGGACATCAAAAGGGACTAGATGAAATAACCCAGGGAAATCATCAGGCAGACCAGGAGGCCAAGGCCACCGCTCTCTCTAAAGAACAATTCACAGGGACCCTCATCTCTTCCTTACCTGACCCCATCCCTCCCCCATCTTATACCTTAGCAGAGAGGGACCAGGCCATCCAAAGAGCATATACTCTCAACCCTCAGGTCTGGTATGAATTGAATAAACAACTAACCTTTCCCGGGTCCCTCCAATGGAAGGTCATCAAAGGGCTTCACAAGTCTTGTCATTTTGCACAAGATAATATGTACTAAACTTGCAAAACAACATTGCTGGAAAGGGATTATACAAGGCAGTCAAACAGGTGTGTCACGCCTTCACTTTGTACCTATAGTAACCCCCAAGAAAGTAGGCCACCCCCGCTTATGCAACCCATCCAATCTCGAGGAGTTACCTGGGAGAGGACTGGCAACTAGACTTTACTCAATTATCCCCACGTAGGGGATTTGAGTCCTCTTGGTCTTTATTGATACTTTCACTGGGTGGGTGGAAGTGTTCCCCACCTAGACAGAAAGGGCCCGGGAGGTGGCTAAACAATTATTACAGAAAATCATTCCTAGGTTTGGCCTGTTCTGGTCCTTAACAAAATGATGATGGACGCTCTTTTACCTCCCACATCACCCAGCCAAAGCCCTTGGAAAAAGATACCTCTTACATTCCTCATGGAGACCCCAGAGCTCCAGCAAGGTAGAAGAGCAAATCGAACCCTCAAGAACATCCTAAGAAAGCTTTGTCAAGAAACCTCTCAGTCATGGCTTGACTTCCTTCCAGTAGCTGTATTGCATGTTCGAGTACTCCCTCAGGCTTCTTTACAACTAAAACCCTGTGAGGCTTTGTATGGGAGAGCTTTTTTTTCATCTGACGTGCTCTTAGACATAGAGGCTACAAACCTCCTTCAATATGTCATTTCCCTACGACATTTCTGGGAAGCCATCGGGGCACATGAGCAGAAGGTTCTGCCCTCACCCACCACACAGCACTCATAATCACCACCTCAGCACTCACCTGATAGTAAAATACTCATCAAGTCCTGGAAGGATGGCAACCCCACATCCCATCTAAGCCTGACTTGGAAGGGCCCCTTCACTGTGTTGCTTTTTACCCCATAGCTGTCAGGGTGCCAGGAGTCCTTAGCTGGCTCCATCACTCCTGGATAAAACCCTGGAAGGTCGATGAAGGAGAAGACATGCCAACTGGATCCCAGAACTCCTGTGAACCACTACAGGGCCTCAGATTGCTGCTTGGGAGGGGGCCAGAAAAGTGCTAATAACTAACCCCGACTACAAATATATTCCTTGCCAGTTGTTGCTTAATTTTTATCACAGCTTCTATTTTTTTTTCACTTGTGCCCCTCCTGATACCTTGCTACATAATTATTTCTTACATAATCAGATTCACTTAATATGGTATTGATTTTTTTAGTTTTATTACACTCCCAGCCCCTTTAGGGGAGATTGGAATCTAGCACCCTTTTTTTCTTTTCCAACATAGTTGCGAGAGGTGATGACCCCTCTGACTGCTGAACATGCCATAAACCACCTGGAAAAGCCCCTCTTCCTCCTCCCCAATTTCAGCCTACCTGTTCTAACCTCAGTCTTACCTTTCTTTCAGGGGTCCCCGAGAAGTTCCCTAGGAGCTCCCCTTTATTTGTCCAGCTAGACCCCTTAGCTACAAATGGGCTGCATTCATCTAACCCCACTATTCATTCGGCCCAGTACAACTGGGGTCCCAGTCCATAACTGCATGTCCCCCTCCAGCCCTTGTCACATTTGCATACTTAGGAATAAAAGTTACATCTCACCTGTCCAGTCCTCCTATTACCCTATGACCTTTAACAGAAAATGCACCCCGAATACTACCTTTTGTGTCCAGCAGGCCACAAGGTTCGTGATGGTAACCAAGAGATAAATCCCAGAAATAGATACACATATTGGGACTTGAAAGCATATCCTGGAGACTTTACTTTTTACCTCCCAGAGCAGAAAGGGTACTGATGGGACCCAGGGATGCTGAGGTAAGGGGAGGCCTTTTATCTCCCCAGTGTAATACTCCCCTCCTTGGGACCTAGGTCTAATGACCTGGTTTAACTCCTCCTCTCTGCCTCAAGCTTGTGCGCCTCCCAGATATTTATTTCTCTGTTGTTCTCCTCAAAATGAACAAAGCAAAGGGTCACCTTATAGAATATACCACCAACCACCTATAGCCTTAGCCTATCCCTGCACTGACAATTCTCAATTTCAAGGTCAGTGCAGCCTAAGCCTTCTTGGCCTCAGGGCATTTCAGTTACTATTTAAAACATCACCTTGCTCCACCCTAAACTGGTCATTGATTGATACTAGCCAGTATAAGGGTAGCCATTGGCCTGGTGCCTCCCTGGATAGGCTTTGCCTACCAAGAGGCCACGCTAGTCAATTTAACAAAATCCCTAGCCAACTTAGCTCGGAATATTGGCAATGCCCTCCAAAATCTTCAATGACCTCTTAACTCATTAGTTAATATTGTCCTTGACAACAGACTGGCCCTTGACTAACTCTTGGCAGAATAAGGGGGCCAGGGGGGTGGTGTTATGTGTGGTCATTAATAAGACCTGTTATACTTATACCAATATCACCAGTCAGGTAGAAGAAGACATCCAAAAGATGTCAGGCAGAATGGCTTCTAACTTTGTGAAGAGCAGTTCCATACAGATTTGATCTGGCAGGCTATCAAAAACATTTTATCATTCCTGACCTGGTTTCTTTATTTACTTGGGCCTTTAGTATCATCCTGTTGCTGATTTTCGGTCCCTGTCTTTTTAACCTTCTTGTGAAATTAGTCTCTTCTAGATTACAACAGTTCCATACCAAGAAAATGGTTTTTCAGGAAATTCAACCTGCCCCCTTGGACATAAAGACCCTAGAGAAGTACTAGTGTCCACTTGACACTACGGCACAGAGGTTTTGCCTCCCCCTTGTCACACATACGGGGACAACACCTCCTCCATCCTGACAGAGAGCTAGAGGGTGAGACCCTGACAACAACTCTGCCCCTTTTCAGCTGGAAATAGATACAGAAGAGATACACTGCCCCTCTCCTAAAAGATCTCAGGGTCTCAGGCTCTTGAGGGGGGATGATAGAGTCGGTAGGAAGGTGGACATGGGCAGGAGAAGGAGCTAGGAGGCCCCACAGGTGACCAGTGGCGTCATCAGCATCCTGTTACAGACCTGCTGAAGCGAGCAGCCAGAACAGAGACCTGGGCTCGTGTGACACACTAGGATGAAGGAGACCCAGAACGAGGAGAAAAGCAGGAAGAGGAGAGGAGGAGGATCACCCAATCTATAGGACAGAAGGCCAGGGTCCCAGGGTCCCCCCCTTGGTCAGCCCGCTTCACACTCAGCGTGTACTCGCTTTGCACATAAACTTTGCTGTCTGCTGCTTGCTTGACTCCTGCCTCTTGACTGAATTCTTTCTTTCAAGAGATAAGAATGGAGGAAAACTGTCGTTCCCGGTGACAAAAGGATTTATTGAGGTGAAAAAGGAAAGGTCACAAACCAGTGCATGCAGACATGACAAGGCACGTGCACACACTGCAGGGTGTGCCACGATGGAGAAGTATATATAAAAGGGAAAAGGAAGCTAAGTGGAGACACTCTTGATGCGACCCACGCAGCAAACAAGCACTCCTGACTCGTCAGCCAGGAGTCTACCGAGAGGGTACCTGAGAGGATTGGGTGGGAGACTAGAAAAAAAAGAGACTAGAGATGAAAGCTGGGGAGAGGAGGTCCACCCAATGCTGATAGCAGAGAGAGGCCCCGTTTATTGTTTATACACAGCTTTTATAGCAAAAGTAACTTTCCTTAGGTAGGGGGGTTTGGGGAACTTGAGGGAATAGTCCCATCCTCCCAGGGAACACCTCCCCCGGGGCTTTCCATAAGATGTAGGGAAGCAATCTTCCCAAGGTTAAAGCAAAACACAGCAAGCAGAAACTGTTAACAGGATAGCATTCCACTGTGTAGCTTTCATGGCCGTTGGCTGTTTTCTCCTCAGCGGCCAACCTTCCCACATGGCTCACCTGGGCCTGAGAGCCTGTCAGCCTGCCAGCTTTCAGGCTTAACCTTTACTGCAGACCTCCAGCTTTCAGGCTTAACCCTTACTGCAACCCTCCAGCTCCCTACACACTCTAACAACCATAGAGCTTTACTGTAAGTATAGAGTTCTTCCTGTAGGGTTCTCGCAATGACTAGAGTGTGAGAACTCCTCCCATAAGCCCCAGCTCCTCCCACAAACCCATGTTCTTTTAAAGTATCAGTAATAATTTTATCACCACCTGTAGATTTCGTGGACGTGAGCCCCACTGACATTCAAAGCTAGATGTTTTGGGGGCTGTCTCTCAGGGTCAGGTCTTAAAGTTGGAGTGCCAGATGTGGGGTTTACACTCTTCCCTCCTCAGGGAGAAGCTTGAGGCTGAGGGTTCCCTCCTGATTGTGGGTTGCTGCACCAGGGGTGGGGTTTACGGAGAGATTGTGTCTCGGCCTCTCTTATGTGTTTCAATGTGCTTTTTTCTCATTTGCCCAATGTGTAGGAGTTACTCAGCTAGTTTTGGAGTTTCTTTCAGAGCAATTGTTTCATATGTAACTGCAGCTTCAGTGTATCTGTGGCAGGAGGTGAGTTCTGGATCTTCCTACATTGCCACATTGTATTGGAACCTGAAACTGTTCTATATCTTGATTGTGGTGATGGATACATGATTGCATATGCTTGTCAAAACACAAACTTGTAAACTAAAAAGGGTGAATTTTACTATACGTATATTATACCTTAATTTAAAAAATGGAAAAATAACAGTAACAAAACCATCAGAAACCATAATATAATTTAACATAATTTTAATAAATGTATGGAAGATCTCTAAATCAAAACACACAAAATACATTTGAGGGAAATTAAATAATATCTAAATACATTAAGCTATATATCATAAAATAAAAGGCTCAATATTGTTACAATGTTAATTCTCTCAAATTAATTTAATAGATTTAATACAACCCTAATCAATACCCCAACAGGGTTTTCCCTCTTCCTTCTTTTGCTGCTTTTATTTCTCTTCCTTATCTTTGTCTTCTTCATCTTCTTCTTTCCCAGCATTTTATTTTTCTTCTATAGAAATTTCTGAGCTATTTCTAAAATTTTGCACATATACAAAGGACTTAGAATAGGCAAAAAAAAAAAATTTGAAGGACTTGAACTATCTGACTTCAAAGTTTACTGTAAAGGCATACTAATCAAGAGACTTAGGTATTAGCATCGGCATTTATAAATCAATCAATGGAACAGAATAGAGTCTAGAAATAGAAATAAAAAATATTTGCACTTACATTTCTAATCTATTTTTTAGAGTACAATTTTGAGAAAGATATCTTTCCCAGAAGCTCAGAAATTAGTAAATTGTTAAGATGATATTTACACCCAAACCTTCTCATAACAAGTCCAAGGTCTTTTTTGAAAGCTAGAACTGTATTAAAAATGCTGCCTTTCACAGAGAGAACCCATTTCCCAGGCAGAAGCTTGCCGACGTGCCCCATATTTTTCACTTTTTCTCTGGCTGCTGTTCCCTACAATGCCATCTGTATCAGCTGTCACCCCTGCTGACGCAGAGTCCACGATGCACAACAATGCTAGTTTCCTCCTCCTGGAAGGTGTCTGAATGACTAGTCCAAAGGCTGAAACGAAAAGGAGCCAATAGTGATTTGGGGCACTCAGGGTGGTTATTGGATGCAGCTGATGCAAAGAGAGGCCTATATTTTCCATGAAAATACGCATCTCTGTAAGTGAGTACCTTTGTCCCTGGGTCATGGAGTGAAAGGCAGTTTCCTTACAGGTGGACGATGTAAAAGGTAAAGCAACAACTCCAGCATCACTTATTAAGTATTCTATTAACTCTTTTATTTGTACACTCCCTGCTTTCTATGTAGTTCCTTGATGGTACTGATGAGCTGGAATTCATTTAAGCATGGAACTCCCCTTGTTCCAGGGCAGGAGTACTTTTGAATTCTGGCTGCATTCCTTTCCAAATCATGGAAATCACTTCACTATTAAAATGCACTTTTTTTGTCTTTAAGGTAGGAGTTTGGGAAGCTGCCTTTTAGGTAATGAATGGATATACCTCATGAGGAAATTTCATTCTTTTCTTTCTTTTCTTTCACTCACTCATTCTCCCAAAGGTGCATTTGGGTTTCTTCCTCTAGATGGGGTCATAAGAGGGAACTAGTTTACCTGACCCCTTCCTATCTCTTCTATACCTTGGTTTGAGTTCACTATTTCATATAATGATATCAGAGTTTAGTAAAAAGCATCGACACTCAGGGCTTGAACCCAACAAAAGTAAACTCAGTGCTCTCAGAGCGAGATATTAAGGTTTTTATGCTAAGGTCAACATTTTCTAAATTAGAAATATAGAAACCCCAAAATGGGAGTGAAACAATTCAGTATTGGGTAGGATACTCTCTGTTTAATGAAGCTTCTCCAACTATGAAGAGGAAGGAGAAGTGGGGTGGGTGAGAAAAGCAAACCTAGAAATCGATCAAAATTTGGGGACTTGATTTTCCTAATCATGAGCTAACATTAAAGCAGAGGGGGATAATGTATTATTTTTCTTGGAGAGTGAGCTCTCATTGTCCTCTCCTGAGTCATCAATGCCACATTAGCCTCTTGATAGGAGCTGTCTCCAGAGGCTTAGAGAATTTGATAATGCCCTTCCAGTGACTGGGATATTGATTTTAGTGTTAGATTATCCAGGGCTTGGGAAGACATGAGTGGAAGAGGGACTCTTACTTTAAAGGGAAACAGCACTCTTCCTTTTTCATTTTCTTTTCCTCTTCTCTCTTCCCTACCTGAACAATTCAGTCCTAAAGCCATTGGAGTGTGGGGACACAACACAGCGATCATTTGCACTGAAATGGGAAAACCCATGTTGTCCAGAGACGGGTGTCAGGACCCATATAGTCTGAAGAGAGCATCTGTGCAGGTAGGTGGCCTAGCTTATGGGGCCAGAGCCCAAGTGACGATGGGAAGGAGACCTACTTAGATGCATGGTCTGGCTTGGGGTATGAGAGCTTGAACACTTTGAAGGTGGCACCTGGACTTCTCCATGGATGTACGTCCTGCTGTGGGTGTCAGAGCCTGAGGTAAAGGGCATCTACGTGAGATGGTGGCTCAGTTTTAGTGTGAGGGGAGCATCTGTGCAGGGAAAACTGGGAGGAGACAGGAGATGGGTTATATACCGGGGGACTGTTCAAGAATGTAAAGCGATTAAGAATAACAGGATCCAGATTTTTCATTGTCTGTGAAGGAATGCATATAGGTAAACCTCATTTTATTGCACTTCACTTTATTGTGCTTTGCAGATATTGTGTTTTTTTACAAATTGAAGGTTTGTGACAACCCTGTGCCTAGCAAGTCTATTGGTGCCATTTTTCAATCAACATTTGCTCACTTCATGTCTCTGTGTCACATTTTGGTAATTCTCACATTATTTTATTAATATTATTATTATAATTATATATTATTATATTAATAATAACAATAATGTTATATATTATTATATGATATTATTTTATTATATTTATTATGGCGATCTGTAATCAGTGACTTTTGATGTTACTATTGTAATTGTTTTAGGGCACCATGAACCGTGCCATACAAGATGAAAAACTGAATCAGTAAATGTTGTGTGCGTTCTGATTGCTCCACCGACTGGCCATTCCACCACCTCTTCCCCTCTCCTCATGACACAACAATATTGAAATTAGGCTAATTAATAACCATACAATGGCCTCTAAGTGTTCAATTAAAGTAAGTCATGTGTCTCTTACTTTAAATTAAGAGCTAAGTTTAGTGAGGAAGGTATGTTCATAACCAAGATAGGCCAAAAGTTAGGCCTCTGGTGCCAAACAGTTAGTCAAGTTATAAAAGCAGAGGACAAATTCTTGAAGGAAATTAAAAGTGTTACTCTAGTGAACACATGAAAGATAAGAAAACAAAACAGCCTTACTGCTGACATGGAGAAAATTTTAGTGTTCTGGATAGAAGATCAGACCAGCCACTACATTCCCTTAAGCCAAAGCCTAATCCAGAGCAAGGCCATACTCTCTTAAATTCTATGAAGGCTGAGAGAGGTGAGAAGCTGCAGAAAAAAGTTTGAAACCAGCAGAGGTTGCTTCCTGAGATTTAAGGAAAGAAACCATCTTCATTACATAAAAGTGCAAGGTGAAGCAGCAGGTGCTAATGTAGAAGCTGCAGCAAGTTATCCAGGAGATCTATTAAGATAAAGAGTGAAAGTGGCTGCATGAAATAACATTTTTCTTTCTTTCTTTCTTTCTTTCTTTCTTTCTTTCTTTCTTTCTTTCTTTCTTTCTTTCTTTCTTTCTTTCTTTCTTTCTTTTTCTTTCTTCCTCCCTCCCTCCCTCCCTATTTTCTCTCTCTGTCTCTCTCTCTCTCTCATTCTTTCTTTCTTCTGGCCTGCAAAGTTTCTGTTGAGAAATTAGTGGACAATCTATGGAAGCTCCCTTGTAGGTGACTAATTTCTTTTCTTTTGCTGCTTTTAAGATTCTATCTTTGTCATTAAACTTTGACATTTTAATTATGATGTGTCTTGGTGTGGGCCTCTTTGGGTTCACCTCGTTTGGAACTCTGCACTTCCTGGGCTTGTATGTCTATTTCCTTCACCATTTTAGGGAAGTTTTCAGTCATTATTTCTTCAAATAGGTTCTCAGTCTCTTGCTCTCTCTCTTCTCCTTCTGGTACCCCTATGAAGCCTATGTTGTTACACTTGACATTTTTCTAGAGGTCCCTTAACCCTTCGTCGGGTGCAACTGATCTCACAGATTCATTGCAAACAAATTTTCAAATATCTAACAGTTAACATAAGTACCATGACTCATTGATTCTATATCTTTCCCCTCTACTGTAACCTTTCACCAGTCGTGTTTGTGATTTAGTACAGTAAAGACGTATTTCACAGCGGCATCTTTAATCTCACAGATTTGTTGCACCTATTTGAGATATTTTTTATATTTTCTCAACAGATTTTTTTGTGTAGTATTATCTTTTCAGACATTCCAGAAAGAAATTGTAAGTATAGTTTTATTATTGAAACTTAGTAATTAGGTATTTTATTTTCTAAATAATCTGACAGATTCGCTTCAAAGTCTTATAATTTTCTGAGTACAGGTTTTTTACTTACTTGGTTGAATTTATTCCTAAGTATTGTTTTAATGCAATTGTAAATGGGATTGTTTTCTTAATTTTTCATTCTGAAAGTTTGTTATTGGTGTATAAAAATTCAACTGATTTCTGAATGTTAATTTTGTATCCTGCTACTTTAACAAATTCATGTATCTATTCTAATAGGTTTTTGGTGGAATCTTTTGGGTTGTCTATACATAGTATCATGTCATCTGTAAATAATGACAGTTTTACTTTTTCCTTTTCAATTTGGATGCCTTTTATTTCCTTTTCTTGTCTGATTGCTGTAACTAGGACTTCCAGAACTATGTTGAATAAAAGTGGAGAAAGTGGACAGCCTTGTCTTGCTTCTACCTTTTGCCCGTTGAGTATGATGTTAGCTGTGGGTTTGTCATATATGGCTTTTATTATGTTGACATATGTTCCCTCTATTTTCACTTTGCTGAGAATTTTTATCTTAAGTAGGTGCTGGATTTTGTCAATAGCTTTTTCTGTATCCATGGATATGATCATATGATTTTTATACTTCATTTTGTTTATGTGGTGTATATCACATTAATTAATTTGCAAATATTAAACAAAACTTGCCTCCCAGGAATAAATCCCACTTGATTGTGGTGCATGATCTTTTTAATGTATTGCTGAATTTGGTTTGCTAATGTTTTGTTGAGGTATTTTGCATCTACATTCATGAGGGATATTGGCCTATAGTTTTCTTTTTCTGTAATGTCTTTGTCTGGCTTTGGAATCATGGTAATGGCGAACTCATAGAATGAGCCTTCCCTCCTCTTGAAATTTTTGAAATAGTTTGAGAAGAATACATATTAATTCTGAGTGTTTTGTAAAATTCACCTCTGAAACCATCTGGTCCAGGACTTTGTCGTGAACTTATTGATTATTGATTTGATTTCATTAGTAGTAATCAGTCGGATCAGATTTTCTGTTACTTCTTGATTCAGCCTTGGAAGATTGTATCCTTCTAGAATTTATCCATTTCTTCCAGATTGTCCAATTTGTTGGCGTATAATTGCTCATAGTATTTTGTTAAATTTTTAAATATTCTTTTGGTGTCTGTTGTTACTTCTCCTTTTTCATTTCTGATTTTATTGGTTTGGGTCTTCTCTCTTTTTTTCTTGATGAGTCTGGTTAAAGGTTTATCAATTTTGTTTATCTTCTCAAAGAACCAGCTTTTGAATTCATTGATCTTTAGTTTTCAATGAATTAAAATTTTGTTTATTTCTGCTCTGATATTTATTATTTCCTTCCTTCTACTATGTGCTTTGTTTGCTGTTCTTTTTCCAGTTCCTTTAAGTGTAAAGTTAGTTTGTTTATTTGAGATTTTTCTCATTTTTTGAGGTAGACCTGCATTGCTATGGATTTTCCTCTTAGACATCTTTGCTGTGTCCCATAGGTTTTGTGTCATTGTGTTTTCATTTTCATTTGTCTCAAGGTGTTTCACTTGATTTCTTTTTTTATCTCATTGTTGACCCATTCATTGTTTAGTAGCATGTTACTTAAGCTCCACGTTTTCGTGGGATTTTTTTTCTTTCTTTTTTTGTAATTGATTTCTAGTTTCATTCCATTTTGGTCAGAGAAGATACTTGATATGATTTCAGTCTTCTTAAAACTGAGACTTTTTTTGTGGCCTAACGTGTCCTATCTTGAAAAATGTTTCATGTGGACTTGAAAAGAATGTATATTCTGTTTATTTGGGGTGAAATGCTCTAAAAATGTCAATTAAATCCATCTAGTCTAGTGTATCATTTAAGGCCGCTGTTTCCTTATTGATTTTCTGTCTGGAATATGTGTCCATTGGTGTTAGTGCGGTGTTAAATTCCCCTATTATAATTGTGTTACAGTTGACCTCTGACATTATGTTGGTCAATATTTGTTTTATATATTTAGGTGCTCCTATGTTGGGTGCATAGATGTTTACTAAGGTTATGTCCTTTTGTTGGATCCATCCCTTTATCATTATCTAATGTCCTTCTTTGTCTCTTATTATAGTCTTCATTTTAAAGTCTATTTTATCTGATGTAAGTATTGCTACTCCAGCTTTTTTGTTTGTTTGTTTCCATTTGCATGAAATATCTTTTCCATTCTTTTACTTTCAGTCCATGTGTGTCTTTTGAACTGAGGTGGTTCTCTTGTAAACAGCATATGTATGGGACCTGTTTTCTACCCTATGTCTTTTGACTGGAACATTTAATTTATTAACTTTTAAAGTGATTATTGATAGGTACATAGTTATTGTCATTTTATTATTCATATTTTTTATCTTTTGTTTGTTGTTTTCTGTCTTCTCTTAAAGAAGTCCCTTTAACATTTCTTGTAATACTGGCTGAGTGGTAATGAATTCCTTTAGCTTTCTCTCATCTGGGAAGCTCTTTATCGCTTCTTCAATTTTAAATGATAACATTGCTGGGTAGAGTAGTCTTGATTGTAGGCCTTTGCTTTTCATCGCTTTGAATATTTCATGCCACTCCCTTCTGGCCTGCAAATTTCTGTTGAGAAATAAGCCAATGGTCTTATGGGAGTGCTCTTGTAAGTACCTAGTTGTCTTTCTCTTGTTGCTTTTAGGATTCTCTGTCTTTAATCATTGCTATTTTAATTATAATGTGCCTTAGTGTGGACCTCTTTGGTTTCTTCTTGTTTGGGAGTCTCTGCATTTTCTTGCTTTGAATGTCAATTTACTTCATCAGGTAAGGGAAGTTTTCAGTCATTATTTTTTTAAAATAGGTTCTCATTCCTTTACTCCGTCTCTTCTTCTTCTGGTATTCCTATGATGCAAATGTTGTTGCACTTGATGCTCTCCCAGAGGTCCCTTAAACTATCCTTTCAAAAGAAAAAAATTTTTTTTCTTTTTGTTCTGATTGCTACCTTGTCTTCTAAATCACTGATTCAAACCTCTGCTTCATCTAATCTGCTGGTGATTCCTTCTAGTGCATTCTTCATTTTAGTTATTGTATTCTTCACTTCTGACTCGTTCTTTTTTTATGGTTTCTATGTCTTTTTCAATGCTTACTATCTCATTGTTGAAATTCTCACTAAGTTTCTTAAGCATTCTTATAATTAGTGTTTTAAATTCTGTCTCTGGTAGGTTGGTTGTCTCCATTTCATTTACTTCGTTTTCTAGAGTTTCCTCTTGTTCTTTATTTGGTACGTGTTTTTTTGTTTGAGTTTGCTTCTATGTATTAGGTAGATCTGCTATGTCTCTCAATCTTTGCTGGGTGACCTTATGTAGTAGGTGTCCTGTGTGGTCCAGTGATGCAGTGTCCTTGATCACCTGTGCTGTGTCCCTTGTCTGTGCTGTGTGAGCCTTGATTGCATTTGGCACATTAGTGGGTGGCATTGACCCTCAGGCTGACTGGCTGTGAGGATTTGCTATGCCCACGGCATATGAATTGCTGTGTGGGAGCTGACCCCATATAATATGATTCATCCCAGTGGACTCTTATACCTGTTGGGACCACCTTTTGGGTGTGCCTCTCATGGGGTTAATAGGGTAGTGCTCTGTTATGGTCTGAAGCCAGCCTCTGGATTTGTTGTTTCTGGCACCTCTTGGGAGGTCTCCCGTGCAGGCCAATTTCAGCCTGTCTGTGACTGGCCCGGGGCTACCTGGTAAGAACTACAAAGCTATATGTGGTTTGTTGCTGTCTGTGCTGTACCTGAAGGCAAGTGGGGATGGCCTTGCTGTGATCCGAGACTGGTAGTATCAGGCCTGGGGCAGCTTAGAAATAAGCCCAGTGTCTCCTAGGCCTGTTGCCACCAGCCAGCTGCCTGTAAAGCTCAGCCACTGAAAGAGCCCCCTTAGATGTATGAACTGGACTGTTTGCCTTAGTGTTGACAGTACTCCCAGTGATGCCACGGGGTTGGGTGGGGTGGGCTCCCAGAAAGTCACCTGGATGGGGCCAGTGGTTTTCACAAATTTAATGCAGGTTCAGTTCTTGTGCCAGGGCTGAGCCTGTGGCCCCTCTACAAAAGTAATTATTATGTTTTGTGCCTGAATCTAATAAAAAATCAATAAAATAAAATAATAGTTAAAATGGCAAATTTTATGTTCTGCATATTTTACCACAATAAAATAAGAAAGAAGATGGAGTGGCCGGCCGAGTGGCGCATTGGTTAAGAGCTGGCTTGGGACGCCAGAGGGCCCCGGTTCGGATCCCACATATGAGGGCCAGTGACACTGCCCCCCAATTCCCCAATAAAAATCTTTAAAAAAAAAAAAAAGAAAAAGAAAGAAGATGGAACAAAGAAAGAAGAAAAAAACAGAGAAAGAAAGAAAGAAAGAATGAATGAATGAAAGAAAGAATGAATGAAAGAAAGAAAGGCGAGAATGCCCAATGCCCAGAATTGATGTAAAGATGTATAAGACTAACTGGTTTAAGCAAAAAGAATGCTCGGCATGGACAAAACTTGGTTCCCAGATTGGAGTTTCAAGTTCAAATAATATAAATCTTACTCACAGTTAACATGTATGTGGGGCTTACAGTGTGCCACACCTGAAGCTCAAGTGTTTTATATGTATTACCTCGTGGGTCCTCTCAACAGTCCATTTTGTGGATGCTAAAGGATTACATTGTAAATTTGAAATATTGTGTTATTATTATATTATTGAAATTTTAGTTTTTCTACAAAGTCTCATGCAATAAAAACAACCCAAATTAAACATGTTGCCAATAAGCATATTTATGAGCCAGAGCATGGAGTGAATTTGAATTGCGTTTATACTATCGCCAAATGGTGCTACAGGGAAGTGAGGCTCTGGCTCCTCTGTTGTAGCCCCTCTGGCCGCTCAGCGACCTGCATCTCTCCCTTCTCATTGGTATTAACCCAAATAAGAGCGAAGAGTGGGGCACTTTCCAAGGTACACACAGCGTTATCTCCTGTTATCGTTCTCACTTCTGACTCCTGACTCTTCCCAACCTGGAGAGTTTCTATCTCATCTGGGGAAGAAAGAGGGAGGAAACCTCTCAAATCATTCTACATTTGTCACAAACCTAATAATTATGCAAAATTTTTCCACTTTTCGTTTTCAAAATCCAATTTTTGTGTTTAAAATACTTTATTTCAATTTATTGTCTCTTCTATAGATTTTAGAATTCTACCTGAAAATTAACAACCTAAATACTGTCCCTTCCCCCCCACCTTTTTTTTTGGCAATTTAGATGTAAAAACACTACACTGAGGGGAGAAAGTTGGCACTACCCTCACTGACATCTAAATGGTAATGAGAGAAAGAGCAACATGGAGGCACAGAAAGGAAAAAAACATGTTCATTATGTTACAATATTATTTGGACACTGACTGTGTGGTATTAACATGACCTGAGAAAGAGGTTCAAGGGAGCTGAGACACCTGCTAACATTCCAGTATAAGATCCTCCATTCTAATATATGAACAGAATTAGCCTTAGCAAAAAGACAGAGAAATGTATGCTGTATTTAAAGTCACCCCAGAAAGGTATTTATTTTTCTTCATCACAGGTATTGAATTAGGGTGACTAAGAGCTAGGTGGCTGGGTGGGATGATCTGTGAAAGGTAGGTGATAAATAAAGACCAAATTGGAAGAATTCATAAGAGCCAGTGATCTCTGAAAGAAAACTTCTCCACAAGCGAGAAGGCGAGGAGGCTGTGGAAGGAAGTATGAGGAAGTGGACCAGGGAGCGGGTCTAAGTCAGGCACCAAGGCCGAGACAGGGAGCTAGAGCCTGAACCGCTCCTCTTCTTTCTTGTAACGATTGATCACCTGAAACAGGAAACAGCATGAGACTGACGGGTCTTCTGCTCCTGTCCCAAGGGAAACCCATTCTCCAATTTGCCCATTGTTTTCCAACCCATTTATGTGTCCTGGGTGCCAATCCTCCACCCTTGGCTTCCTTACCTGCAGTAACATCATTCCCAACCTGCTACAGCTGATTCTTACCTTCCCACTTTCTAAGCCATGACTCATGTGGCCCTTCAGTGCCTGGAGGCGCCACCTGAGCGCAGGACTCGGATGATTAGGATGGTGCCCACCACGATGCCCACGAGGCCCACGGCCAGGCCCAGGACACAGACCACGGTCTCTGTCAGCTCTGACATGGGGGTTGGAATCTCAGGCTCTGAGAAAAAAGAAACTTACAGGGTCAAAGCACAGTGTGTGGAGGGTGTTATATGTAGAGAAGGGTGTGTGTGTTTGGAAACGCACATGACACCTGGACTTTGAGAGAAGAATGAAGTCCATTATTGGAGAACTTTGCAATTGTGGGAAATAAAGCTGTGACCCCGGGAGTCAAGGACTATAAGGCAAGACAAGTGGACTTGGGACGGAATCAGAGGGTGTGGAAGCAGTGACAGCATTTAGACATACCCCAATGCTTGAGGAGCGGCTCCTCCAGGCCCCAGTGCTCCACCCTGCAGTCGTAGAAATCCTCGCTGGAGGGAAGGAAAGTGAGGTAACTGAGCTTGAGGAAAGAGTGGTCACTCTTGGGGTAGAAGGTGGTCTCAGCAACACCTTCTGCAACGGAGCGGCCATTGTACAACCAAGTGATGTTGATCACAGGAGGGAAGATGTTGTCCACCAGGCAGATGAGGGTGTTGGGAATACCCGGCATCACAGAAGATTTGGGAAACACGGCCACTTCAGGGATTTCTACAATGAGGATGAAATACTGATTTGAATTTCTGACAACCGTGCCTTGAGTTTCTTAATCTGTTTGGGGGAGCCCTCCCATTCACAGTTCCCCAATTGTTAGTGAGACATGTCCTTTCAGACTGATTTTATAGTAACCAACAGCCTTGCCTCTTTTTCCGCCTGTTTCTCAGGTCATTTGTTTCACTATTTCTTTATTTACTGGCTGGATTGTCCAAACTTCTACCTTGTCTTTTCCATCTTCTGAATGAGGAAGCTTAATGTTATCTATTGTGACTTCAGAAGGGGTGCTGTGGTCTTTATCTGCAGATTCTGAACTGTCCTCTGAAATGTCTTGTGAATTCTCTTTTGAACTGTTCTCGTCTTTTGAATCAATATAAAGCTTAGAACACTTGCCTCTCTTTGGGAATCCACAAAGCATAGTGTGTGTGTGTGTGTGTGTGTGTGTGTGTGTGTGTGTGTGTCTGTGTGTGTGTCTGTGTGTGTGGGTGTGTTCTTCTTATAAGAGGAGGTTGGGAACATCCTATTATAAGAGTACAAGTGGTATCTCATGGAACCTAGAGGACGGATATTTAAAGATTAAATGGATATAATGGGGTCTGGGTATTTGCCAGGAAATGAAATAGAAAGGTGGAAGAATTTACAGCATGCTGGGAAGAGTAGCTATCCTGGGGGAGGAGGTGAGATCTGGAATGTGTGGTAGATGCAGTGAAGACAGACAGAATTGTGGACACTTACCATTGGTGGCAGGCGTAAAGTTGGAATTTTTTATCAAGATGTCCAAATTTCTTTTTGCCATAACAATGTTTCTCAGGGCACTTCGAGCTTCAAATATGGTGAAATTGTTAAACTCGGGCAGCCGCCACACAGTTTCCATTTTTTCCAGATCCACGTAGAACAGCTCATCTCCATCAAATTCGTATGTAAACTGGCCCAAGGCGCCATACATCTGGTACACATTCGTGCCATAAGTGCCCACGTGGTCGGCTGATGAGTGACCAACCAGAGCAGGAAGATAAGGATGGGGAGGCAGGATGTAGAGGGAGGGGGGAAACTTTATTAAACAGAAAGCATAAGGAACTATGTTCCATGTAGTGTAGGTTTATATTTGGCATGGTCTGCTATCAGTCTCGATTTCTGTCTCATCTCTCTCATCGAGAGGTAAGTTTTTAAAATTACTCTTAAAAATAGTTTACATGTACGTATATTGTCTTTCCCATGATAATGTATTTTCCATGAGGCATTGGGATGGTACATTGTTCACCTCTGTACCTGTGGTACCTAGTAGTGTCATGGCACATAGACTTCAGTAATATTTGTTAAATACACACATACATACAAACATACATACATGCATACTTATATAAATACATACATATGTTTATTTTTTTTAAAGATTTTAATTGTGGAATTGGGGGATGGGGAACAGACAAGTTGCTGTCCTTTTGTTCTTCAGTCTAGTTGTGGAGGACATTGCTTCACTGGCCTAAGTTGGCACCATCATTGTGCTCTTCCCGGGCGCGGCAGATCAGTCACTGGCTTCTGGACGGCCGCTCACTGCGGCTGCTGGCTGCTCACAGTGGCTGCTGGCTACCCACGGTAGCCCATGGCAACCCACTG
>NW_017732939.1:103836-106998 GCF_001890085.2 Hipposideros armiger | reverse complement strand
TGTGTGTGTGTGTGTGTGTGTGTGTGTGTGTGTGTGTGTGTGTGGTGCATGTGCACATGTTGGGGGAGATTGGGGGAAGAGTCGGTATTCTGACTGTCTGCCTGCCCCTCTCTTTCATCCATTTGTTATACATTCAATCTTAGCTGCTTTTGAGCCCAGGATAGTAGCTTTACATTTAGCAATAAAAAATTATTAGTAGACTGACTGACTCCAATAAAAGGAATGAGTATGACATCGACAAAGAGCAAATTTCTTTTTGTCTAATAAGCTAAAAAAAGTTTCTCCTGGTAATTTGGTGGAAGATGCTGCATAGTTAAATCATGTAAAATTTTCCAACAATTTGTTACTATTCTCAAATATTTAGAAGCACATTTTAAATATTTAATTTAGAATCTTGTAATTAAATTGAATATTATATCAAATGATCATTATTATTTTCATCAATGAGGGTTTTCTGAGACATCTTTTAACAGCACTGAAGTTAGTGTATTGACATAAATACGGTAGAAGTCTGTATTTTTCCAAGTGCTTTGAAATTTAAGTTTTATTAGTTTTTTTATTAGTTCCATGACATCTTTATAGTAAAAAGTCTACTAGCTCTTAATGTTTTATCATACAGCAGAGGCTGGAGGGATTAAAATACTCTCTTATATTAAGCAACTGACTTTGGACAATTTATGTACATCATTTTAACCAAGAATTCTCATCTGTAAAATGAAAATGGTACATTTTACCTAATAATTTGTTCATATTCTAAAACTAAATTATATATGTAAATATAATTATTGAATTAGTTGGCATAAGGTGATTCATGATATCCTCATTTTATCCTTTTAATGTCTGTAAGATCTGTATTGATAGTCCCTCTTTCAATCTCTTATTGCTAATTTTTGTTTCTTCTTGTCTGGATTAGAGTTTTTAGGAGTTTATCAATTTTATTAATCTTTTCCAAAAACCATCTTGTTATTTTCTCATTGATGTCTGCTCTAATTTTTATTCCTTCTGCTCTTCTATGTTCTACTTTCCTTGGGTTTAATTTCTTTTTTTTTATCTACCTTCTTGAGGTAGAAGCTCAGATCACTGATTTTAACTTTTCTTCAGTTATAATGTATTCATTCAAAAGAATTAATTTCCCTTCAAACACCACATTAGCTGTATTTCGTACATTTTGATATGTTGTGTTTTATTATCATTCAGTTAAAATTTTCCTAATTTCCTTTGTAATTTCTTTTTTTGATCTACGACTTATTTAGAAGTGTGTTGATTAATTTCCATGTATTTTGGGGATTATCTATTGGATCTTCAAAAAAGTCATGATGTATTTCATCTGTGTTTTTCAAAGGTCATTTATTTATATAAAGAAGAAAGAACAATCTATGATATATTGCCCATTTTGTTTGATAACCTTTTGCCATCTTTCAGTGAGCTTCATAATTCCTCGTTCATAGAAGGACCTGTCTTTGTTAGTGAAAAACTGAACAAGGTGCTAATTTACAGCATCATCTGAATTGAACGTTATACCACACAAGGAGTTTTGAAGAGCGTGAAACAAGTGGAAGTCTGACGGCGCAAGGTCAGGCGAGTATGGTGGGTGTGGCAATACATCCCATCCAAGCTCCAATCATTTTTGACAGGTGATCCAATTTGCGTGTGGTCTTGCGTTGTCATCATGGAATACAACTCCTTTATGATTAACGAGCTCTGGACGTTTCTGGATGATGGATTCATTCAAATTGTCCAATTACCCAATAGTACACATTTGAATTGATTGTTTGGTTCTTTGGTAGGAGCTCGAGAAAGACAACACCTTTAAAATCCCACCACACTGAGAGCATAACTTCCTCTGATGAATGTCTGCTTTCGATGTCGTTTGAGGCAAATCATCACGTTGGGACCAAGACCGTTTGTGCACCACATTGTTGTCAATAATCCACTTCTCATCACCAGTTATCAGTCGCTTCAAAAAAGGATCATTTTCCTCACATTTAATGAACATATTGCAGATGTTTATACACACCATCAAATGAACTTCTTTGAGTTCATGAGGAACTCAATATCGAGCTTGCTTATGTATCCCAGCTTCTTCAGGTGGTAGTGAATGCTTGAATGATGAATTTTCAATGTTTCTGCAATCTCTCGTGTCATGTAATGTGGGTTTGACTCAATCAATGCCTTTATTTTGTCATCATCAACCTCAGTGGGCCTCCCTGACTGAGGAGCGTCATTAAGATAAAAATCACCAGCACAGAATTTCGTGAACCATGACTGGTACTGATGTTCTTGTAGAGTATTGTCACCATAAACTTTATGCAACTTTGCACAAAGAGAAGTTTCTTCCCTTGACGCACATTCTTCCCTTTATGGAAGTAAAACAGTAAGATATGGCAAAAATGCAGTTTGGTCTTTCATCTTCAACTTGTTGTAAAATCTCCAAAGCTCAACCAAATCACTCAATTTTTTTTTTAGAATGAAGCTAGAACTGTCGGCTGTCAAATGACATAGCAATAACATCGATGTGAATGACTCTAGTACTTCCAAAAATGAACTAGCGCCATGTGTTGCAAACATGCGTCATGAGTTTTCCAAAGACCCAATAGTTATTTTGATATTGCTGTCTAATTTAGCTCAAATTATTTTTGTCAAAGAATATATTCTATATAATTTTAATATTGTTAAATTTCTTGATTTCACTCTTCTTCATGGCAGAATAATATTCCATTATATATATGTACCATATTTTCTTTCTTTTTTTCTTTCTTTTAACCACATTTTCTTTATCCAATCATCTATTGATAGGCATTGCAGTTGCTTCCATATCTTGGTTATTGAAAATAACACTGCTGTGAAAATATCTTTATCATTTGTGACAACATGGATGGACCTAGAAAGTATTATGCTAGTGAAATAAGTCAGACTGAGAAAGACAAATATAATATGAGCTCACTTATGTATTTTGCCGTGTATAATGTGCACCCATGTTTTTGGTCCAAACTTTCAAGGAAAAATCTTTTGTTTTAATTTTTTATTCAAATTTTTATTTGTTGGCCGGCCGAGTGGCGCAATGATTAAGAACTGGCTTGGGATGCCAGAGGGCCCCGGTTCGGATCCCACATATGAGGGCCAGTGACACTGCCCTCCACAGCTAAGATGCTGAACAACAGC
>NW_017732939.1:96929-103666 GCF_001890085.2 Hipposideros armiger | reverse complement strand
AAGAGCGCAATGATGGTGCCAGCTTGGGCCAGTGAAGCGACGTCCTCCACAACTAGACTGAAGAACAAAAAACGACAGCAACTTGTCTGTTCCCCTTCTCCCAATTTCCCAGCGCTGTTCCCATCCCCCAATTCCCCAATAAAAATCTTTAAAAAAAAAAAAATTTTTATTTGTTTACATTTAGGTACTTGTTTTTTGTATTGAAAGGAATTTTAGCATTTAGTTATTTATTTTTAAAATATTTTATCGGGGAATTGGGGGAGGGGAACAGACAAGTTGTTGTCCTTTTGTTCTTCAGCCTAGTTGTGGAGGACGTCGCTTCACTGGCCCATGTTGGTATTGTGATCATTGCACTCTTCCTAGCTGAGGCAGTCAGTTGCCGGCCATCGCTCACGCTGGATGCCAGCCACTCACCGTAGCTCATGGCAGCCACTGCAGTTCACTGAAGCCTACGCAATCGCTGGCCACTCACAGCAGCCCAGCTCCAGGTTGAGTTGTTTTTCACAATCTTAGTTGTAGAGGGCGCAGCTTACTGGCACATGTGGGAATTGAACCAGTAGTCATGTTGCTCAGAGCTTGCTCTCTTAGCAACTGAGCCACTTGGCAGGTCCAATATTTATTTTTTTAAAATATTATGGTACAAGGAATTTTATGTAACAATTAGGTACAAAACACAAGAACAGATACAAGGCACAGGAAATTTTATGTACTGGTAACAAATTTACGATATTTATGCATCATAGAAGGCCAAGAACTGTTCATTGTCACAAATTCATAAGTTCAACAAAACCAATTATTGTATTTCAGGGTAATTTTGCATACAGGTATTGTTACTGATTTCTAGAGTTACACTTTTTACTCATAAGCATAAATAAAAGAATTAAAAACATTTATATAGATACAGAATTAGCACTACCCACGTATAATTTTTCTCTCAATTTGGGCAAAAATGTTCACATCATACATGGCAAAATATGGTAATGTAGAATCTGAAAAACAAAACAAATGAACAAACAAAACAGAAACAAACTCACAAATACAGAGAACATTTTGATACTTATTAGATGGGAAGGGGGTTGGGAGGATGGGTAAAAAGGGTAAGGGATTAAGAAGTAAAATTGGTTCTATAAAACAATCATGGGGATGTAAAGTATAGCAGAGGGAATATAGTCAATAATATTGTAATAAAATTGTGTGGTGTCAGGTGGGTACTAGACATATTGGAGTGATCACCTTGTAAGTTATATAAATGTCTAATCACTATGTTGTACACCTGAAACATACAATATTGTGTGTCTAGTGTAATTTAAAAATTAAAAAAAAAGGTTTAAAAAGTATAATAGTAAAAGGGGAAATAAAAGACAAAATCATTAAAATTGAGGACTAAATTACAAATGAATAATATATTCAAATTAAAATGCAACAAAGGGCACTGCAAAATAGCATAAAAAGAGTAGAGAATGACAATAAAATAAAATAGGTTAACAGGTATCAGTGATTGCCCTGGTGTTCTAATGATGTGTAATAAATTATCACAAATGTTAGGCGGAAATAACACACATTTATTTCCCTGTAGGTCCTGTGGGTCAAAAATCCAGTCACGGGCCAGCTGAGAGGCACGTTGGTTAAGAGCTGGCTTGGGATACCAGCTTTGTGCAGCAGGGTCCCTGTTCGGATCCCACACAAGGGCCAGTGACGCTGTGCCCTCTACAGCTAAGATGGTGAACAACAGATCGATCTGGAGCTGGGCTGCCATGAGTCACTGGCGTCGGCGTAGGCTGCAGCCCCTGCTACAGTGGGCTGCCATAAGCTACCATGTGTGTCCAGCAGCCAGCGTGAGCGACTGGCAGCCGGTGTGAACTGTCAAGAGCCACAGTGAGCGGCCGTCCAGAGGCCGGCGGCCAATCTGCCTCACCTGGGAAGAGCACAATGATAATACCAACATGGGCAAGTGAAGTGATGGCCTCCACAAGTAGAATGAAGAACAAAAGGACAGCAACTTGTCTGTTCCCCTTCCCCCGATTCCCCAATGCTGTTCTCCTCCCCCAATTCCCCAATAAAATCTTAAAAAAAAAAAATCCAGTCACAACTTAACTTGCTCCTGTTCTTGGGGCTTCAGAGGCTGCAATCAAGGTGTGGCTAAGCTGTATTCTCTACCAGAGGCTTCACTGGGGCAGTGGCCACTCTCAAGCTCATTCAGGTAGTTGGCAGACTTCATCTACCTAAGACGGGAGCTCTGAGGTCCTTTTTTTGCAAGCTGCTGGCCAGGGTTCACTCAGATTTTAGAGATCACCTGCAAATCCTGCCACATGGCCTGTCACAGGCTCTGTGACAACACAAAGTTAACTTTTAAAGCAGACAAGGAGAGTCTCTCTAAGCATGCTAAACTGAAGTCTTACACAACTAAACATAATCACCAAGTGAAATGCCATCACCTTTGTCCTATAACATCCTAATCAAGAGGATGTCATCCTATCACATTTTCTACATAATGTAACTTTATCAAGGATGTGACATCTGTCACCTTTGCCAATATTATACTGGCTAGAAGCAAGTCACATTTCCCATTAGCTTTCCAGGGTCACTTCGAAGTTTGTCCATCTTCTGGCCTCTAATGATCCCATGTCCCTTCCACATGCGTAATTCACCCATCCCATCTCAAGCTCCCCAAAGTCTCATTCCACTACAGCATCAACTTAAAGCCCGTAATCTCATCATCTAAATCAGGTCCAGGTGAGGATGAGGCCCCTGATTGTAATCTATGAAGTACAATTCCTGGGGTACAATTCCTCTCCATCTGGGGACTCATGAAACCAGAGACAATTTATTTTCATCCAATACACCCAGCTTACAATTGTGGGACAGGTATAGGACAACAGCTATAGGTATTCCTTTTTAAAAAGGGGAAAATGAAAGGTAAAAAGGACTCAATGGTGCATGGCAGTTCTGAATTCCAGTTGGGAAAACTGTAGTCAGGGTTCCTTGATTAGATTTCAAGGACTGGAAACAACCCACGTCCTCACTTTGACACACCTGTCCAGCATTTCCTCCTAAATGGAGGCAACTCTCTCTGCCAGTTCTTATTTCCCCCACTAATCCTCAGTGTCTCTTAGTTCTCTCTCTGGATTTTTGCTTTTCCCTCTGAGTCATCCTTTTTTATTTTATTTCCCATAGAAAGTAGCCCTTGTTTGTAGCTTAGTTGTTTTATCAACCTGCTTCCAGTGAAATTTGGGGAGTCCAATAGCCTCCTTTCATTTTGTACTTTCTTCCTGTCAAGGCAGCAGTATTTCTTAAAAACTTTGTGTCTCTTCTGTGGAATCTTTTGGTTTAACTCTTAGACAAAAGCCACATCTACTGATATTTTTGAGACAATGACTTTTCTGTGATGCCCTCTGCTGAGATATTTGAGGCCAACACCTGAGAGGATTGGTGAGGCACACCTTTAACCTCTTGAGAGGGCCCTTTATGTGGCTGAGTTTCTTACCATTTAATCTTTGCAAAATATGTCTGCCACAGTGATGAATATAGAAAGCAGGCAAAAGAAGGCAAAATATGTATACTAGAATACTTAAAGAGAGAAGACAGAATAAGAATAATGTTAAAATGGTTTCCCTTTTTTTTTTAAAGATTTTTTTATTGGGGAATTGGGGGGATGGGAACAATGCTGGGGAATTAGGGGAAGGGGAACAGACAAGTTGCTGTCGTTTTGTTCTNCACGGCAGCCCAGCTCCAGGTTGAGCTGTTGCTCAGCATCTTAGCTGTAGAGGGCAGTATCACTGGCCCTCATATGTGGGATCCAAACCAGGGCCCTCTGGCATCCCAGGGCAGCTCTTAACCAATGCACCACTCGGTCGGCCCATATACATTTAATTCTTAAGTTTATCTCTAATCATTTAATCTTCCAATACTCTGAGTTACTTTTTCAAAGCATTTATCTCATTCTAACACACTATGGAATTTATTTACTTATTAAATATATTTTTTAAATTATCTATCTCTTATTGCAAGAACGTGAGTTCTTCATGAATAAAAACCTTGAGTTTCGCTAAGTACCTAAAAGAGTGCTTCATACCTCACTAATGAATCATGTTTTGAAGATTCCATTTTATTCTGTTTCTCTTCCGTTTTCCTTTGGTTGGCTTTTGGCTTTAGGTTTCAATAACTATTGTCACTGTCCATGACAGAGCAGGAGAAAGATCTGGACAGGAGACTGAAATGTACTGGAATGAGTCACAGGTCAAGAAGGTGTTGTGGACGGGAATGGAAAAGCAGAGAGGGTTAAAGAACCATATGATTAATGTTCTTATCCTCTTTTTAAAGCTTTACTGGGACAGGTAGCAGGACTAGTAATTTGGGTTGATAAACTGAGAGTAACCTATTTTAAGTTTCTAGGTATTCTATCACTCATCATCCCAACTTTGTGAAACAAACACCCATGAAGTTACACTTATAATAATCATGCTATATTTTGGCACTTATATAATCTTTGTTTTTAAAAATACACATCTGCATACTTATTTCATTGGATTATGTGTTCCTTAGAACAATGAGTCTATTAATTATTTTTCCATATGAAGAATCTGAAGATCAATGTAATGAACTGACTTGCTCGATGTCATTTAGCTAATTAATTTTATTTCTCCAATTGCAATGATCTCCAATAAAATTTGTCCTTCTCACTTCCTGAGCCCAAACCTGGAAAATATAAATTACTTTGGAAACAACAACAACAAAATGACATGCTACTTTATTTGTGGCACAAAAACTTTATGGAGCTGGTTACTCTATGAAATCAGATAGACAAAATAAGTAATAGCTTCGAAAAAGAGTTCAGAGTGCATTAAAAGTAGTAGGCTCACAAATTGCTGATAAAGAAAAGCAAAGTGTTTGGAGAAATATATCTAGTATTAGAGAGTATCATAAAGTAATGCCATGAAATCCTTAGGATGTATTAGTTGGTTCTGATAGAAAGAGGATAAGGCTCTTGGTGAACACTGCAATGATACGGGGACATTATGAAATGTACTTTAATCTATGAACTAAACATAGACTTGGGGCTAGGGTTTTGGCTCCTGGGAGGGAAAACAAGCATAAGAATTCAGATTGAGGGGACTGGGGTTTCATAGGCCACTAAGTTTCAACAAACTCATTCACTGTTTTTTCAATTCTTTTTCACAATTCTAAATCCCTCAAGTATGCACTCACCCACAATGTCTTCACCTCCACAGGGGCTCATCACTGTGGTCAGAGCAAGGGTCCTCAGAATCAGAGCTTTTATGGTGGTCATCCTCCTCCAAGGGTCTCCCCAGAAGAGACTGTTCTGAGTGGAGCAGTGATGAGAATTGTGCAAAGACATGATTTGAGGAGGAGAACTAGTGGAAGAAACCATTTAGGAGGAGCCCAAACCTAACCCTGCTGTAGCACTTCTCAGCCCATCAGAGGAATTCCCTGAAATGACACCTCAGTTGCCAGTGGAAGCACTTTTGTGAAGAGACCTGAGAGTAGCCTGGAAAATGCCCTTGTTTTGAGTTATCTGGGGGCTCAGATTCACCACGGAGCAGAGGAAAGCTTTAGAGATGGAGGGAGAGGAGAGGAACAGAAACCCCTGTTTTCTCTGACAGAATGTGTGTGTGAGGAGGGGTGTAGAGCTGGGGGCTGCCGGGTGACCTCATGGGTGGGCTGTAGAGTCCTTTGCATTAACGCTAATTGTTACTGCCTCTGGGAAGTCCTTATTGTGCTGTGCCCCACCTCACGCTGCTCCACATCCCTCCACACCCACTATGCTTCAGGTGATTGGGATCAAGCAGAAACCAAAACAGACAACAATTCTGGATTCAGGGAGCTTACTTTCTACATTTTGGGTTAGATCTGTTCTCAAAAAGGTCTCCACTAGTAGCAGTCAATTAGCATCTTGTTTTTTTTCTAAGCAAGTTCTTCACTCTTATTTTTAAAAGCATCATAATTTTAAGCACCTGTAGTTTTAAAAAATGCTTAAAAAATTGTAACATGTAGAATTGTGACATTATGTAGAGTTATCCACGATAACAGCAAGCTCTTTTCTTCATCCTGATATTTTCTGCTTCCTGTGGTATGTTTTTGGTGTTGTGTAACTTAAACTGAAGTTTGTGAACGTGATGCACATCCCAGAGAACTGTCTCAGTTAATTATAGACCATGAGGTGCTGTGTGGGGTGTCACACCTGTGTAGAATTACCCTAAAATTATTGGTGTAGATATTTGAAGCTACTGATGGTCTCATGCTTCACTGTCCCTCTGACATATGCCTCCATGAACTTGGAGGTATAATATTTCTGGTTTCATTCAGGATCTATTTACCATGAATCCTTCAACTTTCTGTACAACAAAACATAGGTTTTTCCTCATATCATTCTAACCTACATTATATCTTACGGAAATCTCTTGTGATTTTAGCAGCAGAATGAATGTTTCATGTGCAGAGACATTAGATTTCACCTATAATTACCTTTCTTTTTAGTTCTTTTTAATTCATGTAAGAGGCTGGAGTTTTAAATACATAGTATTAGAACCCCATTAAACTGCAAGATCCCCATTTGAGAGGTCAGATGGGAGGAAGAGAGCAAAGTCCTGCTACCAGATAATAGGCATGGATGTGCGTACGTGCGTGTGTGTGTGTGTGTGTGTGTGTGTGTGTGTGTGTGTGTGTGTGTGGTGCATGTGCACATGTTGGGGGAGATTGGGGGAAGAGTCGGTATTCTG
>NW_017732939.1:67317-90669 GCF_001890085.2 Hipposideros armiger | reverse complement strand
AGGGGCCGCAGCCTACACCGTCACCAGCGACTCATGGCAGCCCAGCTCCAGGTTGAGCTGTTGTTCAGCATCTTAGCTGTAGAGGGCAGTGTCACTGACCCTCATATGTGGGATCCGAACCAGTGTCCTCTGGTGTCCCAGGCCAGTTCTTAACCATCACGCCACTCGGCCGGCCCTAAAATGGTTTCATTTTGAATTGCTTTTATTCTTGAAGGTAATGAGGGAGCACTCTTTAAGGCAGGTGAAGAAGTTTGAAAGAGTGATTAATTAGTCTGCTCTGGTAATGATCTTATAGTCATATCAAAATAGAAGGATGGGAAAGAGAGAACAAAGAAAACTGGACCCCTGTTCTAGCTACCTTGATTACATCAAACTGAGGAAATATATTACGGAGGTGCTATACAGCAACCTCCAATTGCTGCAAAATAGGTGTTCTAGAAAAAGTGAGTAGAAAGAATGTAATAAAAATAAATAAAAGACTTTGTCCTGAGCTAAGGGAAGACTGGAGTCTTCAGATGAATAAGATTTATGGAATTTAAAGGCATCAAACAGGAAGAATGAAAATATACAAGTCGTTACATATGTGATGATAAAACTTTTTGACTATAAGATCAGAAACAAAAGAAAACAGCAATAATAAAAAATTGCTCTAAAAATTCCAGAAGGCAAATAAAAGAGCTAATCAACAAATAATTTATATTCATAAGAGGATAGCAGTCAGACAGGAAACAAGATTTCTTATCTGAAATGTGAGAAGCTAGAAAACAAGTGGGAAAAGAAGGTTAACTTAATGCGAGAAGCTGGGTGTTGCAGAAAGGCAGTGTAAGAAAAGAGATTTGGGAGATGAAAGAGAGACATAGGAGAGAGAAGAAAACCTGAGCCATGAGGAGTAGATAATGGAAAAAGGGGTTACTAATGATGGTATTTTAAAACTTGTGCTGTGTGGCACGATTAAACATTCTAATTGCCACACCCTCAAAGAGATAAATTACATTTAAAAATTTTTAAAGTTATATTTTGTCTTTCTTTTGATGTAGAACTGTACTAAAGTACATTGATTTTACTAGAAGTTCAAGATCCCTCATACTATCCGAGTGTAGGTACAGCTATGAGGATATTAATTGGGTCACGTACACCAGCAGGTGGAGACACTGCACTTTAGAAATTCAAGGCAAGCTGTGGCTTTCCCTTCTCCCTCTCACTTTCACAAATCTGGACTGGGAGAAGCCAGCATTCTCTCCTAAAGGGTGGCAACCTGGCCAGCTCTTATTTCCCTGACTATTCCTTCCATGTTTCCAAAATATGATGCGATATGAAATGTGGTTTTGGATCTTTGAGAAGCATAGAAGCATGAAATGGAGCAGGATATAAACCCTCCTTTTGCCTGAAGACCAAAGAGCTTACAAGTTCTAACAGGAAAGAGATTGTTAGTATAAAATTTCATGCTTAAAAAAACCTTCACTGCCAACACTCTAGCATAGGCCATCATCCTTTTCCACATTGAGCTTTCATTACCCTCTGCCATTATCTAAAGCATTCTTGATACTTCAGCAGAGTATTTTATTTTTCAATTTATATTTTTAAATTAGCAGAAGGATACATGTATATAGTTTTAAAACTTAGCAATAAAGATGTATTTAATAAAACAAGAGCCCTTCGTGACTTTCAAAACAGGAAACCTTTACTCCAACGAGACATACACACACGTATAATCAAGAAAGTATCCATACATTCCTATTTTATTGACTGATTTTAACATGAGTAAACTCTAAATTAAGTCAGTATTTTTGTTATTTTTATTTTTCTTTTATTTTGTGGGTGGAAATCTAAGGATCAATGAATCTTAAAGGATTAAAATCATACAAAATTTGTTCACTGACCAAAAAGAAATTAAATTAGAAATCAATGCAAAAACATATTACTAAATATTTATAAACTAAAAACATGCCTTCTGAATAAAACATGAGTCAAAGGAGAAATCAGAAGATTTAGAAAGTATTTTGAGGTGAATGCAATAAAGCACAATGTATCACAATATGTGTGATGCATTTAAAGTAGTGCTCCAATGGCCAATTACATCATTAAATGCTTATATTAGAAATAAGGAAAGATCTCAAATCAATGTATTTAAATGACCCTCTTTCCATTGTTGCCCTGATCATGACGTTAGAAAATAGCTCTATTATGGGAGACAGATCCAAGATGGAAGAATAGATAACACTGTGCCTGCCTCCTTCCATGAACACATTTAAATTACAACTATTATAGAATGCTCAACTTGGAGAACCACATGAAGTCTAGCTGAACAGAGATTTTATAACTAAGATATAAAGAAGAAACCACGTAGAGATTGGTAGGAGGGGTAGAGATACAAAACAGGCAGCCCCAATCCTCCATATGGCAGCTGAAAATCGAGAGAGATATTTGGATCTCAGCAGTTGCCCCTGGAGGAGTGAGGGACCCCAGCTTCACACTAGACTCCCCTACCCAGAGAATTGGTACCAGGCCCCCCCACAATATCTGGCTGTGAAAAACAGTGGGGATTCTGACCATCCAGGTGATAAGGAAGGCTGTGGGGAACCCAGACATCTTCTAAAAGGGCCTGGGAACAGATTCACTCACTCACAGGCACTCATTCTGGGCTCCAGTGGAAGGACAGTGACTCAGGGGATATTGGAGATATACAGTGGGATAGTGAGGTGTGTGGCTGCAGGGCAAGGGCTGGAGGACAGTCACCACTTTCCCTGTGTGGGGTCCTTCTCCAGTGCAACCCTGACAAGTAGGTGCCACCTTTTTTGTTTTGAGCCCTCCCCTCATGCCCATGACCAAATCTGAATCTGAATTGATGTAGTGAGCTCTGCTAGGACGCTACTCCCCCCAACTACCCAAACTCCAGAGACACTTTCTCAGTGAGCAGGCAGCTCCACCCACATTGCCCACTTTCTTGGACAACTATTAGGGTCTGTGGGCCCCAGGTGTGCAGTGACTGGCCTAGGTGCACTCTGAGACTCTTGTTGAGTATCTCCAGGCTCAGCACTGAAATCAAACCAGAATCTACATTAACCTGGTGAACACAACTTTTCCCACTCTAGTGACTCTCTGAGATCCTGTCTTACTTAACTTGTGCACCTCATGAGGCTTTATCAATGGCTGAACCTTAAGGGAGCTGGCAGGTGGCAGCAGGCCTCAGAGTGTCCTGGCTTTTTGTGGAGCTACGCCATGCCCTGTATTAGTGGCAGCAATCCTCAGTTTGCAGTGTGGCCTCTACCATGCGCTTCCATGTTTAGCACACGAGGCAACCAACTGCAGATCACTTTGTAGCTCCTACCAGGTAGTCCCCAGCCAGTCACAATGGGTGACCTGGGTCAGCACCAGAGGCCCTCCCAAGAGGTCCCAGAACAAACATATTTAGAGGTTAACTTCAGACCACAGCAGAGCACCACCCAATTACCCCACAAGTGACATACCCAAAGGGAGGTTTCAACAGGCACCAGAGCCTGCTCCATGGGGCAAGACCCCCGCACAGTGGCCTGTAGGCTGTGGATGTGGCCAAATTCCACAGCCAGTCAGCCTGAGGGTCAATCCCACCTACTGACATGCCAATAGCAATCAAGGCTTAACTATAACAGAAGGACTCACACAACCCAGACAAGGGACACTCCTGGAGCACCCAATGCAGGTGACCAGGGAGACTGTGCCACTGGGTCCCATAGGGCACCTACTATATGAGGCCACCAGCCAAGACTGGGAGATGTAGCAGATCTATCTAAATCATAGAAACAAATACAGAGAGACAGCAAAATGAGGAAATAAAAAAATATGTCCCAAATAAAAGAACAGGAGAAAACCCCAGACAAAGAACTAAATGAAATGGAGGCAAGCAACCTACCAGATACAGACTTCAAAACAATGGTGATAAAGATGCTCAGGAACTTAGTGAGAATTTCAACAAAGAGATAGCAAGCATAAAACAGGACATAGACACCATAAAAAAGTGAAGGATACAATAACTGAAGTGAGGAATGCAGTAGAAGAAATTACTAGCAGACTGGATGAAGCAAAGAAGTGAGTCAGTGATTTGGAAGAAAAGGTAACAGAAAACACCTAATTAGAACAACAACAACAAAAAAATAATTTTAAAAAATGAGGATAATTTGAGAGACCTCTGGGACAACATCAAGCGTAATAACATTCACATCAGCAGGGTACCAGAAGGAGAAGAGAGAAGGAAAAGGGGTTGAGAAGCTACGTGAAGAAATAATGACTGAAAACTTTCCTAACCTGGTGAAGGAATAGACATATAAGCCCAGGAAGTGCAGAGAGTCCCAAACAAGATGAACCCAAACAGGCCCACACCAAGATACATCATAATTAAAATGACAAAGGTTAAAGACAAAGAGAGAATCCTAAAAGCAGCAAGTGAGGGGCAACTAGTTACTTACAAGAGACCTCCCAAAAGACTATCAGCTGATTTTTCAACAGAAACGTTGCAATCCAGAGGGATTGGCACAAAATATTCAATGTGAAGGAGATTCAGTTTTAAATGATGGATTTGCTAGGTAGATTACTCTTGGTTGTAATATTTCATCACGTTGAATATTTCTTATTAGGGAAACCACTTCATGGATGGCATAGATGCCTGACCACTGCACCCTAGACCTGCAGCTAAAGCTGAATAATACTGAGTGTCAACTATAATTATATATATTCACAGGACGTGGAGTACAGCATCGGGAATAGACTCAAAGGAATTGTAACAGCTATATACGATGTCAGAGGAGTAGTATAATAGATTGGGGGAGGGTAGTTACCACTTTGTGAGGGGTATAAATGTCTAACTATTACAGTGTTTTGTACACCTTAAACAAACAAACAAACAAACAAAACTGAAGGAGATAAAAAGAGACTCCCAGAGAAGATAAAGCAAAAGGAGCGCATCACCACCAAACCAGTGTTACAAGGAAGGTTAGAGGGACTTCCTTAAAACAGAAAAAAAATAAGATAAAATTATGAATGATAAAATGGCAATAGCTACACGTTTATTAATAATTACTTTCAATGTAAGTGGATTAAATGTTCCAATCAATAGACATAGGAGGGGGCCGGCTGAGTGGCTAAGTTGGTTAAGAGCTCGCTCAAGAGTGTGGGCTCTGAGCAACAGCAGTTGAATTCCCGGCCTGAGCTGAGCAGCCGTTGAGCTGCCAATAGGTGGCAGGATGGCTCAGCATAAAAAATAAAAAAAAAAGACATAGGAGGGCTGAATGGATAAGAAAACAAAACCCTTACATATGCTGCCTACAAGAGACTCACTTCGCATTGAAAGATGCACAGAGATTGAAAGTAAAGGGATGGAAAAAGATATTTCATGAAAATGAAAACAAAAAAAGCTGGAGTAGAGATACTTATACCAGAAAAAATAGACTTTAAAGCAAGAGACAAAAAAAGACCCAATAATCCCACTTCTGGGTATTTATCTGAAGAAACCCAAAACACTACTTCAAGGGGTCCTGTGCTTCCATATGTTCATTGCAGCATTGTTTACTATGGCCAAAATGTGGAGGCATCCTTGATGTCCATCGATGGGTGAGTGGGTAAAGAGGAGGTGGTACATATATGGAATAGAATATTGCTTGACCATGGAAGAGAATGAATGGGTTCTTGTCATCTGCTATAGTGTGGATGTTCCTGGAGGGTATTGTGCTGAGTGAACTATGTCAGACAGAGAAATACAGATGCAATGTGATTTCGCTTACATGTGGAATCATAAGAACAAAATAAACAAATGAAACATAAACAAACTCATAGATACAGAGAATATTTTGATGGTTGCCAGATAAGATGGGGGTTAAGGGGGTGGGTGAAAAAAGGGGAAGGGAATTAGAAGTAGAAATTCATTGTAACAAAGTAGTCATGGGGATGTAGGTATAGCATAAAAATTTAGTCAATAATATTGTAATAATTATGCATAGTATCTTATGGGTACTAGATTTATTAGGGTGATAGATGGGAGGATGTTAGGGGGCAAAGTGAAAAAGGTGAAGGGATTAAGAAATACAAATTGGTAGTTACAAAATAGTCATGGGGATGTAAATTAAAGCATAGGGAATATAGTCAGTAATATGGTAATAATTATGTATAGTGCCAGGTGGTTACTGGACTAGTTGGGGATCACTTCTTAAATTATACAAATGTCTAACCACTATGCTATACAGCTGAAATTAATATAAAATAATATTGAATGTCAACTGTAATTGAAAAATTTTGAAGTGAGAGGAAAAAAAGGTGAATGGTTATAAGATTCTCAAATTTTTAGATATAAAACAAATAAGTCATGGGGATATAATGTACAGCATAGGGAATATAGTCAATACTATTGTGATAATGTGGTACATGTCAGATGGTTGCTGGACTTACCATGGTGATAATTTTTTTAGGTATATTTTTTAAAAAGACACAGCTCTGTAATATTTTCAAGCTATATATTTAGACACTTCAGAAGTATTTGTGTAACAATTTCCTCCACATAACGAGAAAATATTCTGTAATAAAATGAATAATGAGAGAAAAAAACACACTGTATTAGACAATTAACTATAAAATGAAAAGCTAAGTGTAGTGACAAAATAAACCTTTCAGCCATTCTTGCTCATCTATCTTTGCTGATAGTCTTTTATATTCACATGGTCAACTCTGTCAAGTCCAGTGGATTTTGACTATTACTTTAAATCTCAGAATATGGGCCCTCTTTACATTAACTGTTTTACTATATGACCTCACAGATGTCTGTAATTTCCTAACGATTCTATACATTTAATGATATGCTTATTTTATGCTGCATTTCCCCCTAATTGCAGCTCTATGCTTTGTGTTGGCCTTCTTAGTGACTCAGTTTGCTAGAGACAAGTGACACCGCCTCACATCTACTCCTCATTGGCTGGAGATGAAACAATCATAGCCTTGAAAACAGCTTCTGTAAAGTCTCTTTGTCATCACTGTCTTTATTTGAGTGTTAGAATTGAATGTTGGATTTAAATGACAGAGTTTTGGGGATGGGAGTTAGTTATAGGAAGTCCCTTTGTACATGTGTGTATCTTCCAGGGTACCCTGTCCTGACCTCTACAAAACTGCCCTATTTCCAGAGGGAGGCAGTGGGATCAGCAATTTGATGAAGGGACAGATACCATGTCAGATCTGCAAGACACAATCAGATCATGGACCTTAAACTGGGAGTGGCCCAGCAGTAGCAGGTATTACAAGAAATATAATCATACACTGTGTAATGATGGGACACATTCTGAGAAATGAATCGTCGGGCAATTTTGTCATTGTATAAACATCATAGAGTGCACTTAGATGGTATAGCCTGCTACACACTAAGCTATGTGGTAGAGTTCATTGCTCCAAGGCTACAAGACTGTACAACATATTACTGTACCAAACACCATGAGATTAAATCAAGCATAAGAGAAAATGATGCAATCAGGAGACATTGTAAACACGAAATGTATGAGGCTATTGCTGGCTAACAAAGCATACTGTTTTATAGCAAACTTTATTTTTAGTAAGTAGAAAGAGTGCATTCTAAAATAACAATTAAATACAAACCAGAAACATAGACATTTATTATCATTATCAAGTATTACGGATTGTACATAATTGTATGTGTTACACTTTTATATGATTGGCAGCACAGAATTGTTTACACCAGCATCACCACAAACATGTGAGCAATGCATTGTACTACAATGTTGCAACAGCTACAACATCACTAGGGGATTGAATTTTTCAGTTCTATTGTAATGTTATGGGACCACCATTGTACATGCAGTCCATCATTGATTGAAATGTAATGCAATGCAATGCATAACTATAAGTGATTATAAATGTTAGCAGCTTAATGTGTTTCCTCTTTAAGAAATCCAGGAGACAGGACTCATGCAAAGGGGTCCAAAAAATCAGGATCAAATGAACATTTACAGGCCAGCTGTGTCCCTGGTCCTGGTTCTAATTAAGAAAGTGATTAATGACTCTATAACCTTTGGTGAGTAGCTGACTCTCACAGCTTTTAAGATCAACCAAAAGATTCCATGGTGTAATAGTGGATAAGAAGGAAATAGGGCTGGGGTTAGAGAAATGTGCCCAGATGCTTCCCCAGTTGTCTGGAGGCTAATTCGTTTTTCTCACGGAGTCTAAGGGGATGGTAGAACTCCAGTACAAAATGACTGCTGGTTCAAATCCTCCCTCTCTTCCTTTATCCCATCCAATATATTTTTTTTAATGTTTGGCTTCCTTCTGTCATGTGCTTTTGGACTTGGACCCTCTTTTCAATCCTTGGTTTCCTTTTTGGTTAGTCTGGTGAGGAAGTGCAGACAGATGATCAGGTTGCCCTCCAGCCACAATAATGTGATACTGCCTACTGTACTATTCTATTCTTATTATTGAGAATTTTATGTGCCTAGTACCTTTGTATGCACTTAATGAATATTGGCTTACCAAGTCCTTACAACAATCCTTTGACGGGGTATTACAATAAGCATCATTCACATTTACAGATGAGGAACCTGGTGCAGAGGAGTTAAATAACATTAATAAATGGTGGAAACCACAATTCACACAGAGGCCGTCTGGCTACAGAGGGGCGCGCTCAGCCATCAGGCAGCACCTCCTCCCATAGCCGCTCGGCCAGGCTTTACAACGCTCACTTCCATTAGTCAAATGGGATAATGAGTATGGGTCTGCCCAAATCTTCCTTCACTTCACCCCATATCCAGCACCAGTCCTGTCTCAGGAGATGGAAATTTGTGCTGTTGTTGCTGACTAAATTTTTTCTGTGATTTCCTTAAGGGGCAAGTTCTGAGTGACTATGTCTCTGTTCTCAGTACTTATTAGAATCCTTGGTATCTATTAAGTAAATGCTTAATAAAAATAAATAATTTATAAGTAAACATACACATGTAGGCATGAATGTATCCAGCACAGAATCTGCACAGGTTAGAAATCTGAAACTAGTTTTATCTTCTATAGACATTTTATGAACTGCTACCCTTTATGGCTTGTAAGACTTGTCTTTTCATAACAAGATAATTAATCATGGTTGATTTCGGCTGAGAGAGGCAGTGCTTGTACGTGCACCAGCATGTAGCGGGTACCTCGTCAACTCCCTCCTCCCACGGAAGAGAGTGCCCTATCCTACTCAGCTGTCCCATCTCAACGCCTGAATGCCCCAGTATTTATGGCTTCAAGGTTTAGACCATGTGGAAATGTGACAGGTTTGTCTCTTTTCTTCTCAGTTTTTTGAGAAGTATGATATGAAGTCACTGTTTTAATTATTTGAGATAAATCCTTTTTTAAGTATTAAATTGTATTCAAAGGAAGTGAGAAAGGTTGATGACAAAGGCCATGTGAAAACATTGAGAAGTGGGTTTAGATTCAGATGAGGTTGGAAACTGCAAATGTGTTTCCTTGACAGTAGGGGGCACCACAGGTCAGGTGGAGATGAGCAAAGGCCCAGAATAGAAGGTTGTTATTCAGCTTCAGGGGTTCCATACATTGTTGGGACTAATAGCTCCGCAAGCAGATGTCATTTAACTGCTGTATTTTTAAAGCCAATCACAGTAGACCTATCAGTCCAAATTGAAAGAAGGAAGAGGAGACAATGAGATCACCTTTATTGTACTTTAGATCCTTGAGTGACATTTTATCCCTTCCATCTTCAAAGATAGAAATATAGATATAGATATCAATAGAAAAGTGTTTAGAGGCTTGAGATCATAGTGAATAGGCTAATTTGTAACTACTTTTTAATTTGCCATATGATAAACAATTCTATTTTGTCATTAAATGTCCTCCTAAAACATTGTTTTGAAGGACTGTATATAATTCTGCTGTAATTCATTTAGTTCTTGAAAATTCTGGGTAGTTGTGGGAATTAATTGAAGGCAACTTTATTGAATGGTTTCTCGTCATCTCCCCTTTGTCCCCTATTACAGAACATGAGCAGCCCTTTATTTGCCATACCCTTGCTCTGTCCCCCAACTTAAAGATTGAAAGTTAACCTCACCTAAAGAGGGAGACTTCATATTATGCTATTCCAGTAAATTAGTCAAATAAACCCAAATCCCATCTTTTTGTGAGCACTTTAGTGCTATAATCTCTTAAACTACTCTTAGGTGTCTCATTTCAAAACATGAACCAAAAAACTACAAATATTTTTTGGAAATCAACAATATTATAAAGAGATACTAAAACAAACAAAAAATGACCTTAAGAGGTAAGACAGGTAAGACAACTTAAACAAACAAAAAATTATTCTCAGAGAGATTTGAAATGTTATGAAATAAGAAATGATCTGATAACAAGGAACTTCCTTAGAAAACGTAACAATGTAGACAGGCATGGACGCCCCTTCTCCCTGTGGCCATGCACTACATGGCCTGCCCTTCATGGTCACTGGGGCCCTGGCACAGCCTCTGTTCCACTGTGATGTGCAGCGTTCATGGGAATTGTAGCAGGACTCAGGGAGACCCAGGAAAACTAGAAATAAATCCTGTGGCCATTGAAGATGTGGCTGTAAACTTCACCCCCCAGGAGTGTGCTTTACTGGGTCTGTCACAGAAGATGCTGTATAGACATGTGGTGCCGGAAACTTTCAGGAACCTGGAATCAATAGGCAAAAAATGAGAAGATCATGACATTGAATATCCATACAAAAACCAGGAGAGAAAGCTAAGAAGTCAAATGGTAGAAAGACTGTGGAAGTAAAGAAGATAGTCCATGTGGAGAAAATTTCAGCCCTATCCCAAATCTCAGTCTGAATACAAAAACTACAGTAGTGAAACCACATGAATGCAGTGCATGTGGAAAGGTTTTCATGCATCATTCATTCATTAATAGGCACTTCAGATGTCACACTGGACACAAACCATATGAGTATCTGAAATATGGAGAGAAGCCATATAAATGTAAGGTACGTGAGAAATTAAGTTCAAATACATCAAAGTATGCATGCTGAAGAGAAAACTTATAAGGAATGTGGGAAAGCCTTCCATTTTTGCACATCCTTTCAAACACATGGAAAGATTCACATAGGAGAAAAACAATACGAATGTGAGGAATATGAGAAAGCCTTCATGTGGCTCACAAGCTTTTAAAGACATATGACAATGCACACTGAACTTATGAATAATGTGGAATAGTGTTTAGATATCATCATACTTTTCAGTCACGTGAAAAGACTCACACAGCAGAGAAATCCTATGAACGTAAGCAATGTAGTAAAGCTTTCAATTCTTATTGAGGTTTCCAAGTACATCAAAAACTTACAAAGGAGAGAGCCCCTACAAATGTAAACAATGTGGAAAAGTCTTTAGATAGTATCATACTTTTCAAGCAGATGAAAAGATTCACACAGAAGAGAAACTCTCTAAATGTAAGCAATGTGGTAAAGCTTTCGGTTTCCATCAAGGTTTCCAAATACATGAAAAAAATCACAAGAAAGAGAAACCCTATGAATGCAAATGTTGTGAAGCCTTCATTTATTACTATTCCTTAAAATTATACAGGAACTCATACTTGAGAGAAACCCTATGAATGCAAGGAATGTGGGAAAGGGGAAGCCTTCATGTATCCATTAGGATTTGGGGTGCACATTAAAATTCATGATGGAAATAGATCTTATCAATGTAAAGAATGTGTGTTAGCATTTTATTTTCACAGCACATTATGCAGACATGAAATGACTCACACAGGAGAGAACTCCAACAAATGTAAGCAATGTGGTAAAGCTTTGCTTTTTTTTCTCAGCTAGGCTTCTAAACACTTGAAAGAAATTACACGAGAGAGAAACCTTATGAATGTGATGAATGTGGAAGAATTCTTCAGTTATCCCAGTTCCTACCAAAGGCATAAAAAGACTCACTGGATAACTTCTGTTGAATGGAAACAGTGTAAGAAAGATTTCAACATCCTTACATGTGAAAAAAAGTGTTGGAAAAGAGAGAAAAATGTGAATAATATAAAAAGCTTAATGCAAATTAACCCATGTATAATGTTCCAGAAAATGTTCAACATGAAAGAGTTATAAATGTTGTAAATATATTGTATTTATCAAGCCTCTTTCTTAAAGTGCATCATTGGTCTGTGGAGTTCTACTAATTATTTTTAGAGCTGAATATTAAGATAGTTCTCTGAGTCATTATGCAAAATAACACACGAGATTAGAAGTAGTGGTTTTTCTTTAAATAAATTAATAGTATTTGTTTTTCCATTTTGAAGCCTGTTGGATTCATAGGTGAATTGAAGTGTATTTCTAATATGCAATTAGGTTTATTTTTTTATAATGTTCTAGTTGTTGTGTGTTAAGGGGACATTGAAAAATGAAAGTTTGTTTTTTGTTGGGATTGTCCTTACTGACTTTGTGACAGTTCCTGGATATCTTTGGTCTATTTTATATATATTTTGCCTTTTTCACTGAGAAAGCTCCTTTTTGGAGATGGTGGGTAAAGGAACCTTTTTCCATTTTCCACATGAATAAACCATTGAAATAAATTTTATGTTAAAAAAGTTTGTGAAAGAACAAAAAAAGAAAATGTAACTGTGTAAAAAGAAGAGAGATAATTAAAAATGTAATGTTGCCATAACAGGAGGAAATGCTTGTAGTTGGTTAGTTTTGTTCATTCATTATTGTTAATGACTTTTAGAATAATTCAGTTTTCTGATAGTCTCTTTCATAGAATTTTGTTTTAATTTTATGGAGGTAATGTTTTTATAGCTTCATGTGGATTTTTTTATTTGAGTTGTAAAGATGTAAAACTTAGAGAAAAGTTGCAAAGCTAACACACACACACACACACACACACACACACACACACACACACACACACATGAAAGGTAAGACAATTAAGGTCATGAACTTTCTACCATGCACTTATACAGTGGAAAGTTTGTGAACTTAATTGTCCCATATATTTATAATTTGTTTCTGAAATTGTACACAAGATGGTTTTTTGTCCTTAAATACTTCAGTGTGCATTTACTAAGAAAAGGACATTCTTTTACACAACCAGGCTATAGCTATCAACTTTATTAAATTAAATACTTTGATCTACTGTTTGTATTCTCATTTTCAGAGATTGACTGTAAAGGATGGAGAGAGGATATCATGTAAGTACTAACTAAATTAAAAGTGGTATGCATATATTAAGTTAAAAAATAGCCATTTGCAGCAACATGAATGGATCTAGAGGGTATTATGCTAAGTAAAATTAGTCAGACAAAGACAAATACAGTGTTGTCTCACTTATATGTGGAATCTAAAACAAAACAAAACACATTCATAGAAACAGAGACAAAAGGGATGGTTACCAAAAGAGAGGGTGGGTGAAAAGGTGAGGGGGAATATAATCAATAATACTGTGATAAGTTTGCATGGTGAAGATGATTACTAGAATTAGTGGGTGATCACACTGGAAGGTATAAAAATGTCACATCACTATATTGCACACCTGAAACTATTATAAACTAATATAATATTGTATACCAACTATACTTAAATTTAAAATGTTTTTAAAAAAAGAGAAATTCTGAGGGAAAAGCATTGTAGGACAAAAAGATTCATTATGTAATGTAAACATTCACCTTATCAAGAAAAATATAGCAAATATAAATACATGTGCATCTAATACAATAAAAGATATAAATCAAAATTAATACAATATACAGGTAGAAAATAATAAATCTAACATTGTAGTAGAATATTTTAATATACCTCTCTCAAGTCTCCATAGGTCATACAGGAAAAGAAAGCACATCGACAATCTAAACAATGTAATTAGTCAGCTACTTCGATATATTGTAGAGGTATTGTTAAGGTTCTCATATATGTGCTGGGTGTTGAAATCACCAGTGGTTATTATATTATTGAGAACAAACAAACAAACAAAAAATATGCTTGACTAATGATGAGAGTGAGTCATAAACCAAGGTTTATGATTCAAAATCTTTATACCTTATGTGTGTAGGCAGGAGAGAGAGGAAGAGAAAAGGAGACTGGGATACACTTGACTTTGTACAGACAACCGTGACTTTTGTTTTAATAGAAATAGTCCTGAAATCCAGACAGTGTATGACGAGCTTCGTTCCCAAATCACCTTTGTTTCTCAGCTTCTGAAAAGAGGAGAAGCCACTCAAATGACTGATTTGATTTGCATCACCTCATTCTCTCCCTCCAATCTGTGACCCTCTTTCTCCCAGTTTCCATGGTTCCTCCTCACCCCTATTCTTCCATTTACCCCTCCATATTTATTTCCTCTCTTCTCTCCCTTGCTCTGGGCTCCCAGAAGCTTATCCATTTGGAATTACTTCCTGGATCCTGGTTTGATTTGAGCAATGAAGGGCATAATCAGGGTTTGGAAGAAGTGGGGAAAGTGGGCTGGCCACACCCCATCTCAGGGCAGGTCTTGGAAGCCTGGCAGCTTTATTCAACTAAAAGGTCACATATGTTATCAAGTGACACTCTTTACAACTATTCTGCCTGCAGGGCCCTTTTGTCACTCTCTTTCTTCATCCCTTCAAGCTTGAGGGGTATAACAGTGCCCCTGGTCTCGCTAGCTCAAGGTATCTCTCTGTTTCTATGTTTTGCCTACACTGTGATGATCACAGCTTTGTAAATAGATATTTTATTAAACTCTGCTCAAATTAATGAATTGGAGTTTGCCAATTTTTTTTCCTGCCAGGAACCTGACTGATAAACGTTTCAACCCAACTTCCAGCTACTTCTCTCCTGCCAGAATGTCCCACTTGTCGTTTAGTGCCAGAACCTGAGTAGTTGTCCCTTGGAATATTGAAAGAGGATACACCACACCAAAGAATCTAGAATTATGTTATGCATATCTGTAGTGTTCACTGGAGCCAGCTCACACTAGCTTGCAAGAGCAAATAGTTTCATGAATTTTGCTTGTGAGTTGTTGAACACAGTTATTATTAAAAATTAAATTATGTAAATTTAATATTAAAGAACTAAAGAGATAAATACTAACTCCTTACTTCCTAATTATTTTAGTACATTTTTTCTTGTTTTGTTTTTGTTTCAGGTGTACCAAACAATGTAATCATTAGACATTTATACCCCTCACAAAGTGATAACCCCCATCCCCCAATCTGCTACCCCTCTGACATCATATATAGTTGTTACAATTCGATTTACTTTATTCCCTATGCTGTACTCCACATCCCATGACTATATATATAAAATTATAGTTCACATTCAGTATTATTCAGCTTCAGCTTCAGGCATACAGCATAGGGAGATCAGGCATCTACACTGTCCATAAAGTGGTCTCCCTAATAAAACAAGTGCCCATTTGACACCCTACAAAATCTATACAACATTATTAGTTATATTCCTCAAACTGTCTTTCATATCCCCATGCCAATATTGTGGCTACCAACTTGTGCTTTCTAATCCCCTCACCTTCTCCCTCATCTCCACCCCCTCCCACCTAGCAACCCTCATTTTTTTCTCTATATCTCTGAGACTATTTCTGTTTAGTTGCTCATTTATTCTGTTCTTTAGAATCCACAAATAATTTAGATCGTATGGTATTTGTCTTTCTCCGTCTGACTTATTTCACTTAGCATAACATTCTCTAGGTCCATCCATATCATTGCATATGGTAGGATTTCATTCTTCTTTATGGCCAAGTTAATACTCCGTTGTATAAATGTACCACACTTTCTTAATCCAGTCGTCTACCTATGGGCATTTTGGTTGTTTCCATGTCTTGGCTATTGTACTGTAATAAATAAAATAGCACTGTAATAAACATAGGAGTGTGTATATCTTTTCGAATTAGCATTTGAGATGTATCTAGATAGGTATCTAAGAGTGGAATTGCTGGGTCATAAGGTAGTTTCATTTCCAGTTTTATGAGATACCTCCATACTGATTTCCATAGTGGCTGCACCAATCTGCAGTCCCACCAACAGTGCACCAGGGTTCCCTTTTCCCCACAACCTCACCAGCACTTGTTTGTTGATTTATTGATGATAGCCATTCTGACTAGTGTGGGGTGGTATCTCAATGTGGCTTTTATTTGCATTTCTCTGATGATTAGTGATGTTGAGCATCTTTTTATACGTCTGTTGGCCATCTGTATGTCCTCTTTAGAAAAATGTCTCTTCATGTCCTCTGCCCATTTTTTAATTGGGTTATTTGTTTTTTTGGTTGAGTTGAAAGAGGTTTTTTTTAAAATAAATTTTGGATATTAACCCTTATCAGATGTATCATTGACAAATATCTTCTCCCATTCAGTAGGATGCCTCTTTGTTTTATTGATGGTTTCCTTTGCTGTGAAAAAACTTTTTAGTTTGATGTAATCCCATATGTTTATTTTTTCTTTTGCTTCCCTTGCCTGAGGGGATATATCAGTAAAAGTATTACTAAGGGGATATATCAGTAAAAAAATTACTGCAAATTTACTTCCTATATTTTCTTCTAGGAGTTTTATGGTTTCAGATCTCACATTTAAATCTTTAATTAAATCTTTAAACAAAATTTTTAATTTGTTCTTGAATATGACATAAGGAGATGGTCCAGCTTCATTTTTTTGCATGTGCCTGTCCAGTTTTCCCAGCACCACCATTTATTGAATAGACTGTCTCTACCCCAATGTAGAGGCATGGATTTATTTCTGGACTCTATTCTGTTCCATTGATCTATGTGTCTGTTTTTATGCCAGTATCATGCTGTTTTGAGTACTATAGCCTTCTAGTATGATTTGATGTCAGGTATCGTGATACCTCCCACTTTGTTTTTGTTTCTCAATATTCCTGTGTCTATTTGGGGTCTTTTATGATTCCATATAAATTTTATGATTATATGTTCTATTTATGTAAAAAATGTCATTGGTAGTTTGATAGGAATTGTGTTGAATCTACATAGTGCCTTAGGTAGTATGGACTTTTTTTTTTTTACCCCTCAAAGTGACATTTTAACTATATTAATTCTTCCTATCCAAGAGCATGGTATGTGTTTCCTTTTATTTATATCTTCTTTAATTTCTTTCTTCAGTTCTTATAATTTTTGAGTATAGGTCTTTTACTTCTTTTGTTAAATTTATTCCTAAATATTTTATTGTTTTTGAAGCAATTGTAAATGGCATTGTTTTCTTAATAGCTTTTTCTGATAGTTTGTTGTTGCTGTATACAAATGCAACTGATTTCTGAATATTAATTTTGTATCCTGCTACTTTACTAAATTCATTTATCAGTTCTAATAGTTTTTGGTGGAGTCTTTGGGGTTCTCTCTATATAGGATCATGTCATCTGCATATAACAACAATTTTACTTCCTCCTTTCCAATATAAAAGCCTTTTATTTCTTTTTCTTGTCTGATTACTGTGGCTAGAACTTCCAGAACTATACCAAATAAAAGTGGGCAAACTTGTCTTGTCCCTGATCTTAAGGGGAATGGTTTTAGCATTTCCCCATTGAGTATCATGTTAGCTGTGGGTTTATCATTGAGATATCATCCTTCTAGTCACACTTTGGTAAAAGTTTTTATCATAAGTGGCTGCTGGATTTTGTCAAATACTTTTTCTGCATCTATTGATATGACCATATGATTTTTTTAAGGTTTTATTGGGGAATTGGGGAAGGGGAACAGTGTTGGGGAATTGAGGAAGGGGAACAGCCAAATTGCTGTCCTTCAGTTTTAGCTGTGGAGGGCGCAGCTAGCTCAGCTCCAAGTCCAGTTGCCATCCAGCCTCCCATCAGCAGCTAGAGGCCACTTAGCTCAAGGTGCTGTGTTTAATCTTAGTTGCAGGTGGGCATACCCACCATCCCATGTGGGAGTTGAACCGGAAACCTTGTTGCTAAGAGCACATGCTCTAACCACTGAGCCATTCTTCTGCCTATCAGCAGCTCAGGAAGCTCAGCTGAAGGTGCTATGTTCAATCTTAGTTGTGGGTGGGCGTTGCCTACCATCCCATGTGTGGGAATCGAACCAGCAACCTTGTTGTTAGGAGCATGTATTCTCACCAGTTGAGCCATCCTGCCACCTGTTGGCAGCTCAGTGGCAGCTTGGCTTGGTCGCAGCTCACTGGCCCATGAGAGAATCAAACAGGTGGCCCTGTTGCTCAGAACTCACACTTTAACCAACTAAGCCACTCTGTCGGCACCTGACCATATGATTTTTATTTTTCATTTTGTTAATGTGGTGTATCATGTTAATTGATTTGTGGATATTGAACCAACCTTGCAAACCAGGAACTAACCCCACTTAATTGTGGTGTATTATCTTTTTTTTTTCTTAAAGATTTTATTGGGGAATTGGGAGAGGGGAACAGTGTTGGGGAATCGGGGAAGGGGAACAGACAAGTTGCTGTCCTTTTGTTCTTCAGTCTAGTTGTGGAGGACATCACCTCACTGGCCCATGTTGGTATTATCATTGCGCTCTTCCTGGGTGAGGCAGATTGGTTGCTGGCCTCTGGACAGCTGCTCACAGCGGCTCTTGGCAGCTCACACCGGCTGCTGACCGCCCATGCTGGCTGCTGGCCACACACGATAGCTTATGGCAACTCACCGCAGCACGGGCTGCAGCCTTCACCATCACTGGTGACTCACGGCATCCCAGCTCCAGGTTGAGCTATTGTTCACCATCTTAGCTGTAGAGGGCAGTGTCACTGGCCCTCATGTGGGATACGAACCAGGGCCCTGCTGCACAGAGCTGGTGTCCCAAGCCAGCTCTTAACCAACACGCCACTATAATCTTTTTAATGCATTACTGAATTTGGTTTACCAATATTTTGTTGAGTATTTTTGCATCTATGTTCATTAGGGATATCGGCCTGTAGTTTTCCTCATTTGTAATGTCTTTATCTGGTTTTGGGATCAGGATGATCCTGGTCTCTTAAAAAGGGTTTGGGAGCTTTCCCTCCTTCTGGATTTTTTGGAATAGTTTTAGTAGAATAGGTGATAATTCTTCTTTGAATGCTTGGTAAAATAGGTGATAATTCTTCTTTGAATGCCTGTAAACTCATTTGGTCCAGGGCTTTTGTTTGTTGGGAGCTTGTTGATTACTGATTTAATTTCGCTAGTAGTAGTCATTCTATTCAGATTTTTCATTTCATCTTGATTCAGCCTTGGAAGGTTGTATGCTTCTAGAAAATTATCTGTTTCTTCCAGATTGTCTAATTTGCTTGTGTATAGTTGCTCATAGTATTTTCTTATTTTTTTTTTTGTATTTCTATGGTGTCTGTTGTCATTTCTCTTCTTTCATTTCTGATTTTAATTTAGGCCCTCTCTCTCTTTTTCTTGATGAGTCTGGCCAAAGGTTTGTTGATTTAGTTTATCATTATAAAAAAAAACAATTCTTGGTTTCATTGATCTTTTGTATGATTTTTAGTCTTTATTTTATTTATTTCTGTTCTGAATTTTTTCCTTCCTTGTACCCTCTTTGAGCTTATTTTGCTATGCTTTTCCAGTTCCCTGAGGTGTAAGCATAGACTGTTGATTTGAGATTTTTCTTGTTTCTTTAGGTAGGCCTGCATTGCTATGAATTTCCCTCTTAGGACTGCTTTAGCTTTATCCCATAGATTTTGGGTTGTGTTTTCATTTTCATTTGTCTCAAGGTATCTTTTTATTTTTATTATCTCATTGTTGACCCATTCATTATTTAGTAACATGTGATTTAGCCTTTATGTATTTGTGTGTTTTCTAGTTTTTTTTTCTTGTAATTGATTTCTAATTTCTTAGCACTGTGGTCAGAGAAGATTCTTGATATGATTTCAATTTTCTTAAATTTATTGAGACTTGTTTTGTGGCCTAACATGTAGTCTATCTTGGAAAATGTTCCATGTGCACTTAAAAAAATGTATATTCTGCAGCTTTGGGGTGAAATGCTCTAAACATATCAATTAGACCCAACTGGTTTAATGTGTCATTTAATGTAACTGGTTCCATATTGAATTTCTGTCTGGAGGATCTGTACCTTGGTGTCAGTTGTGTATTGAAGTCCCCTACTATGATAGTGTTATTGTTGATCTCTGTCATTCTGTTGGTCAATATCTGTTTAATATATTTTGTTCTCCTATGTTGGGTGCATAGATAGTTTGTCTTCATTTTTTTTCGGCTTAAATAAGCCCTTTATTTTCTGCAATACTGGGTTGGTGGTAATGAATTTTTCTAGCTTATTCTTTTCTGGGAAGCTCTTTACCTCTCATTCAATTTTAAATGATAGTCTTGCTGGGTAGAACAATCTAGGTTGTAGGGCTTTGTTTTTCATCACTTTGAATAATTCCTGCCACTCCTTTCTGGCCTGAAAAGTTTCTGTAGAAAAGTCAGCTGATAGTCTTATGGGAGCTCCCTTGTAAGTAACTTGCTGCCTATCTCTTGCTGCTCTTAGGATTCTCTCTTTGTCTTTTCACCTTATGATATGTCTTGGTGTGGGCCTGTCTTACTTTATCTTGTTTGGGACTCTCTGCACTTCCTGGGCTTGTATGTCGATTTCCTTCAGCAGGTTAGGAAAGTTTTCGGTCATTATTACTTCAAATATGTTCTCAAACCCTTGCTTCTTCTCTTCTCCTTCTGGTATTCCTATGATGCAAATGTTGTTGTGCTTGATGTTGTCCCACAGATCTCTTGAACTATTTTCATTTGGTTTTTATTCTTTTTTCTTTTTGTTGTTCTAATTGGGTGAATTCTGCTACTTTGTCCTCTAAATCACTGATTCAATCCTCTGCTTCATCTAAGCTGTTGGTGGTTCCTTGTAGTGTATTATTCACTGCAGTTATTGTGTTCTTTATTTCTGACTAGTTATTTTTAATGGTTTCTATACCCTTCTTCATGCTTGCTATCTTTGTTGAAATTCTCACTAAGTTCCTTCATCATTCCCATTAACAGTATTTTAAACTCTGTATCTGGTAGGTTGATTGCATCCATTTAATTTAGTTTCATTTCTGGAGGTTTCTTCTGTTTTTTTTTTATTTGGGACATGTTTCTTTGTTTCCTCATTCTGTTTGTGTTTGTTTCTATATATTGGGTTTCTATATATTTCCAGTACATGCATTGCAGAGGTGTCCCCTGTATTGTGATTGTTCTCCTGTTGTAGTTCAGCCTTGATTGCTTTTGGCTTGTCAGTAGGTGGGATTGACTCCCAGACTGACTAGCTGTGAGAATTATCTATGCCCACAGTGTATGGGCTGCTGTGTGAGGGCTGACCCCTCAGCAGAGGCTTCGCTCCTGTGGGCTTTTGTGCCTGTTGAGAATTCTTTTTGGGTGTGTCACTTGTAAGTCAAATTAGGTAATGCTCTGATTTGGTCTGAAGCTGGTCTCTGGGTGTGTTGATTTTTGTGCCCCTTGGGCTGGGCTCTCCTGCAGAGCGATTTCAGAAAATCACAAACCAACAAGCACAATAACAACAACAACAAAAATACACTCACACATAAAAACAACCACTAACCACAACTCAACACAAACAAAAATACCAAAAATACCAACAAAAAACTAAAAATAATAATAGTGAAAAACAATACAGAAAAACAGAAAAAAGAAGGAAAAGTAAAGCAAGGAATAGGAAAAAAAGAGAGAAAGAGAATGGAATGAGGGAAAAAAAGAAAGAAATATATATCTAAAAATTATAATAATAATAAAATAAAAAACAGTGCCGATCTTGGCTTAGCCCACCAGCTATCTCCAGGTTGTCCTCTGTTGTAGAAAATCTCCTCTGCATTTTATGGAGGCAGAGCGGGTCACCTGGTGCCCAGAGTGACCCTAGCAATGCAGTTCTAGGTGGGTGGGGCTATGGGGTGTTGTTGGTAGTTTTTACAGTAAGTGTAGTTCCTGCTCTGGCCTGCACAAACGCTCACTGAGAATACCACAGCCAGCGACTGGGAGGTAGTCTTTTCTGTGAGCAAGTTGCCTGGGTTTTAGGACACTTCTTCTAGGGGTGATGTGGAGGATGCGAGATTGCTGAGCTTCTGAAAGCCCAGAGCTGCCTCTGTAATCCCCTGTTAACACCTCGGTGTGTCTCAGCAGCTCTCATTGCCCTGTCAGAAGCCACCCAGAAAAAGTGGGGGCTGGGTAGGCAGGTGCCTTTATCTTCCTGTCCAACCCAGCAGTATCACACTGGTCCAAGTCTCTTCCCTAGGCTGCAGTTGTCAAACTGTTTTTTTCCAGTTCCTGAGGGCCACAGTTCCTCTGTAATCTGATACTACTCCTTCCAATTCTGGGACCTGCTTAAAACTCTGGAAGGGCAGGGGTCCGGAGAGCTATGGGAGAGGGGGGGAATGTGTCCAGACATTGTGCTTTTTCCACTTTCTGCCTGACCATGAGGACTTAAGCTGCAGTTCTCAGCTGATGTCTCTGCCTCAAACTCTGGGCACTTCCGTCCTATATGCTGATCCCTCAGCAGGACTGTGGGGCACAGGGAGAAAGCCCACAGCCTGGCTGTTGCAGTCTCCGGTCTTCATCCTGGAGCCCCGTGTCTCTGCGGCTGTGGGCTGCATCTCCACATTTCCCCTTCCTCTCTTCCCCCACTAGCCCAGTTTGCCCACCTTCAGGTAATCCTCACGCATGTCTCTTGGCTGTTCTGTGTGATGAGCAGAGAATCCTTTGATGACTTAGGGGTATTCCATTTGTGGTAACTTCCAGGGGAGATTTCAAGAAGCCCCCCTTATGCCACCATTTCTCTGATGTCCAGTACATGTTACTGTTGTATATGTTCTTGAGGTTATTTACAACTGTTGTAAGTATATGTTGAAAATGTTGTATAAGGGTGTTGGAAACACCAGGTTGGTTGAAAACTTTAAATCAGCTATAGTGGGAATATTTATATTATGAAAATCAACAAATGTTATAAATCAGGCTTGACTTACTGTTGATTGATTGTCTAAATCACAGATCAGCAATTTTATTTTCAAAGACAGATGGAAAATATTTAAGACTTGCAGGCCATATGGCTTCTGTCACAACTATTCAATTCTGCTATTCTGGTGCTAAAGCTACGACAAGCAATACATAAATAGATGGGAATGGCTGTGTTTCAATGGTCTTACTTACAGAAACAGGTGGCAGGCCCACTGTCTGTAGTTTGCAGATCCTGGTGTAGACTTAAAAAAGTGATGGATGCAGATAAACTGAAAAGTGTGTCATATATTGAATGTCAACTGTAATTGAAAATTAAAAAAATTAAAATGTAGGTTCTCATTCAATAAAAAAGTGTATCATATCTGTATATGATATATATATAGTGAATAGCACAAAACATGAGAAAATATTGAAAATTAAAAAAATTAAAATGTAGGTTCTCATTCAATAAAAAAGTGTATCATATCTGTATATGATATATATATATAG
>NW_017732939.1:61267-66772 GCF_001890085.2 Hipposideros armiger | reverse complement strand
GAGAGAGAGAGAGAGAGAGAAAGAGAGAAAGAGAGACAAATATATATAATTTGACTTCTGCTTCAGGTGTATAGCGTGGTGGTCAGGCATCTACGCATTCTATGAAGTGATCCCCCTAGTAAGTCTAGTGCCCACCTGGCACCCTACATAACCATTACAACATTATTGATTATGTTCCCCAAACTGTATTTCATATCCCTGTGGCTATATTATGACTACTCATCTGTACTTTCTAATCCTTTCACCTTTTCCCCCATCCCACCCCCTCCCATCTAGCAACCATCAGTTTTTTTTCCCCTATACCTCTGGGTTTATTTCTGTTTTGTTTGTTTGTTTATTCTGTTCTTTAGAGTCCACATGTAAGTGAGATCATATGGTATTTGTCTTTCTCCATCTGACTTATTTCACTTAGCATAATATTCTTTAGGTCCATCCATGTTGTTGCAAATGGTAAGATTTCATTTTTTTTTTAAAGATTTTATTGGGGAATTGGGGGAGGGGAACAGTGTTGGGGAATTGGGTAAGGGGAACAGAGAAGTTGCTGTCCTTTTTTGTTCTTCAGTCTAGTTGTGGAGGATGTCGCTTCACTGGCCCATGTTGGTATTATCATTACACTCTTCCCAGGTGAGGCAGTCGCTCGCCGGCCATTGGACAGTTGCTCACAGCGGCTAACGGCAGCTCACGAAAGCTCACACCAGCTGCTGGCCATTCCCACTGCAGCCTATGCTGTCGCCGGTGGCTCACGGCAGCCCAGCTGCAGGTTGAGCTGTTATTCACCATCTTAGCTGTAGAGGGTGCAGCATCACTGGCCCACATGGGGGATCCAAACTGGGGCCCTGCTGCTCAGAGCTGGCATCCCAGCCATCTCCTAACCAACGCACCACTTGGCCAGCCCTCATTATTCTTTATGGCCGAGTAATACTGCATTGTATAAATATACCACATTTTCCTTTTCCAATCATCTAGCAATGGGTATTTTGGTTGTTTCCATATATTGGCTATTGTGTATAGCGCTGCAATAAATATAGGGGTGCATACGAGGTCTGACAATTAAGTTCGTGAACTTTGTTGCAACAATGTTGCTAACCTTTTTTGATATCAGAGGGATTATTTATTATGAATTTGTACCAACCGGACAAAGAGTTAAGCAAGTTTACTATTTGGAAATGCTGAAAAGGCTGCATGAAAAAGTAAGATAACCCGAAGTTTTCACCAACAATTCACGGCTCTTGCATCATGACAATGTATCAGCTCACACGGCACTGTCTGTGAAGGAGTTTTTAGCCAGTAAACAAATAACTGTATTGGAACATTTCCCTATTCACCTGATCTGCCCCCCAGTGACTTCTTTCTTTACCTGAAGATAAAGGAAATATTGAAAGGAAGACATTTTGATGACGTTTAGGACATCAAGGTTAATACGATGACAGCTGTGGTGGCCACTCCAGAAAAAAAGTTCCACAATTGCTTTGAAGGGTGGACTAGGTGCTGGTGTCGTTGCATAGCTTCCCAAAGGGAGTACTTCAAAGGTGACTGTAGTGATATTCAGCAATGAGGTATGTAGCACTTTTCCTAGGATGAGTTCTCAAACTTAATTGTCGGAACTTTATATATTTTTTTCAAATTAGTGTTTTGAATTTCTTTGGCTAGATACCCAGGAATAGAATTGCTGGGTCATAAGGTAGATGCATTTTCAAGTTTTTGAAACACCTCCGTACTGTTTTCCAAAGTGCCTGCACCAATCTGCAATCCCACCAACAGTGCATGAGGGTTCTCTTTTCTCCACATCCTCACCAGCACTTGTTTGTTGATTTATTTATGTCTGTCAATATTTGCTTTATATATTTAGGTGCTCCTATGTTGGGCACATAAATGTTTATTCATGTGGTGTCCTCTTTTTGGATTGATCCCTTTATTATTATATAGTGTCCTTTTTTGTCTCTTATTACAGTTTTTGTTTTAAAGTATATTTTGTCCAATATAAGTATTGCTACTCCAGCTTTTTACTCGTTTCCATTTGCATGTAATATCTTTCACCATCTCTTTACTTTCAGTCTGTGTATATCTTTCGATCTGGGGCGGGTCTCTTGTATGCAGCATATGAATGGGTCTTGTTTTCTTATCCATTAAGCTACCTTATGCTTTTTGATTGGAATACTCATATTTAATCCATTTACATTTAAAGTGATTATTGATAGGTATGTAGTTATTGCCATTTTATTATTCATTTTTTATCTTTTGTTTTGTTTGTCTGTTTTCTTCTTTCTTCTCCTTAAAGAAATCCTTTTAACATTTTTTGTAATACTGGCTTAGCTTTTTTTTTTTTTTTTGTCTGGGGAGACTTTTTCTCTCCTTCAGTTTTAAATGATAGCTTTACTGAGGAGAGTAGTCTTTGTTGTAGGCTCTTGTTTTACATTACTTTGAATATTTCATGCCACTCCCTTCTGGCCTGCAAAGTTTTTGTTGAGAAATCAGCAGGGAGTTCCCTTGTAAGTAACTAGTTGTCTTTCTCTTGCTGTTTTTAGGATTTTCTCTTTGTCTTTAATCTTTTATTTTAATTATGATGAGTCTTTGGGCTCATGTTGTTTCAGACTCTGTGTACATCCTGGGCTTGTATGTCTATTTTATTCACCAGGTTAAGGAATGTTTACAGTCATTATTTTTTTCAAATAAGTTCTCAATCCCTTCCTTCCTCTCTTCTTCTGGTGTTCTTATGATATGAATATTGTTATGCTTGTTGTTGTCCCACAGGTTCTTTAAACCATCTTTGTTTTTGCTTTATTTAAATTCTTTTTGGGCCGGCCGAGTGGTGTAATGGTTAAGAACTGGCTTGGGACTCCAGAGGGTCCGGGTTCGGATCCCACATATGAGGGCCAGTGACACTGCCCTCTACAGCTAAGATGCTGAACACCAGCTCAACATGGAGCTAGGCTGCCAAGAGTCACCTGCAACGGCATAAGCTGCAGCCCCTGTGGCAGTGAGTTGCCATGAGCTACCGTGTGTAGCCAGCAGCCAGCGTGAGCAGCCAGCAGCCAGCGTGAGCAGCCAGCAGCCGCAGTGAGTGGCCGTCCAGAAGCCAGCAACTGATCTGCCTCACCCAGGAAGAGCGCAATGATGGTGCCAACTTGGGCCAGTGAAGCAACGTCCTCCACAACTAGACCGAAGAACAAAAAACAAAATGACAGCAACTTGTCTGTTCCCCTTCTCCCAATTCCCCAGCGCTGTTCCCACCCCTCCACCCCCAATTCCCTAATAAAAATAATCTTTAAAAAATTATTTTGTTCTGATTGGTTCTTTTATGCTATCGTGTCTTTTAAATCACTTATTTAATCCTCTGCTTCAGCTAATGTACTGTTGATTCCTTCTAGTATATTTACTTCATTTCATTTTTTGTATTCTTTATTTCTGACTGGTTCTTTTTTATGGTTTCTGTGATCTTCTTTATGCTTAATATCTCTGTGTTGAAATTCTCACTGAGTTCCTTAAGCATTCTTATAACCAGTGCTTTAAACTGTGTCTCTGGTAGGTTGGTTGCTTCTGTTTCATTTAGTTCTATGTCTGGAGATTTCTCCTGTTCTTTTATTTGGGACATGTTTCTTTGTTTTCTCATTCTGACTGCCTCTGTGTGTTTGCTTCTGTGTATTAGATAGAACTCCTATGTCTCTCAGCCTGTGTTCTGTGTGTTCTCCTGTTGTAGTTGAGCCTTGATTGCTTTTGGTGCATCTGTGGGTGGAGCTGACTCCCAGCCTGACTGATTGTGAGAATTGGCTACACCCACAGTGTATGAGCTGCTGTGTGGGCTGACCCCTCAGATGGAGATTTTCCCCAGCAGGCTCTTGTACCTGTTGAGACCACCCTTTGGTTGTGTCCATTGCAGGGCTATCCAGATAGTGCTCTGGTGTGGTCTGAAGCTGACCTCAGGTGTGTTGTTTCTGGTGTCTCTTGGGAGGGTCTCCCTTGCAGGCCAGTTTCAGCCTTGCTGTGATTGGCCTGTGGCTACCTGGTAGGAGCCACAAAGCTGCTGCTTGTGCTGAACCTGGAAACATGTGGGGGTGGGCTTGCTGTGAACCAAGGATGGCTATCATCAGTATTAGGCTGGGGGCAGCTTAGCAAAAGGCCTGAGGCACCCTAAGCCTATTGCCACCTGCCAGCTGCTCATAAGGCTAAGCCATTGAAAGAACCTCCTTAGGTGCACAGGCCTGGCTGGTTGACCCATTGTTGAGAGTGCCCTCAGCAATGCAGCACTAGCTGAGCGGGGAGGGGTTCTAGGGAGTCATGAGGCATGGCCAGTGGTTTTTATAAGGTTAATGCAGATTCAGTTCTTGCAACAGGCCTGGCTTGTGACCACTTCACCAAATGCCCTGAGAACACTGCAGCCAGACACCACTCGCCTTGGGCTTGCAATTCCCTGAGAGCCGCCCCAAGAGAGGCTGCAGAAGAGGTTTTGGGTCACTGTCCACTACCACAAGTTCCCCAGGATGCCATGGGCAGTCCACTGCTATAAAAGGCTTCTGTAGCTTGTGGGTGAGGCTGGCCACCCAGGCACCAAGAGTGTCTTGGCAATGCAGCTCTAGTTGTGTGGGGAGGGTTCCAGGGAGCTATGGAGTGAAGGTGGTGGTTTTTACAAAGTTAATGCAGTTTTGGTTCTTGTACTAGTGCCAGCCCTGTGACCACTTCACAAAAATGTCCTGAGAACACTGTGGCCACCAACACTCACCTTAGGCCCCTACGTCCCCTAGAGTGACCCAAGACATGCTGTGGTGCAGGTTTTGGGTCGTTTCCCACCACCAGAAGTTCCCCGGGCTGCCACTGGCCATCCGCAGCTGTAGAAGCCTTCCACAGCTTGTGGGGAGGGGCCGGCCGCTCAGTAGTGGAGAGTGTTCGGGGCGATGAAGTACAAGCTGTGCAGGGCAGGGACCCAGGGCGTAACTAAGGTGGTGTGCACACGCAGATTTTACCAGACCAATTTGGTATCAGATTTGGACCTTTGGGGGAGGGTTCAACATAGAAAACGTGGTGCCCTCCTGTAGGCTACACGTGAGGCAGGCTCCACACAGGGATAATGGCTCCTGTCCCTTCAGTCCTAGCCCTGCAGCCACACAACTCAGTTTTACCCTGTGTGTCTCTGGTCTCTTTTGAGTTTGCAAGTGAGTGAGTCTGTGTGTGGACTCTATAAGAGGGCGGCTGGGTTTCCAGCTGCCTTCCAACTCACCCAGCCCAGCAGACAGAGTCCTCACTGATTTTCATGGCCAGATGTTGTGGGAACTCCTATTCCTGGCTCTAGACCGCTGGGCTGGGGAGCCCTGTATGGGGCTGGGACCCCTCCTTCTCCTGGGGGGACCTCTGCCACCAAGATGGCCTTTCCTGTATTCAACCACTATCTGTGGTTTGGGGGTCGGCCTGTTTCATATCTCCACCCCTCCTATCAGTAGCCATAAGGCCTCTTCTTTATTTCCTTAGCTATGGTGCTTCTGCTCAGGTAGTCTTCAGATGATTCCTTTTTGT
>NW_017732939.1:55904-60944 GCF_001890085.2 Hipposideros armiger | reverse complement strand
CAGCCCAGCTCCAGGTTGAGCTGTTGTTCAGCATCTTAGCTGTAGAGCGCAGTGTCACTGGCCCTCATGTGTGGGATCTGAACCGGGGCCCTCTGGCATCCCAAACCAGTTCTTAACCATCGCGCCACTCGGCTGGCCCTCAGATGATTCTTGAGTTTGATTGTTCCACAACATATTTGTAATTTTGGTGTGATCCTGGGATGCAATAGATGCATAGCGTTTACCTAATCTGCCATCATGGACCCAAATCTATATACAAAGATTTAAAAATATATAGTATAACAATGTTTTTGTCTATATTTCTTCCTGTATTATTATTTAAAATCATACCACCATCTTTTAATTTAAAAAAATAATTTTTTTTCTATATTTGGAGTTTCTTCCTATTTTACATTGGAACTTTTAAACCATCTCAATACCATCATGAGTGTGTTGTGTATGGGCTCTTTTTACTTTCCAAGTAATTAACCAGTTGATCCAACGCCATTCTAAGTAAATTTCCCTCACTTTGTTGAATTACAAATTTACTTTTATCATGCACTACATTCTTAATTCACGCAACGTGAAGGCAGGATAACTTGTCTGTCTTTGAAAGTAGCCATTCTTTTAAATGTGTGGCATTCTTTTAAAGAAGCAAGAATAAATTGCCCCATATATATTTAAACTTTTATTGCATTCTCTTGAGAAATTTCAAATTCGAACTATATTTGACACCAAAAAAAATTATTTTTAAATATCTTCTAAAATCTCACATAAGATTTTCTTCACTCGCCAGTTTCCTCACCACCATGCTGCTTTTCCTTCCATTCCACTTATAGGTGCCAGGATGATCAAGCATATCTAAAAAGACTCTTAGACACTTGTCTCCTGACCCCTCACACCCCACTGAGTCCCAGTCTCCATTAGCTACTGCCCTTTACCCCACAAACCAGGATTTACTCCAAAAGAATGGAGTGGGTCCCCTTGTCATGGACAAGTAAAGAACATAATCTATAACATGAAAGCTTCTTAGAAATGTGTTTCTGTCTCCTATCCCAAAATTTTCTTAAAGGATTAATTGCTTCCTAGACATAGTAAATAATTTTGCAATCCCATTAATATTAACATAAATTAGGGTTTCTTTTTGTAAAGTCAGTTTTATTCCACAGTTGTCCTTTTTACGTAGCAGTATAAATGTTTTAATTGTTTAGCTTATAATTATTTGTAAACATCTATTAGAGAAACTCCTCTCATTTTTTATTAATAACTATTTTTGTATGTTTATTATTCTTGAAAAAAGTTGGAACATTTTATTAATAAAACTATGTCACTGATATTTAGATTAAAGCAACACCAAATCTATGCATCTGGTTTGAGAAATTTACACAAACTGTCCTGTTCACGAACATGGTATCTTCACTTAATTTTTAAACTTCTTTATGTCCTGAAGTCCACTTCTATTCTTTTCTGTGGCTGGTACACATGGCTGTTAGAGTTTATTGCCTTGATATTTTGTACATTTATTGATCTTCTAAATGAATTGTTTTCTGGGACAGACTTAGTAGCTTAGTCTGCTGGAGACAATTGATGCTACCTGAAATCTGCTCATTGGCAGGAGAGGAAAGTATTTGATGGTTTAGCTTAAACACAACTTCCTTTTTTTCCTTTTGTCAGCAACATTCCATATTTGCTTATGCCCTAGTGTAGTAACCACTTCCTTCAGCCAAGGCAACCCTCCCTTCCTCCAAGAACCAAGCATGTGATAAAGAAGTGTCCTTTGTGGTCATTTAGTTATTGCAGCTCTTGTCCCGAGTGTTCGAGCTGCTGCTTCATGTATTCACTTCCAACTGAAGCCTTTCTTACCAAAATAAAAGGAAGCTTATTCATACTTACTTCTCATAGTAGGTTTTGAGTCACAAAGTATTTTAGGCTTATCTACAATATAATAATTTTCCACAAGTGTGAGAAATGTAGGCATATACAATTTTGAAGTAGTATCAATACAAGTGTATAGGACAGATCAAACATAACTTTTAATAAGTTAGTCATTATATAAGGAGCTTCCAAAATAATCAAAATCAATTTGATTGATATAGACTCAGGAGGCATTATGTCAATGAAAGGCAAACACTGTGTTCTTTTTTTGTTTTTCTTTAAAGGTTTTATTGGGGAATTGAAGGAGAGGAACAGTGTTGGGGAATGGGGGAAGGGGAACAGACAAGTTGCTGTCCTTTTGTTCTTCAGTCTAGTTGTGGAGTACAGTGCTTCACTGGCCCATGTTTATCATCACTGTGCTCTTCCCGGGTAAGGCAGTCGCTCGCTGGCCACTGGACGGCCACTCATGGCAGCTCACGGCAGCTCACGAAAGCTCACGCCTGCCACTGTCCAGCCCCACTGCAGCCTATGCCATCGCCAGCGAGCCACAGCAGCCCAGCTCCAGGTCGAGCTGTTGTTCACCATCTTAGCCATAAAGGGCACAGCGTCACTGGCACTCATATGTGGGATCCGCACTGGGGCCCTGCTGCTCAGAGCTGGCGTCCGAAGCCAACTCTTAGCCAACAGACCACTCCACCGGCCCAAACCCTGTGTTCTGATTTAGCACATGAGAGGAAGAGAGGCCAGTGAACAAAGCCCCTGCTCTGAAGGATAGGGTGAAGAGTAGGCAGGGAAGGTTGATATGGTCTGAATTCTAGATACATACCCTTCTTAGCTGCTAATGTGGCATCATTATGAGCTTAAATGTTTTCATGAGAGCCTGTCTTATATCTCTGACAATCCTAATACAAACAAAAGGGGCTGACCAAGTGGCTCAGTTGGTTAAGAGCTTGCTCAAGAGAGCAAGCTCTGAGCAACAGGGTCGCCAATTCAATTCCCACATGGGCTAGTGATGTTACGCCCTGAGCTGAGCTACCACAGAGTTGCCAACAGGTGGCAGGATGGCTCAGCTGTGAGAGCATGTGCTCCTAACAATATGGTTGCCTATTTGAGATGGTGTGCTATGCCTGCCTGCAACTAAAGACTGAACTCAGCACCTTGAGCTGAGATGCCACCTGGGTGGCCCACGGGATAGAGTGCATGCTCTTAACAACCAGGCTGCTGGTTTGACTCCCACATGGGTTGGTGACTACACCCACCTGCAACTAAGACTGAAATCAGCACCTTGAGCTGAGCAGCATGACTGAACTTGGAGCTGAGCTCGTTGCGCCCTCCACAACTAAGATTGAAGGACAACAACTTGGCTGTTTCCCTTCCCCAATTCCTCAACACTGTTCCTCTCCCCCAATTCCTCAATAAAATCTTAAAAACAAAAAGGGATCATTTCATGAGTCTGGTCCATGAGAAATCATTAAAATGGTTATATTCTCATTTATTTTCTCCACATTTTTTTAACTCAGCATATTTTAAGTAGCTAATGCATGTTCATGACAAAAAATCAAGCACAGATACATATTACAGTAGAATACATGTATCTCTCTTTCAACCCAACCTTATAGCTTTCAGGTGTGCCTCCAATGAGGCAATCTCCCTTCCAGAAATATTCTAAACATGTACAGGCAAAAACCCATCTATCTCCATCTGTCATCTGACTAGCTCTTATTATTAACATAAATCATAGTGTGCTATACACTTTGCTTTTTCCAATGAACCATATATCTTAGTAGTGTTTTTATATCTGAACATAAATATTTGCTCATTTTGAAAATAATCAATTAGTAATCTGATAGTGATAGGCATTCCGGTAGTTTTCTATCTTTGCTCTTATAAACCGTGGTGCAATAAATAGCCTTTTACATGCATACTTTATACACGCTCAAGACAGAGCAAGATAAATTGTTACAGGTGGAATTGCTAGATGACAGACTGTATATTTGTAATATTGATTGATAGTATCAAATTTCCCTCCATAAAAGTTTTACCAATTTACAACTCACCATCAATGTATGAGAGTGTATTATCACACTTCTTGAGTTCCTTCCATTTTATAAGTGAAGAATCATATGTCCCCAACTTTTTTTTCCTTCTTACATTAATTAAGGCAGGCCAAACTGTTGTAATAAATAAACCCAAAAGTGTATGGTGGCTCAAATACAGTAGAAGTTTATATTTCACTAATGTAACAACAGTCAGCTGTGATCATTACATAGTAATTCTCCTTCAGGTGGTAATTCAGGGACCTAGGCTCCCACACTTTAGTATGGCCCTCTTAGTTTTCTTTTATGAAGACTAACATGCCCCAATTTTTCCCCAAGAGGAGTGGCCAGTTGTGATCTCCTAGAAGACTAAGGCATGGTGGTTAGTGAAATTTGCTACAGCGCCCACTGCTGTGATTGGCCTCTGTAACTAATAATCACCACTGCTCAGGAGTGAGTATCTGTGCCTCAGGCCACCTGTTCCTATATTTGAAAGGGGGTAACCAAGTCATTGAGAGTCATCACCAAGTGAGGCTGTAACATAGCAGCAGTCCACGTCCAAACAATGCCACCATGTAATCCAACCCTTTAGAGAACTGAGCCAAAGTTCTTTTTCTCCTTAGTTAGTTAGTTAGTTAGCAAACAGAATTCTATGATGACATAGATGTAAGTTCAGGGAGAGGTGATGGTGCAGTGGAAGTAGGTAAGAAGTGGGAGTTTAGTAAATTCATGTAATTTACTAACGTGTTTTGGATCTGCTCAAGTCTGGTTGCTAATGCTCCACTCTAATTGCATAGTGGGTTGTGGCTGTACATGCCCAAATGATGACTCTGAATCCTCAAGCAACAAGTCACATCATCACTTAGTGTGCTACGTGCCTGTCAGGAAAATGATGCACTTTCAGTCTTATCTTTAAAACACATGAATTCATGCAAAGTTACTTTTTTTTCATGCCAGATTATAATGATTTATTTTTAAGAAAATAATGTTCATATCTTACAATACTTGTTTCATACAGATATTTTCTTCAGCATGGAATTTATCTGAGTCAAGAATTTCAACTTTGAACTTTTCTCTTATTTAAATAAAGAGAAATAGCTCAAAAACCATGTGCAAATAATGGTTTTTACAGATGGAAAAGAGGTGTGAC
>NW_017732939.1:40632-54746 GCF_001890085.2 Hipposideros armiger | reverse complement strand
GCCGTTGCTGGCGACTCACAGCAGCCCAGCTCCAAGTTGAGCTGTTCAGCATCTTAGCTGTAGAGGGCAGTGTCACTGGCCCTCCTATGTGGGAACTGAACCGGGGCCCTCTGGCATCCCAAGCCAGTTCTTAACCATTGTGCCACTCGGCCGGCCCAAACAATTTTTTGTATATCTGTTCACTGCTTGTATGTCTTCTTGGGAGAATTGTCTGATCAGGTCCTCTGCACATTTTTTAATTGGATTGTTTATTTTTTTGGTGTTGAGTTGTATGAGTTTTTATTTTATATATTTTGGATATTAGCCCCTTAGCAGGTGTTATTTGTAAATATCTTCTCCCACTTGGTTGGTCGCCTCTTTGTTTTGTTGATGGGTTTCTTTTTCTGTGCAGAAGCTTTTTGGTTTGATATAGTCCCATTCATTTATTTTAGCTTTCATTTTGCTTGCTTTTGAGGTCGAATTTATAAGATCCTCTTTGAACCCAAAGTCCATAAGTTTAGTACCTGTGGTTTCTTGTATACAATTTATTGTTTCAGGTCTCATATTTAGGTCTTTGATCCATTTTAAGTTAATTTTGGTATATGGTGACAGACTGCAGTCTAATTTCATTCTTTTGCACTTGACCTTCCAATTTTCCCAGCACCATTTATGGAAGAGGTTTTCTTTTCTCCATTGTATCCTTTTGGCTCCTTTGTTGAAAATTAACTGCCCATATACATGTCCTTCAATTTTTAGTGATAGCCTTTCTGGGTAGAGTAATCTTTGTTGTAGGTCCTTGTTTTCCATCACTCTGAATATTTTGTTCCAGTCCTTCTGGCCTTCAAGGTTTCTGTTGAGAAATCAGCTGACAATCTAATGGGAGCTCCTTTATAAGTAACTAGTTGCCTTTCTCTTGTTGCTTTTAGGATTCTCTTTTTGTTTTGAACTGTTGGCATTTTAATCATGATGTGTCTTCGTATGGGCCTCTTTGGATTCATCTTGGAAGTACTCTCTAAGTTTCTTGAGCATCCTTATAATCATTATTTCGAACTCTGTATCTGGTAGGTTGCTTGCCTCCATTTTGTTTAGTTCCTTTTCTGGAGTTTTCTCCTGTTCTTTAATTTGGGACATATTTCTTTGTTTCTGTATTTTGGCTGTCTCTCTGTATTTGTTTCTATGTATTATGTAGATCTATTATGTTTCCCAGTCTTTCCAGGTGGCCTTATGTAGTAGGTGCCGTGTGGGGCCTAGTGGCACAGCCTCCATGCTCACCTGCACCAGGTGATCCAGGAGTATCCCTTGTGTGAGTTGTGTGTGCCCTCTTGTTATAGTTGAGTCTTAATTGCTATTGGCATGTCAGTAGGTGGGATTGACCCTCATGGTGACTGCCTGTGGGGTTTGGCAACATCCACAGGTTGTAGACCACTATGCAGGGGACTTACCTCATGGAGCAGGCTTTGGTGCCTGTTGAGGCCTCCTTTTGGGTGTGCCACTTGTGGGGTTAATTGAGTGCTGCTCTACTCTGGTCTGAAGCCAAACTCCAAGTGTGTTGGTTCTGGGGCCACTTGGGTGATGCTCTGGTACAGGCGTGTCACCCACTGCCTGTGACCATCCAGGGACTACCTGGTAGGAACTACAAAGTGATCCACAGTTGGCCACTGCCTGTGCTGAACCTGGAGGCACATGGGAGAGGCCACACTGCAATCCATGGATGGATGCCACCAGTACCAGGTCTGGGGTTGCTCTGCAAAAAGCCAGGACACTTGTGTCATCTGCTGGTTTCCATAAGGTTCAGCTGCTGATAAATCTAATGTGGTATGGGTATTGGGTGAGGCAGGGTCTCAGTGAGTCAGCAGGGTGATGTGAGTGGAGCTCACCAGGTAAATTCATATTCAGGTTTGAACATGAATGTTGTGGGGTGGGGAGGGGGTGGGGCGGGGCTAAACACAGGAAAGATAGCACCTACCTGCAAGCTGCAAAGGAGAACGACCCCACACAGGGAAAATGGTAATTATACCTCCAGTTCTCGCCTCAAAGCCACAACTCAGTCTCTCCCTGTATGTCTCTGACACCCCCTGAAACACTGTCTCTCTGTTGGAGCCCAGGGTGAGTGCCTGTGAGTAAGTCTGTGTGTGGGCCCTTTAAAAAGATGTCTTGGTTTCCTGCAGCCTTCCACCTCACCTGGATGGTCAGAATCCCCAGTGTTTTTCCCAGCCAGATGTTGTGGTGCTCCTCTTTCCAGTACCAGTACTCTGGGCTGTGGACCATTGTGTGTGGCTGGGGTCCCTAGCTCCTCTGAAGGGAACTGCTGTGGTCAAGATATTCCTCCTGAGTCTCAACCACAACACGAAGTTTTGGGGCTGGCAAGCTTCATGTCTCCACCCCTCCTATCAGTCTTGACGTGGCTTCTTCTTTATATCCTTAGTTATAAAACTCTGTTCAGCTAGATTTCAGATGTTTCTCCAGGTTAGTTGTTCTATAATTTAGTTGTAATTTTAATGTGTTCACAGGATGAGGCAAACACAGTGTTTAAATATGGTGCTATCTTGTATCTCTCTTTCAAAGCTACTGTTAAGAGAAGGTTTCATGTGATCATATGAGTATTTTGGAACATGTGGTGTAATAGAAGTGCTGAAAAGAGTTTGAGCTGTAACTTTCATTTTGGGCCATGATAGAATAATTGGCAACAGACGTAGCCTACTAATGTAAACAATTAGAAAACAAGCAAAAACATACAGGGTGACTGTTTTCAGATTTTGAACAGTGGGCCCTACAGGATTGTGATTCCAGAAAAAGGAACATAAGCAAAAGGAATCCTATGTTTAGTTTGAATTTTTTCCTGAATGGCCTCTTCAAAGCATGATGTACAAGAGGAGGTCACAATGCAGAGCAAGGTGAACTTGCTGAGTTGAAGAAAAAGTGATTTGAGTTTAGGAAAGCTAAGGTGGGTGGAATTTGAAAGGCAGAACTTCAGAGAAGAAATGCTGAAGAAAGAGCTCCAGAAATCTACATAGTGTCCCTTTGAGTCTATGCCTAATATGAAGTTGAAATGCATAGAGTGCAAATACAAGGCTTAGAAGAGAGTCATCAAGGAGCAGTAATCTGTAGAGTTTCTAGAGGACACACACTAGAAGCATTTGAGTTTTAGTCATCCAGAGTGTAGAGTCCCTTTGAATGCCTGGAATTCAGTGGCAACCAGGAAGATCCTGCCTTAGTAGTGGAGCAAAAACAGACTAGTACTACTCACCCACAGTAAAGCTTAAAAAGAAACCTCAAAAGGATTAAGCTGATCTGTAAGTAAATGAACTGCCTATTATAAAAAATAACAACACTCTTTAAAGAAATACAACAAAATCAAGCACTTAACAAAGTACAATCCTCAATGTTTAGTGTCTGATGAAAATTGCCAGGCACACTAAGAAAGAGAACAGCAATGAACTGTAATGAGGAGAGAACTAAGTCAATGGAAAAAGAAACAGAAATGATAAAGAAAATGAAATTAGCAGACAAAAATGTTAAAACACCAATGATAAATACACTCAAGGATTTATAGAAAAAAAGGCATGATGTGTAGAGAATTGGAATACATAAAAATAATAAAAGACATCTAAAAATGAAACACAGCATCTGAAATAAAAACATTCTCTGAATGGATGCATCTCCCCTATCTCCTCTAAGTAACAAAAGCCTTAATCTGCAAAGGGAAAGTATCAAAACTATAGCCTGTGGATACTGGTGGAAACCAACTGCGTAGGGAAGGAGGACTAGGGGAGAAGCCCTACCCACGGGGAGGGGTCAAAACACTTGTGAAAATTCTTATTCATGAATTAATCTGCAAATAATAATCATCTCCTAACCTTATGTTGCCAATCCTTCCCAAGAGAAAGGAAAATGACTGAACCAATGGTCATCATTATCGTTTTATAGTGGTAAGTGTCCCCTGAACCTTCAACACTGTTCAGTCTTGACTAAAGAATCAGCAGTATTTGACATTCCCCTTAGTGACTTTTGCAAACTTTTGTCATTTTTATTTTTGCTATATACATCTCACCTCCAATGTATGAACTCTTAGAAGGCAGGATCCTAGTATTTTCATCTTTAAAACACAGGACTTTAACTCTGTAGGAGTATAAAAACTACCATTAAGTGACAATCCCCATGATCTGGGATCTGTTGGGTTTGGGGGGAGAGGGGCAAAACTACTGGGAAACAACCACATAGATGTGTCAGAGCTCAGACACAGGGGAACCCCTGATCATGAGGGCGAGGAATGCGGGGCACTCAGGCATAAGGCCAAGACAGGATTTTTAGACATTTGGCCAGTCCCTCTTCCTCTAAATCTAATGAAGATGGGCAAAATATGATCGTGGACACTGTGCCATAATACCGTATTTCTCTGAAAATAAAACCTAACAGGAAAATAAGCCCTAGCATGGTTTTTCTGGATGCTTGTAATATAAGCCCTACTCCAAAAATAAGCCCCAGTTAAGATCGTCAGCCAGATGGATGCATTTACTATGTCCGTTGCAATACACGATGGATGTATTGAATTATAAAATGATAATATTAGTACATAATTAAATATAAATAAATAATATTATTGACATTAATACTTAAAATAAATGATAATATAAATTATAATTAAGTATTTGTAAATACCCAAGCAGGCACCTTTGGATGAGAGGTAAACACCTATGTAAACAGATGAACTCGAGACTTATTGCCAAATGACCAATTGGAGTACAGACACACTGCATGAATAAAGTGTGCACTTGATAACGAAAGGACGTGGTTGTGTATAATATGAATCTTCATAATCCAATACGTCGTGTGTTGTAACGGACGTACTTAATGCACTCATGTGAAATAAACATTTTCTGAATTTTGGCGCCTGCAATTTTTAGTCGCTTTTGTGTGGACCATCATTCTTAACTGTCATCATAAGTCTTCAATTAACACTTGATTTAATGGTAGATTTAAAGGGAATAATATTTTGACCCCCAGACAAGATGAGTGCAAAAAGAAAGAGCTATTCTGTCGAGTACAAGAAAGGAATTGTGGAGGACTCCCAGAGCAAGAATCTTACGGCTTTCTTCTCCAAAGAGAAGTTGGATCTCTAAATGGTCCGAAAATCTTGAGCAGAGTAGGATTGCCTGTCAAGAGGTGGATGAGGGAAATGCTAAAAAGTGCAAGTGGATCAGGTTAGCAACTATTATTTCCTGAGCAGGAAGACATCATCAATGGATTGCTGACAGGAGAGCAAAGGCTTTGGTTGTGCACAGGGTTGATATTCAAGCATTTGCCCTTGCAATGGCACCACAGTTAGAAATACCCACAGAAGAATTCAAAGCATCATAACACTGGCTGGATGGCTTCCTTCAGAAATATGAACTGTCTCTAGGTAAGTAGATCGACAACACTGTTCAAGCTGGAAGATACTGAAGTTACTAAACGTGTACTTACATTCAAGTCCTTTGCTGATGGCATCAACTTTTCTAAATACCAACTCTCCAACATGATTGCTATGGATGAAACTGCAGTGTTTATGCGCCAAGGATCTCAAACAAGAATTGATCAGAGGAATGCCTCATCAATCTACATTCCCTCCACTGGTTAAGAAAATGCACATGAAATGTTACCTGTATTTTGCAAATTCACCTGGATGGAAAGAAAGCCCCATCTCTAATCATCACTAAGGGCAAGAAAGATAAGATTGAATGTGTTTCAGGCATTTATGTTCTTGAAACTGAAAAGGCCTGGTGTGCACAGTTATAAGGAATTGCATCAATTTAATGCTGCCACTTGTTTTACAAGGTGGCCAAAAAGGCGTGCTATCTGGGATTCAGCTAGCACTCACTGCACTAAAGACATGAAGAACTTTCGTGCAGAGAGAAGAATAGAACAACTAATGATTCCCACAGGGATGACTACCTATCTCCAGGCTCTTGATATTGCAATAAACAAGCCATTCAAGGATAATTTGTGCATGGAAATTAATGACTACATTGAAAATAGAGTGTAAAGAAATCAGTGTGGAAACTTTGTGAAGATTAGCCTGCAAGAGGTCGTGACTTGGGTGAAGAATTCATGGGATAAATCAATGACAGCTGTGTTGCCAATGCACTATGAGCAGGCTACATGGACAAGAAGTGCTCATTTAAGGAGAGCTCTATTACTGGACATGAGAGATTGGGGCCAATGGTTCTACAGGAAGTAGAGTTGCAAGAAATTCAGGCCGGAATTCGGGGTACGGAGAGTAATGATGATTTCCCAGAAGATGATATGACTATATATGAGTAAATGTAGATTGTTGTACATGAAAAAATAAGACATCCCCTGAAAATAAGCCCTAACGTGTATTTTGGAGCAAAAATTAATATAAGACCCGGTCTTATTTTCAGAGAAATATGATAGTCCATGTAGCTCATAGAGCTGCACTCACTGTCTTCTTTCATCAACTTGTATTAAGACACTGTTTGGGGATTTTCCAGTCAAGATAGCACTGTGCTTGCCTTCTCTCACAACCATATCAAAATTACAACTGAACTAAAAACAACCATCATTGAGGATTGCCTAAAATCTTGCTGAACTGAAGCCCTACAACTAACAAAGGACATGCAGAAGAAACCACCTCGAGACTGAAAGGAGGAACAGAGGCACGGAACGGGCTGGTCCCACACCCGTGTGTGACCATTAAAAATTGGAAGGTTTATTTCAGCTTCGGAGGTTCCCCTGGAAGAGTGAGGGGTCTCAGCCCCTCCCCAGTCCAGGGTTCCAGTGCCAGGGAGAGAAGTCCCCACAATTTTTGGCTGTGAAAATAAGTGGAGATTGTGACTGAGTTAGACAGAGGGCTGCTGGAGTCCCAGGTGCTCCTCTTAAAGAGACCTCGCATAACTTACCCTCTGATGGAATTACTGGCTCTGAGCTCCAGCGCTGGGGCAGCAGCTGGAGAGGCAACAGAGACATAAGGAGGAAACAGCTGTCTGGCTTGGGATGGGGGCTGGAGAGGCAGCTTTCTCCTCAACGGAGGAGCTGGTGGAAGCTATTGTTTCTTTGTTAAGCTCTCTCCCCTGCAAACATGCAGATGCAAGTGGCTGCCATATCTGAGTCTCCATCAAGTTGGCTTGTCCTGGTGATTTGAGACCCCACCCCACCCAACTTTTAGGCACACCCAAGCCGCTTCCAGTGGCTTTTTTGTACAAAATTCCTGTCTTGGCTCATGCTGCAGACTTTCCTTGAGTCTCTCAAAGGTTCTCAGAACCAGACAAGTAGCATCTGGTTTGAGAGTATCCTGTACCTCTGGCTGAGCAGCCCTAAACCTGGCACTAGCTACACCTGGCCTTTGTTCTCAGCTTGGCCTCTCAGGGCAATTGAAGCATGGCACAGGTGGTGGCCATCTGCAGATTTCTTTGTGGCTCCTGCCAGGTGGCCCCTGGTGGGGCACAGGCTGTGGCTGAACTTGACCTGCAGTGAGTCCACTCCCAGGTGGCCGTGGGGCTGGCACCCCCAGCAGCCAGCTTCAAAGTGAGCTGGAGCATCACGCAGTCACCTCCAAGGATGACACACCCAAGGGGTAGATTGGACAAGCACCAGAGACCTGCTGAGGCAGATCCTGCTCCATAGGGTCAGCCCCTGCACAACTCCAGTCTATACAAGGCCAGTCCTACAACCAAAGAGGTCAAAGGTCAATTCCTCCCAATGATATGCAAATATCAACCCAAGGCTAAACTGCAAGAGGAGGGCACACACAACCCACACAAGGGACACACCTAGAGTGCATGGCTCAAGTGACCAGGAAAATTGCACCATGAGCCCCACAGCACACCTACTACATAAAGCCACTCTATTAAGACCAGGAGACATAGCAACCCTACTTAATACATAGAAATAAACACAGAGAGGCAACCAAAATGGGGAAACAAAGAAACATGTCCCAAGTAAAAGAATAGAACAAAGGTCCAGAAAAAGAACTAAACAAAATAAAGACAAGTAATCTACCAGATGCAGAGATTCAAACACTGGTTATAAGAATGCTCAACAATCTCAGGGAGAACTTCAAGAAAAAGATAGGAAACATAAAAATGGAGAGAGAAAACATAAACAAGAACCATTCAGAAATAAAGAATACAATAACAGGAATGAAGAATACATTACAGGGAATCAACAGATTAGATGAAGCACAGGATCAAATCAGCAATTTAGAAGATAAGGTAGCAGAAAACACCCAGTCAGAACAGCAAAAGGGAAAAAGAATCCTAAAAATTGTGGAGAGTTTAAGGGGCCCCTGGGATGACCTCAAGAGTACTAACATTCACATTATAGGGGTAGCAGAAGGAGAAGAGAGAGAACAAGGGATTGAAAACCTATTTGAAAAAAATGACACAAAACTTCCATAACCTGATGAAGGAAAGAGATATACAAACCCAGGAAGCACAGAGAGTCCCAAACAAGATGAACCCAAATAGGCCCACACCAAGAAACATCATAATTAAAATGCCAAAGATTAAAAACAAAGAGAAAATCTTAAAAGCAGCAGGAGAAAAGACGTTAGTATCTACAAGGAAGCTCCCATAAGACTGTCAGCTGATGTCTCAACAAAAACTTTGCAGGCCAGAAGGGATTGGTGGAAATATTCAAAGTGATGAAAAGCAAGGACCTATAACCTAACAAAGCTATCATTTAGAATTGAAGGACAGATAAAGAGCTTCCCAGGCAAGAGAAAGCTAAAGGAGTTAATCACCACAAAACCAGTATTATAAGGAATCTTAGAGGGACTTTTTAAAGATGAATATACATATATATATATATATATATATATATATATATATATATATATATAATAAAATGACAGTAACTACATACGTATCAACAATTACTTTCAACAGAAATAGATTAAATGCTACAATCAAAAGATGAGGGTGGGGGCCAAATATTGTAGACAAAAAACCAAACTCCTTACATATGCTGCTTACAAGAGACTCACTTCAGGTTGAAAGACACACAGAGACTGAAAGTAAAGGGATGGAAAAAGAGATTCATAAAAATGGAAACAAGCAAACAAAAAAGCTGGAGTAGCAATATTATATCAGACAAAGTAGATTTTTTAAAAAAGACTATAACAAGAGACAAAGAGGGACCTAGTAATCCCACTTATGGGTATTTATCTGAACAAACCCAAAATGCTACTTTGAGGGGATGTGCTCATCCATATGTTTGTTGCAGCATTATTTACATAAGCCAAGATATGAAGGCAACCTGGGTGTCCCTGGGATGAATGGATAAAGAAGAAGTGGTACATATATACAATTTAATATTACTCACCCCTAAAAAATACGGAAATCTTGTCATCTGTGACAACATGGATGGAACTAGAAAGTATTGTGCTGAGTCTAGTTAAGTCAGGCAGCAAAAGACAAATGTCATATAATTTCACTTGTAAATGGAATTTAAAGAACAAAATAAACAAACAAAACAGAAACAAACTCATAGATACAGAGAGTATTTTGATGGTTGCCAGATAGGAAGGGGGTCTGGGAGTGAGTGAAAGGGGAAGGGGTTAAGAAGTACAAATTGGTTGTTATACAGTAGTCATGGGGGTGTAGAGTAATGTAGGATAGGTATAACATAAGGCATATAGTCAATAATATTGTAATAACTATGTATGGTGCCAGGTGAGTACTAGATCCACTGAGGTGACAGATGGGAGAGGGGACTGGGGGAAGATAAAAAAGGTGAAGGGATTAAAAAAATACAAATTGCTAGTTCCACAATAGTCATGGGGACATAAAGTATAGGGAATATAATCAATAATATGGTAATAACTATGTAGTGCCAGGTGGTACTAGTCAGGGGGATCACTTTCTAAAGTATATAAATGTCTAACCATTATGCTGTACACCTGAAACTAATATAAAATAATGCTGAATGTCAACTCTAATTGAAAAATTTAAAAGAGGGGAGATAAAGAAGAATAAGAGGTTTAAAGTTCCAGATACAAATAAGTTTTGGGGATGCAAAATACAGCATAGAAATATAGTAATAATATCGTGATAGCGTGGTACAGTGTCAGGTGGTTGCTGGACTTATTATGGTGATCAGTTCTTTAGCATAGGGTATATAATCAGTAATGTAGTAATAACTCTGTACAGTGTCAGGTGGGTACTGTTAAATAACTACGATATGCACATGAAACTAATATAATGTTGTATGTTAGCTGTGTTTTAATAAAAATATTTTTTTTAAAAAGCCTGTGTTTTGCACTCCACATTTGTGAGCCCACTGGGAGGAGGACCAGGTTCTGATACATGAAATTATCGTTAAAATGGCAGTTCTGTGCAGGGGTGGTCATGGCACTTCCAAGAAGAAAAATACAGTGGATTTACGATCAAATACATCTAATGTGCTCTGCTGTTTCTGTCCATAAGGGCAGGATAAGAGGTAGGGATTCTAAACCACAATGATTCCATCACCTGCACAGAGATGAGAAATAACAAGAAGACTTCTTTGTCTTTGTTACTGATGTTAAAAAAATAAATTCAGTACTATTATATTAAAAACTAATGTGTATATAGCTCACCATCGATTGCAGAGAACTCATACAAATTACATCTGCATTCATGACAGTGGTCCTGTGAGGTGTTTATTCTTTCTATAGAAGAGACAAAACTAGGTCTTTCAGAGCTGAAATGACTTATCTGTGTTCACTGTGCTACTGATTTGACGCTTTCTTCGGATTCTCTAAAATGTGATTTTAAACAGATAACTACGTGTAAAGAGAAAGGACCTGGAAAATTCATATAACTGGTTATCCAAAGGTTATATAGGGGCATATGTGAGTAGCTTCATAAAGATTTAGAAAATTTCAAACTAAAAAGCTTCTGCACAGAAAACAAACAAACAAACAAACAAACAAACAAAAACCCTCAACAAAACAAAGAGGCAGCCAACTGAATGGGAGAAGATATTTACAAACAATTTCTCTGATAAGGGCCTAATATCCAAAATATATAAGGAACTCATACACATCAACAACAAAAAGTCAAACAACCCAGTTAAAACATGGGCAGAGCACATGAACAGAAACTTCTCCCAAGAAGACATACAAACAGCCAACAGATACGTGAAAAAATGCTTAACTTCACTAGCTATTAGAGAAATGCAAATCAAAACCACGGTGAGATATCACCTCACACCTGTTAGAATGACTATCATCAACAAGTAATAACAAGTGTTGGAGGGCTGTCTAGAACAAGGAACCCTCATATGCATACACTGTTAGGGGAATGTAGATTGGTGCAGCCGGTATGGAAGGCAGTGTGGAAGTTCGTCAAAAAATTAAGAATAGAATTACCATATGACACAGCAATCCCTCTTCTGGATATCTACCCCAAAACCCTGAAAACATTTGTCTGTAAATTAAGTTTGCAAACTCACCCTAAAAAAAGTGCTACATACCTCATTGCTGAATATCACTATGGTTACCTTTGAAGTACTCCCCTTGGGAAGCTATGCACCGACCCAGTGCCTAGTCCACCCTTCAAAGCAATTTTGGAATTCTTTTTCTGGAATGGCCATCAGAGCTGTTATCGTTTTATCCTTTATGTCCTGAATGTCATCAGGGCCGGCCGAGTGGCTCAGTTGGTTAAGAACTTGCTCAAGAGTTTGAGCTCTGAGCAACAGCGGTTCTATGCCCGGCCCGAGCTGAGCTGCTGCTAAACTGCCAATAGGTAGCAGGATGGCTCAGCTAAAAAAAAAAAGAAATAAATGAAAAATAAAAATAAAAACACAAGCAGCTAATCTCACAAGCTTTATAGGGACCCTGTGGCTTAGTCGGTCAAAGAGCCTGTCTAGTGAATGTCATCAAAATGTCTTCCTTTCAATTTTTCCTTTATCTTCGGGTAAAGAGAGAAGTCATTGGGGGCCAGATCAGAAGAGTAGGGAGGGTGTTCCAATACAGTTATTTGTTTACTGGCTAAAAACTCCCTCAGAGACAGTGCCTTGTGAGCTGGTGCATTGTCGTGTTGCAAGAGCCATGAATTGTTGGTGAAAAGTTCAGGTTGCCTTTTTCATGCAGTCTTTTCAGCACTGACACATAGTAAACTTGGTTAACTGTTTGTCTAGTTGGTACAAACTCATAATAAATAATCTCTCTAATATAAAAATAAAGGTTAGCAACATCATTGCAACAAGTTCACAAACTTAATTGTCATACTTTGCATGTACTCTGATGTTCATTACAGCTTTATTTATGGTGGCCAAGACATGGAAACAACCAAAGTATCCTTTGGCAGATGACTGGACAAAGATGTGGTATAGGAATTTGATGTCGCGCTTGCTGTGTTCAGATCGCCTGAGCAGCGGGGCAGGGTCCTGGGTTAGTCATGGCGTCCCTGTCTCAGAGACTGCAAACTAAACCAGTCATTACTTGTCTCAAAAGCATCCTGCTGATCTTCACTTTCATCTTCTGGATCACTGGTGTTATCCTTCTTGTGGTTGGCATTTGGGGCAAGGTGAGCCTGGAGAACTATTTTTCCCTCTTAAAAGAGAAGGCCACAAATGTCCCCTTCGTGCTCATCGGCACTGGCACTGTCATCATTCTTTTGGGCACCTTTGGCTGTTTTGCTACCTGCCAGGCTTCTGCACAGATGCTAAAACTGTATGCAATGTTTCTGACTCTCAATTTTTGGTTGAACTGGTTGCTACCATCGTAGGGTTTGTTTTCAGACATGAGATTAAGATCAGCTTTAAGAATAACTATGAGAAGGCTTTAAAGCAGTATAACGCTACAGGAGATTATAGAAGTGATGCAGTAGACAAGATTCAAAATACATTGCATTGTTGTGGTGTCACCGACTTTAGAGATTGGAAGGATACTAATTATTACTCAGAAAAAGGATTTCCAAAAAGCTGCTGTAACCTTTATTGTTCTCCTCAGAGAGATGCAAATAAAGTGAACAACAAAGGTTGTTTTATAAAGGTGATGACCACTATAGAATCAGAAATGGGAGTTGTTGCTGGAATTTCCTTTGGAGTTGCTTGCTTCTAGCTGATTGGAATTTTTCTTGCCTACTGCCTCTCTCATGCCATAACAAATAACCAATATGAGATAGTGTAACAAGCATAGCACGGTCTTACTCCTCTCCAACTTTAAGGACATTTACATCCTCCCTCCCCCGTGAAGTACCAGATCGCCTGGTTGGAATACTGCCTGACATTACCCACGAATAGACTGAAAAACTACACCAATAGTCTGATTCAATCTAAACCTTTGTTCAATATAAGTCCACCTTTTGTCCCATTCATCAAAGATCATTGAAACCCCTTACCACTCTGAAACACTGGAAGAGCTAGTAAATTGTAAATGAAAAAAAAAAAAAGAAGATGTGGTATATACACAATAGAATACCACTCTGCCATAAGAAAAGATGAAATACTCCCATTTGCAACAACATGGATGGATTTTGAGATTATTACGCTAAGCGAAATCAGACAGAAAAGTTGAGAACCATATGACTTCACTCATATGTGGGATATAAAACTGAAAGCAACAAAGGAACAAATAAACAATTAAAAAACAAAAACTTGTAGACACAGACAACAGTTTAATGGTTACCAGAGGGGAAAGGGGAAAGGGAGCTGGTAGAGGAGGGTAAAGGGAACCAAATATATGGTGATGGAAAGAGAGCTGACTCTGCATAGTGAACACACAATGTGATATATAGATAATATAGTATAGAATTGTATACTTGAAACCCATGTAATTTTACTAAATTGTCACTTAAATAAATTTAATTTTTAGAAAATTTCAGGGATGATTGCTTGATCAATTTTTATTAAAGGGATTATTATTATATGTTATATAATAATATATATTATTAATTGTACTATTTTTATATATTATATATTAATTATAATATATTATTATATTCTGGGGCAGTATTTCTTTTCTCTTTTTTCATCATATTTTTAATTTCAGTATAGTTGGTATACAATATTATATTAGTTTCAGGTGTTTAGTATAGTGATTAGACATTTATATACCTTACAATGTGACTATCACACTAAGTCTAGTAATCATTTGTCACTGTGCAAATTTATCACACTATTATTGACTGTATTCCCTTTCATCTTTTTCA
>NW_017732939.1:33248-40490 GCF_001890085.2 Hipposideros armiger | reverse complement strand
TAATTATATTATTACTGGCATTAAGGAAGCCATAGAGCCCTTTGAATATATGTTTCTTGATTTCTGAAGTGAACGCAGAATGGGGTCCTGGATGGGCTTTCTGGTGACAAAATGATTATTACGTTCATGATTAACCCCACTGACCAAGCAGAGTCTAAGGGGTGCTGACCAGGGAGGATGATTTCTCCCTGAATTTCCACAAGGAAGGAGTCCACACTTTAATATTCCACCCTGAGGGAACAGAGGATGTCCCCAGGGGAGAGTCTCCCTACTGTAACCCTGACCCATGTCATCGACTGTTTCTTTATCCCCTTGCCTACCCACAGGAGGACACACTGCCCTCACCCTAGGAGCCTGGCCTCCACAGAGGCCTAGCGGGGAGATTTAGGTGAGGCGCCCAGAGTCAGGATGTTAGTCCGAGTTCCTTCCTCTCAAGTCAGGCCTGCAGTGGCTGCCCTGAGCAATGCAGAGGGGAGATGGACAGTGCAGAGAACTCTAGAAAAGGGAGAGGATGCTAACTGGGTCAGGTGGAAGCCCAAACCAGAGCCTTTGAGATGAGGTTTCAGCCAATCAGAAGAAGGATTCTAAGGTGACACTTTTGTTGCTAGTAGAAGAGTCTGTGTGAAGAGGCATGTGAGACAGGGAAATCCCCAGGTCTGACGCAGCCTGCACTGCACAGTCCCGATCAGAAATTACAGAATTTTCTCCCTTAGGACAGAGGGGGATGGGGCAGAGGCCTCTACTTTTTCTGAAGGACCCTGAGGTGACAGCTGAGGGAACTGAGGCACTTTTAAGGTCCCTCTCTGACCATTCCTCCATGCCCCCCAACCCTACTCCAGATCTGAGCTTGATGCTCCTCCTTTATGCTTCCATCCCACCGTGGAGACCCTCTTTATTTCAGAGTTACCCTGATCCTGCATACACCACAGCGGGTGGGAGCCCAGGGACCAATTTCCCAGTCTCAGGTGCTCTGGAACTATGCACCCACCAGAGAAAACTGGGATAACTCACTGCCTCCATGTGCCGCTAATGGGAACTTCTCGTTGTTACCTCTTCCCTGTTTCTTTTTACCTGGTAATCTCCTTATATTCTACTTTTAGATGCTGTCCTTTATTTTAGAAGGAGAATTAAAATACAGGAGGAGAGAAAAGGGGCGGGGGTGGGAGGGATAGTGATTGCCTTGTTTATTCCTATCTGCCAGGCACTGTCCTAATTGCTCTATAACCAGTTAGCACTGCCCCTTGTCATGTGCAGGAGAAACCTGATAAATAACACATTTATTTTAAAAAGCACATCAATACTTCTGCCATCCAGGGTCTGATGTTTAGGGCTGACACAGTACAATCTGTAACTCTAAACATCTGCTCCCTCATTAACACTGGCTCCAGGAAGTGCTTCTCCCCATCTCTTGCTCTCTGTCATTGAAACTAAAGGTGATCATGTCTGATGCTGTGAATGTTTGTGGATTGTGCCTTTGCTGACATCACATGAACCTGTATCATGGTTTAGGGAAGATCTAAGCAGCTGAAAAACTTATAAAAGAAAAGTCAACTTAACTTTTCAAATACTTTCATTCAAAGAGCGCAAATGCAACAGGTTCTTGCTTAATGAAGAATCACTGGCCAGCAGGACTGGGTGTCAATTTTTTTGTTTGTGTTCTTGTTCCCCATGTTAACGTGATATTCCCACCAGATATACATGGCAGCAGAGGAACATTTCGCAATATTAAACTAGTCCTATTACTGTTAAGTTTGTATATATGAAGATCGAGATGTAACGTGCATGGAACATGACCCACATTCTCCAAAGAGAAGCCTGAGGAAAAAAGGGCTCAGTAATTTCAACAAATAAAACACATTAATGGTAAAACTGCAGCTCAAAACCATTTCCTTTTCAGAGTTCTGCTCTTCCCACCACAACTTAAGGCTCCCAGGTGTGTCTAAGATAATAGAAGTGAACATCTCTGTGACAATAATTTTCTTTCCCCTGACATATGATCCCCACTTATTTCTCCTACTAAAAGTAGCACGTATAAGAACAATAGGTTTTAAATAAGTATGACAAAGGTGTCTATTCTTGAGTCACTTTTCTTTTGGTTCTTTAAGAGCCTAAGGAATTAATCTTCAGATTTTTTACAGAGAAAATCTGCACTTCAAATGTTCATCCAGAGAGGTTTGATGAAGACACAATGCCAGGCATTGGATTGAGAACCTTCATCAAAAACGTCTGCCCAGAGACAGATGAGGTCCTTCAGCTCCGGTGCTGATTGGTTCCTTTCCTAGGGACTCTCCAAGCCTACTGTGCTTGGACGCTGTCACAGGTTTTTATTCTCTGAAGTGGGTACATCAGAGCCACCAGGCGTGAGCTGTGTTGACTGCCAGTACTTATTTCTTTGCTCTCAGTTATGTCTGGGACGATGGCTCTGCGGATCCCGGGGGGCCTTTGGACAGCAGCTTTGATGGTGACGCTAGTGGTGCTGAGCGCCCCAGTGGCTGAGGGCAGAGATTCTCCACGTAAGTGCAGGGCAGCTGTTCCCCAGAACCACTACTCTGGGGAACAGGCTCTGAGGGACCCTTGAGTTGGGGTGTGGGGAATTCTATGACCTCAAAATACAGTGTTTTATCACTCATTTCCTCCCTTTGGGAAAGAGAGCTGGATACATTCTCATTTCCACTTTAATTGTTAGGTGAGGACAATCCCCATGTCACAGGCTCAAACCTGGGGATGTTATAATGGGGAGGACGACACCAAGTGTGCCTCTACTAGTAGTGACAGGAAAAAGTGACACGGATGTTATTTTTGAAGATAAGAATTTCTCCAAAGAAGAAACAGCAGGATTTGTCATTTCAGGGGCCCCCAAGACCTTGTCTGGACTAAATACTGTGGGCTTCTGGGTTGGGGACGCATAGGGCAGCAGCGGTCTGTGTCATCTCAGTGTTTGGGGAAAAGCACTTAACATTCCTGACCCTGAGAGGAGGGCTTGTGGGGGCAAAGTCTTGGTGTCTGAGTGAAGGCGACTGAGTGACCACAGACACGGAGTGTTAACTTCAAGTTTCGCTGATTTGTGGTCTTATACTAACTGAAGCGGGGTTCAGAGGCTTGTGTCCAAAATGGACTGTATTTAGGAGAATGTAAAGTAGGGAAATAATACGTATGGAGAAACCATTTATTTTAGACACAGGATTAATATCTTTAGATTCTTCTCAATCTTCCTAACACCCCTATGTGTAGGTATTATGACTCTTTACACAGTTATGATGTAGATATTCTAAATAACGGGCCCAAGCTGGTAATAGGCACAGTTTAGTTGGAATTTAATTGATCTGATTAAAGCCTGGGCTCTTTCCATGTATGAATCAGGTGTCCTTTCCAGGACTAGGGAGGCTGGGTCCCTTCTCTCCACACAGGAGGGAGAGCCTCACACTGCAGCTGGTTCACGTGGAAACGCAGAGTAACCCCGGCGTGGGAGGGAAGGCACTGTGCCCGGGTCGGAAGAGAAATTCCTTGTCAGGAGGAGGACAGGCTTACTTCCAGACCTTTCTGGTCACTCCCTTGAACGCTCATGCTTCTGTGGATGCTTGTTTGTCCCTGAGGTCCCCGAGTGCTATGGGGGATGAGGTTTCAGTGAGAGCGTCCTGATCTAAGTACCGGGATGGGAGTAAAACCACCCGACTGCCCCCTCAGCCGGTTCTCAGGCCCTGGCAGGTCCCAGGCCTGTCCCTGGGGACAGGCTGCCCTCCGTCCCCTCCCTCCCGCAGGCCGCTCTGGAAGCCCTCAGACAGCCCGAGGGTCCCGGTTCCGAGCGGGTTGGGCGGGCGCCGAGGTCGCCGCCGGGCTCCGGGTGGATCTGCCCCAACTGCCCGCGACCCAAGACGGGGCGGCGGCCGCGCGGGGCTGAGGGCGGAGGCCTGACCGCGGCGCTGACTCCCCGCAGAGGATATCGTGGTCCAGTTTAAGTGCCAGTGCTACTTCACCAACGGGACGCAGAGGGTGCGGTACGTGGCCAGATGGTTCTACAACCGGGAGGAGTACGTGCGCTTCGACAGCGACCTGGGGAAGTTCGTGGCGGTGACCGAGCTGGGGCGGCTGGACGCCGAGTCCTGGAACAGCCAGCAGGACATCCTGGAGCGGAAGCGGGCGGAGGTGGACACGGTGTGCAGACACAACTACCGGGTGATAGAGACCCCCACGACCCTGAAGCGGCGAGGTGAGCGCGGTCCGCCGCCGGCCGGGGCAGCGCGGGGAGGGGACAGGGAGGCGGGGCGTCCGCGCGCAGGGCGGGGACCGAGGGCGGAGCCGCGGGGTGCGCGTCCCCGGCCCCCGAAGCGCGGGCAGAGGCGGCCGGGCCTGGCGGTGTGGCCCGGCTCCCCGCTGCTCTCCCGCTAACTCCAGCGCCCCGCCTGGGCTGAGCTGTGCTCGCCTCCTCGTCCCTCGCGGTCCCCCAGTGGTGCCCCGTGCCCGGCGATCCCCCCACCCCGGCCCCGCCTCGGGCTCTGAGCGCCCCGCAAGGCCCGGCTCCGCCTCCCGCCGCCGCGAAGCTGAAGGACAGGACGCCCCGCGGTTAGGGCTGCAGCCCCGCTGCGGGCGGGCACCTCGCACACGGGGGGATGTGTTAGAGTCGTGGCATACTGTACTTTGACATTTTTGTTTCAAACTATTATTCATCTCAATTTTGTTTTCTTAAACGGCTGTCACTAGTCCTGGATCCCTTTGAGGCGAGTACCTTTGAGTCGTTCTATGACTAGTACCTGACACATGACTGACACAGCGTGAGCTCACTAAACCTTTGAGCAAAGAATGAGTAGGTGTACTCAGCTACCCATCCACTAAGACTCAGTAGAAAGCAGAAGGGGAAGTAAAGCCTTAAAAACTGACTTCATTAATTATTTTGTACTCTTTTGCTTAACTCTCTTGACTTGGATCATAATATTTTAGAATTTGTGAATGCAAAGTCTGAGGAAAAAGTGTTAAAAATAAAAACACTTGAATGGTGTTGTAAGGCAGAATTTAAATATCTTACAAAATCGCAACAAATGGCACAGTAGAGCTGAAGTTTCGGAGTAATAAATTGATGCTATTAAATTATTGAATAAAAAACGTTTCAGGTTTCTTTTGACCTAGACCCTGCCTATTCTCTTTCCCCTTCCCTCCTCCCTCCAGCATCACTGTCCACTTCAAGGATAGCTATTTGGAAAGTTAATTCTACCCATTTAATGAACATCTATTTCTAGACAATTTACCAAGCACCACCTATTTTATGCTATTTACTTTCACAACTACTTGTGTGTGAGGAATTAGCATCACCCCTTTAATATGCTAATATTGGCACATCATAAACACTTTAAGTAATTAGCCCACAGTTATTCACCAGGTCCTGACGCCTCCCCAGAACACATAGCAGTCATTAGGTTCAATGTCACATGTATATCTTACATGTATATAATGGAAGCAAAGCCTCATTAAAGCCAGTTTTGAGAGTTATGAGCAGCAATATGAGTCTGTTCTTGCCTATTCTCAGTGTTGGTGGGACAAAATGATACTTTCCAGGATTGAGAATTCACTGATTAATCCTTAGTCTGACCCCAGTGTCATCTATGAATGTTTATATAACTTTTAGCTTATATTCACACACTCTCGCCTTCTGAACCACATCCTAATGCCACTAAGTACTTATATTTTTGCTATTTCAGGCCTTTTTCATAAAAATTATTCTAACAGTTTTCTCTTGAATTTTATTTTTGCTCCCAATCTGTCTAAAATGACAGGTTTTATAAGTCCATATAACTGACCATGGTTTCAGTCAGTCTCCAGGATGGAGAACCTGAACAAGAATTAAAGTATAAGCTGAAAACACAATTTCTTCCAGATGATGGCTCCTGAATAGCATTTAACTGGGGTGCTGAGACTGCCTGCTGACCTCAGCAAGTCCTACTTACGCTTCCATGTTCACATTACATTCTCATTAACCCAGGCCAACCTCTGCAAGAATCTCAGAATATTCTCTACAGAGAACATACATGATAATAATGCCTGATTTCAGAACAAGGAAGTGATTCTTACTAGTAAGGGGATGGAGTAGGGTAGGCAGCTAGTAATTAAACTAGTAATTAAAATGTTAAAAGAAAATTAGGGGAAAAAGTAAAAAAAGAGAACATAACATATTATCAAATAGATAAAACACACATGAAATATTTGCCATAGTTTCACACTATGGGAATAAAGGAAAAGCAGTAAAATGGCTGGAGAGAGAAAGGATAAGATGTGTAAGTAGGTATGGAGAGGGGTGTCGTATTTGACCACAAGGAGTAATTTGAGAAGATAAAGGAATCAAGACATGGGCAAACATGATGTTTTATTAATGTTACTTGTTTTCAAGATCCCCTTTCTTTTCCTCAAAAAATACAAACTTTTGAAATAACTTTTTTGTTTGTTTGTTTGTTTGTTTGATTTTTGTCTCTGTTACTAGATTGCAGGTTCTGTAAGGGCAGAGACCATGGTCTGTTGTTTATCTTTCTAGTCTCAGGGCTTGTTAAATTTATGTTTGTTAAATAAATGAATGGACAAGTAAATAAAATATAGGTGGCATATATATTGTAGAAATGAAAGTTTATGTAAGTATGTATGTATGTTTTTTGGGTTTTTTTAGCTGAGCCATCCTGCCACCTGTTGACAGCTCAGCGGCTGCTCAGCTCGGGCTGGACTCGAACTGCTGTTACTCAGAACTCAAACTCTTGAGCGAGCTCTTAACCAACAGAGCCACTCGGCCGGCCCTTGTATGTATTTTTTTAGCTGAGCCATCCTGCCAACATCCAGCGGCAGCTCAGCTGGGGCCAGGACTCGAACTGCTGTTGCTCAGAGCTCAAACTCTTGAGCGAGCTTTTAACCAACTGAACCACCTGGCTGGCCCCAGTTTATGTATTTAATAATATAAACTTTTATGGGGAGTTTACCACACAGAATGGTGTCTGAGCTAAGATTAAGCTAAAAGCTGAGAGAGATGTTTTGTTGATGGGCAACATGTAAGAAGTGCCCTTGCGCTCAAATTCCGTTAGTATTCCATGCTGAGAATTATAGAATATAACCTGTGTGAGAAGTATCACTTTGAAGGAATGATGTGATGTCACAGTTGTCCTACTTTGTTGGACATAGAAATGTCTATACATTCTTTTTTTTTTAAGATTTTTATTGGGGAATTGGGGGGATGGGAACAGTGCTGGGGAATTGGGGGAAGGGGAACAGACA
>NW_017732939.1:22047-32348 GCF_001890085.2 Hipposideros armiger | reverse complement strand
ATGCCCTCTCCTGTCTGTTACTCCCCCACAGTGGAACCTTCAGTGACCATCTCCCCATCCAAGACAGAGGCTCTAAACCACCACAACCTGCTTGTCTGCGCGGTGACAGACTTCTATCCAGACCACATCAAAGTCCGGTGGTTCCGGAACCACCAGGAGGAGACAGCCGGCATCGTGTCCACCCCCCTTATCAGGAATGGGGACTGGACGTTCCAGATCCTGGTGATGCTGGAAATGACCCCACAGCGAGGAGACGTCTACACCTGCCACGTGGAGCACCCCAGCCTCCAGAGCCCCATCACGGTGGAGTGGCGTAAGGGGCAGTTTGTTTCCTTTCACTGTGGGCCCCACAAGATAGAGCTGCCCCAGCCCATCTCATCTCTTCCCTTGTCCCTGGTGTCACCACTGAGCTGGAAATTCCAGGAGACTAGAATGCCTCTTGTGCCATGGCAGGGACATCGGAAGAATCGTGACCTCATTGCCTTTGCTAGGAGGTCACTCCATATCATGGCCCCAGAACCCAGCCTGGTAGCTCTGAGGGACTGACTGTTACAGCTGGTGACTGGGGCTTTAGGGCCTAAGTTTAGGATGTGTCTCGAGGAGCAGGGGTCTGCTTCCCACTTTCTCTCACCCACCCAACAGTGGCCAAGGGATTGTGGTCTGGTCCTCCCCTAGGGGTGGTCAGAATGGAGAACTAGGTTCCCCTGGCACCTCCCTGTCCTGTACCTCAGGCTGGACTCAGGCTTCCCAGAGGGACCCTGTGGGTGTGGGACAAAGGCTGACTGACACTCAGGCTCTGCCCTCCAGGGGCACAGTCTGAATCCGCCCAGAGCAAGATGCTGAGTGGCGTCGGGGGCTTCGTGCTGGGGCTGCTCTTCCTCGGGCTGGGCCTTATCATCCATCACCGGAAACAGAATGGTAAGGAGCTCTGGGGACATGGGGACGATGAGCTGTGACTGAGACGCTGTTGAGGGAGGTCTCTGCTTGTAGGTGTAACTCTTACCTCCTGACCCTGAAAGGAAGGAAGGAGACTGGGCTGGTGGTGGGGAGAGACAGAGCAGCCTAGGGCGAGACACTGGACTCTGACTTGACTGGTTGAAAGGCCACCCTACCACAGAAGCGACTGGTGGAGTGTATTCCAGGACTTCCTTACAGGTCATTGTTATCTCACTGGGTCCTTTCCAGACGCTTCTTCTTTTAAGAGGATCAGACCATTGTCTTCTCTTCCTTCTAGTGATAGTTTCATTTGTTTTTGGTTTTTGGTTTTTGGTTTTTGGTTTTTGGTGAGGGTTTAGCTTAGGGCAGTTAAGGCCTTGTGATTGATGGACAGTGAGGAAATGAATTTCCAGTTAAGTTACATATCTCATTTCCCTGTAGGGTGCATGAGGGCCTGGTTGTTTGTGTAATGAAACCTTTCTCTGTATATCTTCCTTCTGTAGGTCTTCGTGGAGCTCTGCCAGGTATTATTTCTGCTCTATTCAGTGTGTGTGTGTGTGTGGGGGGGGGGCATGGGAGGGGTGACTGATAAAAGAGGGGAGGGCATGAGGTGAGTGTACCTGGGCACAGTGGTCTGGTTCATGGCCTGTTCCCTGCCACGGGATCGAGAGTTGGGGGAGCAGTTTGCCCAGTTTCTGTAGGCATCCCCGGGGTTGTCCAGAACCAGGCCATAACTTTGGTGGCATCTTTCTGTGAAGTTTGGATCCAGAGCCCGTCTTGGTGTTAGACACCAGGATGATGCCCGCTTTGTGCCACATATTGGTGATTACTGCCTGTGGATTTTTATAAGCGATGGAAAGAGGCTACTAGTGGTGGAAGGAAGGCGGTTATCATCTAATTTACTAAAAAGAGTGAAATCACATTCCACAGAAGCGTAACAGCGGCTCCCTGGCGTTCACACATTGCGTTGAGCTGACTGTGCCTTGTCGTCTTTAGTTGATTTCACCTTTATGCTGATATGGGGGAGGTGATGACGACATGCCCTGGACCTCAGCTTTCTGTCTAATGCTGCAGGGCCCCAGGGGAGGGGAGAGGACGTCCCTCAGGGTGCCCCGTGCTGATCACTCTCTCTCCTGCAGGGCTCCTGCGGTGACTCCTGAGGACACTTTGACTGGCCTTGGTCTTTTCTCTTCTGAAATGCCTGCCTGCCTTTGCCCAGAATTCCCAGCTGCCTGTCAGCCTGTCCCTCTGAGACCTGAGTCCTACAGTGACGCTGATGGAGTCAGGTCACCTCCTGCGACCCCCACCCCAAGAATCTGCCTGCCAGTGCTGCTTCCTGCAGGACCCCGGGAGCCTCCCAACAGCATCTGCTCAGGCCCCACGGCGTTTTCCTGTGTCTTTTCTCCCCCCACAGACTGTTCAAGAGAAGCACCATTTACTTGCCTACAGCTTTCATCATAATTAAACGTATTATGAATTTTCTGTATCCTGAACCTCGTTAAATGAGCAGAGGTAGGAAAGCAATGTGGAATGAAGGGAATATATTTTGAGGTGACCCAAACAACCTGGGACCAGAAAGAGGGGTTGTTCCTTGAAAGGAGACTAGAAGCATCCTGGGGTGCCATGTGAGACAGAAGATCATTTCAATCGTAACATCCTTCCTGGTTCTTTAGTATTGATGTTGAGTGCAGTGGCCTCAGGACATGCCGCCTCTCCCATCTGGTGAGAATGTAAATAACACAGTAGAATTGTTTACAGGCTCATACAGTGGCCTCTGGTCGCTGATGCTTCAAGCATATACTGGCAAGTCACATTGATTGAGGTCAATTTTTATTTTTGAGGAAGTATAACCAGCAATAAAATTACTATTTTTGGTTTCAAATGATAGAAATTCAACACAAATTTATTTTGTTCATGTTACAAATCAGCCTGGGATCAAGTTGATCTCAGAAGTGACTAAGTGCATGTATTCAGTGAGATCTTCATCTCTCTCTTCTCTGTTTTACCTCCATTTGTGCACCTTTCTGTCTTTCTCTGCATCTCTCTTTGTCCCTGTATATGTCTATCAGTGTGTTTCTCTGCATCTTTGTCTCTGTCTCCCTTGCTGGGTCTCTCACTGCATCACTGCTCCTATGTTTCTCATTTTTCTCTATCTGCACTTTTCCCATTATTTACCTGCATCTCTTTATCCCTGTGTTTCTTTTTGCATCTATTTTCTGCATTTCTTTCTCATCACCTCACATTTAATCCCATCTCTATTTCTCTTTGTGTATACATGTCTCTCTGTGTGTGTCTCTGTTATGTGTTTCTAGAGTGTCTACCAGAATTTCAACCATTTTAGCCAAGATTCTGATTGGCACAACCTGGATAAAAGTCACACTTATCAAAAACATCACCCTGTCCGTGGGAGGCAGACAGCATTGTGCTCACCACACTTACTGGGAACAGGAACTGGATTTTCCAGGTCCTGTGTTACTGGAAATGACTTCCCAGAGTGGCAATGTCTACACCTGCCATGTGGACACCCCAGCCTCCAGAGCCCCCTACATTGGAGTGATGTAGAGGCAGTTTGTTTCTCGTGGACCCCATATGACAAATGGCAGAGCTCCTGCTGGTTCTAGGTTCCCTGCTGGGGGTGTGGACTCACACCCATCCCACCCCCTTGTCTCCTGCACAGTTGCCTGGTGGTGCTGCTGAGCAGAAATTCTCAGAGGACAGAGCTCCCTTGTCTGTGAACATAATGACCTGTCAATTCCTGATATCATTCTCTTCCAGGTGTTAGGAAGGTCACTACTCACTGTGGGTCCTTACACATGGACTCCATCTCAGTCTCTGGTCCTGAAGGCAGGAGACTGGGAGCATCTCTGAGGCTATGGAGGCCATGCTCCCGAGGGACAGGTGTGCCCTCTTCCAACCTCTCACCCACCCACTGGGCCTGAAGAGCTGATGACAGGGCCTTCCCTCTCCTGGTTGAGGTCAGAATGGAGAAGGAGGCTTCCTCCATCTCCTGCAACCAGGCCGCACTACAGGTCATCAGGCAGGGACACAGGTGTGGGGACAGACACTTGGGATTCTGCTCCGCAAGGTCAGAGTCTGAATCTGCCTAGAACAAGATGCTGAGTGCTCAGAGTTTTTGTGCTGGTTTGTCATCTTCCTCAGGGTCCGAACTGTCATTCACGATAGGTGTAAAGATGGAGTGACACTCCGGGGGAAGTGGAGGGACTTGTGTTGGGTGACCAGGGAGCCCTTGCTCTCTATATGCAGCTGTTTGCTTTTGTCTCTGCAAAGGCAAGAGGCAGGGCTGGATACTGACTCAGAGTTTAGGGAGATACTGAAATCGGATTTTTTAGTTGAAACATAAGCCTTATAAGGGTGAGTGATAAAGTATATTCTGGGACATTCTGACAATTCAACATTATCACACTGGCCCCATGCTGGAAGATTCCTTCTTTTTTTTTTTCTTAAAGATTTTTACTGGGGAATTGGGAGAAGGGGAACAGACAAGTTGCTGTCTTTTTGTTCTTCAGTCTAGTTGTGGAGGACATTGCTTCACTGGCCCAAGTTGGCACCATCATTACACTCTTCCCTGGCGAGGCAGATCAATCGCCGGCTTCTGGATGGCCACTCACGGTGGCTTGAGGGCCGCTCACGCTGGCTGCTGGCCACACACGGTAGCCCATGGCAACTCACTGCAGCAGGGGCTGCAGCCTATGCCGTCACTGGCGACTCACAGCAGCCCAGCTTCAGGTCGAGCTGTTGTTCAGCATCTTAGCTGTAGAGGGCAGTGTCACTGGCCCTCATATGTGGGATCCGAACCGGGGCCCTCTGGTGTCCCAAGCCACCTTTTAACCAACGCACAACTCGGCTGGCCCTGGAAGATTCCTTCTTAATGAGCATCAGAGTCTTTTTCTCTTTCAGGGACAGTTTCATAAACAGCTATTTTTTGCACCCAAATTTCATTGGGTAATTGAATTTTTAATTGATTATTTAATTAAAATAACAGGTACGTCTTTTATATACAAGTTTGCTAACAAAAACCCCAAGTCTTAGCAGGCATATACCTTGGATAAAAGTGTATGACAATAACTTAGTCATGAGCATTTGGTCTTACCTTCAATCATGTCAGTTGGTATGTCTTCTGGAAACAGTGGCACTCACCAGTACTCCATAGCTGCACATTTCCCAGCCTCCTCTGTGGTTAGGTTGGGGTCATGTGACCAGTACCAGCCAGTGAAACCTAAATGTGGGTGTGAACTCTGCCTTGTCTTCCTCTGGAGCCATTGTTGAGGTGATGGTGCACAAGATGTTAGAAACTCCATAACTTCAGTCCTTGAATGACTATGGTATTGAGTCCCCTTTATTGAGTTAAGCCACTGAGATTTAATTTTCACTGCAACATCGCCCTTCCTGACTATAATGGAATGTTTAACTGAAGGAGCAAAGTTCATAAGTCAAAGGGGTGAGTCACTGACTTAATGATAGTTAAGTGATGGTGAATTTTTAGAAACATTTGTTTTTCTTCCACCCGAAAATACATGTAATCCTGGTGACGAGAATAGTGCTTCTGTACGGATGCTGTCTTGGTCCACCTAGATTGCTCCCTTTGGGGCTGAAGGATTTATTCCCTTACTTGATGAGAATGTTGCTGTTGGAATTACCTTAGGTGAGGAGAGCTGTCTCAGCCAATTTCACCTTCTTTCCCAGGGGGAACTTATGCCCAGTAACTGCTCAGTGAGAAGGTCCTGAGCTCTGCCCTATCTTGGGACAACTTTGAAGGGCTCTTGCAGCTTCTGAACTCCCTGGGGGTTAGGCTAAGAACGTTTTAGTGACTGCGGAACAGCCCAACTTCTAAAATCCTGCTCTACTTCATGAGTCATCTTACATAATTCTTTCAATTTCTATTGGAATTTAAATATATTTATTTCTGTGTCCTCTTCCCTTAATTATGGCCAATGTCGCTTGTCCCCCTTCTTGAAATATGAAGGTACTGGCATCACTAACCCTTTCTTTCCCCTCTCATTTACTCCCCCACTTGTGAAACTGAGGTATCTGGACCTTTTAAAAATATATGTTGTTGAAGCTGAAAATAGGGACATTCTGCTGTAACAGTAACTGTCTTTGGGCTTTGAACATAGCTTAATTCTAAAAGTGGAAAAAGTTACTTCTTTATAAATATCACATATGTAGTCAAGAATTTTAGGCTTGCCATGGAGTTGCTCTAGTAGGATCTCTTATCAGTGATGCTCTGGGTTGAAGACACTGTTTCTTACATTCCTTGTCTTTCTATTTTCTGAATTTTAACCTTACTTTACTAAGTCATACTCTTAATCAATTCCAATAAAAATATGTGTGATAGGTAAATTTTAGATTCTTTTATGTCTATTAGTACTTTTATTCTTCATGCCTTATTGTGATTTTGAACAGGTGTACATTTATTAGTAGAAAATAATTTTCCTTTAGGCTTCCATATCTTTCTCATCTTTAAAAAAAAAAGATTTTCTTGGGGAATTGGGGGAGGGGAACGGCTTTGGGGAATAGGGGAAGGGGAACAGACAAGTTGCTGTCCTTTTGTTCTTCAGTCTAGTTGTGGAGGACATCGCTTCACTGGCCCATGTTGGTATTAACATTGTGCTCTTCCTGGCTGAGGCAGATTGGTCGCCAGCCTGTGGGTGGCCGCTCATGGTGGCTCACGGCAGCTCATGGCAGCCCCACTACAGCCCCACTGCAGTCTACACTATCGCTGGCGACTCTTGGCTGCCCAGCTCCAGGTCAAGCTGTTGTTCACCATCTTAGCTGTAGAGGGCGCAGTGTCACTGGCCCATGTGTGATCCGAACTGGCAGCCCTGCTGCTCAGAGCTTGCACTCCCAAGCCAGCTCTTAACCGACGAGCCACTCGGTCGGCCCTCTCCATTATCTTAATGATAGAAATAGTTGACCATCTGATTTTTTTCTCTGTTCAGTTTTATTTTCTTTACTGGGCTATTTTATGATCTTCCTTTAACCCTTGAGATCCTGAAATTTTAAAAATGATGTACTTGAGTCTTTTTTCATTAATTTTGTTAAATATCTGACAGCCCTGCTTTATGTAAAGAATTAGAACCTTTATATCAGGAAAAGTTTTTCTCATTATTTGTTGTGATATTTTTCTCCCTTCATTTCTTTTTTCTCTCTAGTTCTGTTAACTTGATACTGGACTTCCTGGGTCTATTCTCTATGTCTTAGTTTTTCTACCACATATTACATTTCTTTGTCATTTTTTAATTTTAGGAAGATTTTTTTGGTTTAATTTTCCAACCTTCCTATTAAATTTTCCAATTTTTTAACTCTCTATTATTACTTCTATAGATTACTTTTCACTTCTAAGAATTCTAAGTAGAAAGACTTTAATAAATTGTTTGCTGTTACTTTCTCTAATGAATCTGTGATTATTTTCATTTTATTTTATTCTCATCTCTTTCATGTTGCAAGATTTTCTCAAACATTTGCTCTGCCCTCTTTGACCTTGTCTTTCACATACTGTATACCATTTTATTTCACTGGAAGATACATTTCTTCAACTCTCCTTTAAACTTTACCAAATTGGTCCCTCTCTCCTGTTACCTTGTTCTTTTCCTTTATAAATTCTTCATAGCTTGTAATTATATGTTTGTGCAATTATTTCATATGTATATTTTTACTTTCTCTGGAGTCTAAGTTTTTTGAAACAATGAATGTATCTGTTTTTACACTATGTTAATACATTCAGAACATAGTATGGTACATATCACAACACTGGTACTCAATGACCATTTTTGTTTTATTGTTTGAATTAGCAAATATATTAATAAAGTTTGGGGGTTAGTCCAGTTAATAATAAAGGGAACATTGCTTTGCTTTGTTTTGCTATTATTCTTTGTTGTGTACTTAATCTTTAGATTTACATTTCTGAGAGGGTCCTATAGTCTGGAGTAGCATTTGGATACTCAGGGTTTCCTGAGAGTGATAAAAAAGAAGAAAGCTTTAAAAACCATCATAACTTTAAATCAAATGCTTCTGTGCCTATTTTTTTGTCTTTCCTAGAATACTTAAAAAAAGCCATCTTTGTATTATGGAAAATTTCAACTATATGCAGTAGCAGCAAGAATAGCACCATATGTCAATAGTCCAGCTTATCAATGATCAATTCATGGGAAATTCTGTAAACCCATCTACTTAATCTTACATGCACACTGGATTATTTTGAAGATAATCTTAGACATCATATAATTTGATTCTTAAATACTTTATTATGAAATCTAAAATATAATGACTTTTTAGAAGCATAACAACAATGCCATTTCACACCTAAAATTAGATAAAATTTTAGATAAATTAGATAAATCATTGCTCAGCATGGTCAGTATTCAGTTTTTTTAATTGTCTCACAAGAATTGTTTTCTTTATGCACATTACAGTAGTTCCCCTTTATCCAAGGGGAATACAGTGCAAGATTTCATCACACTATTTAGAATGGCCATGTGATTTAAAATATATGAATTGTTTATTTCTGGAATTTTCCATTTAATATTTTTGGACCATGTCGACTGTAGGTAACTGAAATCATGGAACGCAAAACCACAGATAAAGGGGGACTACTATATTTTATTAAATTTATATTGACAATATACTTTCCAGATAAGTATTATTAGCACTATTTTGCAGATGATGTAACAGGCTTAGAGAAGTTCAGACATACACTCACAGACACAGAACTAATAAGTGACACAGAGTTGGGACTGAATTCTAAAGTTCATGCCTTTTATTGAATATTTACTACCAACTTATGCCATGTATTATTTGTTCTCTCTTTCTCAACTCTCTCTTTCTCCTACTTACAGTTCCTTTCCTTCTGTCTGTTCCATACATTCCCTTCTCCCTATTTCCTTTTCTTCCCACCTGTGCTTCAAGTCAGCTATCGGGCTACCACAACTCTCACCTGTCACCTTTTAGCAAGCAGGTCAGGTCACATGAGGCACGTGCATAATTTAAAGCCCTTCAGTTCTATACACCACTTCGTTTTGTATTTCTCCTTTTGCCCTGTGAAAGGGTCCTAAGCCAATAAGAAGGGATTAGATTTAGAAGCCTCTATTCTCTGTGTACCATAGGTAAAAAGGTTTTGGATTTTGGTTTGAGAGAGTACAAACTTTTTCAGTGACATAATATGTACAAAAACATAAATTATCTTCTGTTTTTGTTGAAGCTGGGTGATGAGTACACAGGAGTTCATTATACTATTCTCTCTCTACTTTTGTGTATATTGGAAAACACATTTGTGAAAAAAACCCTGTCTCATCCCGCACGACATGGACAGTGGGAGAACAAGAGGGGGCGGCGAAGGGTTAAGAAATAAAAGAAACAGCAGTCAAGAGTTAAATGTGTGTGGGGCCAAGGGTCTCCAGCCTCGTGGGCTAAGCCCCAAATCGGGCCGACACACCGCTTTTATTTCTCCACCTACCCGGAAGTAGCATTGTTCTCTCCACAGTCTGTGAGTCTCATTCCTGAGAACTTGCTCAAGCCAGATTACCCATGCCTGCAAGCTGCTATTACCTAGAGTCCACCCGCAGCAATAAGACAGATACTCTGCCTTCACACACCCTATACACATACGACCCCAGGAAGATAAGATTATTATGCTGAGGACAGATACTATCACACTATCAGGTCACTTCCCAAGCAGGTTGAGGGAAGGAATGTAGCTACAGAGGTAGAAAACCTACAGTCTTTTTGGGGGGCGAGTGAGGGCTCATGCCCATCTCCATCAGCCCCAAGATTTCTCCTAATGGCCTCCATCCAACCATGCCTGTCTTAGGTTGTTCCTCCCACGAGGAACCTTACCCATCATTGAATAACCGGCCATCCTTTGGGGCCAAACAGGGAGATGCAAGGTGTATGAGCACTGTCCTCAAAAGGGTCAGTTTAGGGTTAAGCGCAGGGCGACAGACGGCTGGACAGCTGTGTGGCAACAAAACCCAAAACTTCTCTGTACTTGACATTTCCGTAACTGTCTTCCTTTCTTATTACATACTCTCTATTTAATGCTATGGTGAAGAAATAACTTTTAAAATAAAGTCTCATGTTGTACACCTTAAATTTATACAATTTTTATTTTTTTCAATTACACCTCAATAAAGTTGGAGAAAAAAGTGTCAAAGGCAAAGAAAGGTTAATTTCTGAAATAAATTTCTCATGACCCCTAGATTAAGCCAAACTTCTTTTTTTTTTTTTTAGGGGCTGCAGCCTACGCTGTCGCCAGCGACTCACGGCAGCCCAGCTCCAGGTTGAGTTGCTGTTCAGCATCTTAGCTGTGGAGGGCAGTGTCACTGGCCCTCATATGTGGGATCCGAACC
>NW_017732939.1:14434-20077 GCF_001890085.2 Hipposideros armiger | reverse complement strand
GGCTGCAGCCCCTACTGCAGTGGGTTGCCATGGGCCAGTGAAGCAACGTCCTCCACAACTAGACTGAAGAACAAAACGACAGCAACTTGTCTGTTCCCCTTCCCCCAATCCCCCAGTGCTGTTTCCATCCCCCAATTCCCCCTGCCCAAAAAAAAAAAGAGTGCATATAAAAGATGAAGTTTATAGCCCTATATATGCCAAGAAATTTACCTTGAATCTAATCAAGCCTGTAGACCTAGTCTATGGAAAATATGAGAGCTAGAGAAATATGTTAATGCCACAAGGATACAATCAGCCAAATCCAGGCCATGGGACATTGTATAGGATGAACAACCTGTTTTCTTCAACAAATAGATGAGATGAAAAAGAAGAGGAAGAAGGAAAAGAAGGCGAAAGAAGAGGAGGAAGAGAAAGGAAGGCATTGGATGTTGTTTGGATCCTGATTGAAACAAAACAACTGCAAAAGACATTTGGGGGCAACTGAATAAATTTGAGTATGTGCTGGGTGTTATATAATAGCAAGAAATTATTGTGTTGTTAGATGTGGTAATGGCACTGGAGTTTGGTTTTTAAAATGACCTTATATGTTAGCAATACATACTGAAGAATTTAGAAGTGAATTGATATATCTGCTATCTGCTTTAAAATAATCCAGAGAAAAGAAAAAAGAATATTAGAAAACCATGCAAAATGCCAGCAATTATTAAATCTGGGGTAATGGGAGGTTTTATTATATTATTTTCTTTCTCGTTCTGTATATTTGAAATTTTTCATAATAAAAAGATTTTTTAAGATACATTCTTAAAACAAAAAACAATAGATTAATAAAGTTTGGGATTAAATCTGACTAAATTTTAATAACTGAAAGTGACCATAAAGCTGTAAAATTTATCCAGGACATCCATGAGGGAGTGAAAAGCAACATTCAACACTACTACTACCATCACCACCACCAAAAAACAAGGATTGGCAAAGAATAAAACCATTTCATTTTTATGCTCTTTCCTCTGTCCCCTTCCCCCTCCCTTCTCTCCAAAAGAGTGGATGCAGCAATAGAATGCTATTCCTGTCATCTACAAAAGGGGCAATCTAGACTGGGGAAGTGGCGGAGGAGAAAAAAAAAAGGAATATTTGCTCTTATTTTTTAGAATTTTAATTATGCTATATTAAAACTATATAAAAACTTTATGAATGAATCTCTTTAGTAAAATGCAACTACCACTAAAATTGCTTGCTTCAGTACCTTTATGGGAAAGGAGTCTGAGTAAGGCAGCATTTGTATATTTCTGGGACACTGGTCATGATGCCATTCAATATAACCTTTACATTACAAACACACACACACACACACACACACACACACACACACCATCTCCAAAATGGTGGGTTCTTACCTTATAAATAATTGAAATTTACATTAAATTTATTCAAAATCCTATTGCCAAAATCTCAGCACATTTGTACATTTTCAGGTAACTTACTTTTTTATATTAAAATTTTATTTTATATATTTGGGAGCATAATTGCTGATCTTTTGCTTTCTTTTTAATACACTTTATTTTAGAGCAGTTTTAGGTTCAGAGCAGGATTGAGTGGAATGTACTGAGATTTCACATACACCCTCTGTCCCCACACATGCATAGCCTCCCTCATTATCAACAGCCCCACCAGAGTGATACATTTGTTACAACTGATGAGTGAACCTACACTGACACATCATAATCATCCTAAGTCCATAGTTACATTAGGGTTCACTCCTGGTGGTGAACTTTATGGATTTTGACAAGTGTGTAATGATATGTACCCACTGTTATAGTATCATACAGAACAATTTCACTGCCCTAAAAATCTTTTGTGCTCTTTTACCTACGTTTTCATGATCACCTCTGGCTCAGATTCCCCGCATTTACTAATTCCCAGTCTGCATTTTTAATTATTCTCTTACTTTTACCTCACAGGTAGCTTTTTTCTCCCTTGATCTTCCCCAGCTCCTCCCCAAAGCAAGCATACATAAAGATCTGTTGCATATAATCATACTTGACTAAAAATTTATAGCTTATAAGGAGGGGACATATTTCTTATTAGAGTAAAAACCCAAAGTCAAATATTACAACTTCTTGCCATAACAGTTCTCTTAGCAACCCTTTCACCAGTGATATGTCACTGATCACTGTACCCTATCTATTGGTTCAGCCTAACCCATTCTTAGCCTCTTATTCTAGAAAGGAAAAAAAATCCTCCAATTAATATATGACAAGAAATTCGTCCATAGCTTCACATTTGAATCTCCTAAGTCATTAAAGGGCTCAGAAACATAAAAGTACTTTTTATATAATATGATCCTGTTTTAAAAATAAATTCATGGTGATATAACTAGCAATGTTTTCTTATGTATTTGTATACTATGTGTAAGGCACTGCCTACATATCGATTAGTCAAATTCTGTCAATAACTCTACAAGTCAAGTATTATCACTCCCATATTATGGATGAGAAAAATAAGGCTCAGAAATGTTAGATATTTTACCCAGTGTTATAAAGTTTAAAAAACTAGCTATAAAGTGCTGAGTCCTGGATTTGGATTAGGTTTCTTAGTACTGAACTATGCTGTATTAATGACTGTTAATATTGTATCTCCCCCCTTCCCCCCTGTTACATTTTAAGCTCACTGATGCAGACGGCGTGGACAGGGGCAGCCTTATCCATTTTATTCTGCTCCATAATGTCATCCGAGACGTGACGTACAGACTCAGTAGTTGCAAAGTGGAAAGATTGAGGCAACGTGCCTAAAACAATTTCAAAAGGCAAAATGACTTCAATTCAGATCATGTACACTCTCAGAGGTGAGGTCGTGGACACACTGGGGAGAACCAAAGGATCCCCTCTGCTGACCCGTTTCATCTGCTGGGATTCCCACTGGGAGACAGTGAATCTAGACAGGAAGCAGCACCCATCGCTGCCACTACATTACCTTAACCATGTTGTCGCTCCTGGGATTTCTCTTTCGTAGTCTCGTGCTTCCCTTAGCCAGGCATGGTGAGGGGCAAGGGACTGGGGATATTGGGCTATTTTGCTGCTCCCCAGGGCACACAGGGACTCACAGGGACACACAGGGACTCAGTGAGCCTGATTTAGACTTACCGTATTTGCCGGCGTATAAGACGACTGGGCGTATAAGACAACCCCCTAACATTTCCACTCAAAATACAGAGTTTGTTATATACTCGCTGTATAAGACTACCCCCTCTTCCGCACACCTTCCACACACCAAATAAAAGGTAAAACAATATCAGATTTGATTTNCGACTCACGGCAGCCCAGCTCCAGGTTGAGTTGCTGTTCAGCATCTTAGCTGTGGAGGGCAGTGTCACTGGCCCTCATATGTGGGATCCGAACCAGGGCCCACTGGCATCCCAAGCCAGCTCTTAACCAATGTGCCACTTGGCCAGCCCTAGGCCAAACTTCTTAAACTACTTAAATAAAGACAAACATCCATGTGAATTTTCTCCCTTTTCCATTCTTCCCTTTCTATGTCACTATTTTGCGCTAATGGGAATGTATGGATGCAGAGAAATGGAAACATGTCTTAACTCTCAGAAGTAAAGCACAGTGCTCCTGACTATAGTGGACTAAGTCATGTGAAAATGGCTTCACAATTCAGCTGAAACTCCATACCAGAAGTTTGTTAATCAGAATTATCACCAAGCGTCCCGTTGTTCTCATACAGAACAAGGGCGATCTTACTAAACAACTCTGTATGGCATGCATATCCTAGAGGAGGGAGGGGCATGGCATGGCTGCTTGGCTCCTGATGACAGTTGTACCCCAAAGACTCTGAGGTTCTGGTTTTATATCCCATGAGGGCAGTAAAATTTCATTATTCCTCACGATGACACATTTCCCCTTTCACTCCAGCTGGTTGCCCTTACACAGCACCAGATAAAAGGGTGTGTAGACTGTACTCATCTATCATCACTATTGGGGAACAACTATAAGTTAATTGTCCCGATAGTAGGCCAGTGTTGCCAGCTTTCTACTTATTTCTTTTAATTTTAATTTTTTAATTAACTATTTATTTATTGAGGTATAATTGACATATAACATACTGATTCAATATGTGTATATATTGTGCAATGACCACCACAAAAAGTCTAGTTAACATCCCTCACTACACATAGCTACAAAACCAAGAATTTTTAACAGTTGTTGTTTTAATATGAATCAAAACAAAGCCTAGCATTTGGTTAGTATTGTTTTTAATGTATAATTTCTCTGTTTTCTATTTTTCCTTACAAATTATTTGCTGAAGAGATGGAGTTGTTTGTCTATTAGAACTTCCCATAATCTGGATCTTGTTGGCTGCAACTCTGTGATGTCATTTATCATGGGAGTTGTGACTTGGGCTCCAGAAAATATAACACCAATTATTAACATGTATTGACTGCTTACTATGTATCAGGCTATGTGTGAAGTGCTTGATTTGTCACAAAATACATTACTTCAAAATCCCTAAATTGTTGTGGTGAGTATAAACCTGATATATTTTATGTGATTTTGCAATTATGTAGATTTTAAATAGTATATTAAATATTAATAAAGTCACAATTTAGGCACACAATCAGAAATAATTCAAATAACTCAAATAATTGTTCAAGAATCACATAATTTCAAATCATGAGGACTGATTTCTAATTTTGTTTCTAGTAATGTCATCTGATGATCCCACTTTTAATTATTAGCTGATTAAAAAAAGGAAAATTTGAGTCAGAGGAAACATTAAAATCTAGAGCAGCGGTTCTCAACCTGTGGGTCACAAACCCTTTGGGGGTCTAACGACCCTTGCACAGGGGTCGCCGGGTACTCGTATGTGGGCATATCTGCATGTGGGCCTGGAGATGGATAGAGGAGTGGTGTCTTGGTTCCTAAGACCATCGAAAATATGTTTTCCGATGGTCTTAGGCGACCCCTGTGAAAGGTTGAGAACCGCTGGCCTAGAGTCTTGAATCAGGGAGGAGTATAATGATTGAAAGAGAAGAAGATCGGGCCAGTGTGGGTACAATGTGGTAAATGTAGTATGAGATAAAAATTGAAAAGCAATGTCCTGCAACTATATTAAGGATGTCAATCTTTGGATTTGGAACCACAAGACACAACTGAAGGTTTTTAAGCATGGTGGGGTAGGGTACTGGTGATATTATCAGATTTATATATATGTTTAAAAATCACTTGGTTGTTACATGGAGAATAGATTGAAAGATATCAAGAGTGCATATAGGGCCGGCTGAGTGGCGCGGTGGTTAAGAGCTGGCTTGGGACGCCAGAGGGCCCCGGTTCGGATCCCATATATGAGAGCCAGTGACACTGCTCTCTACAGCTAAGATGCTGGACAACAACTCAACCTGGAGCTGGGCTGCCATGTGTTGCCTGCGACGGTGTGGGCTGCAGCCCCTACTGCAGTGGGTTGCCATGGGCTACCGTGTGTGGCCAGCAGCCAGCGTGAGCAGCCAGCAGCCAGCGTGAGTGGCCAGCAGCCACAGTGAGCAGCCGTCCAGAAGCTGGCAACTGATCTGCCTCGCCCAGGAAGAGCGCAATGATGGTGCCAACTTGGGCCAGTGAAGCAACGTCCTCCACAACTAGACTGAAG
>NW_017732939.1:0-7279 GCF_001890085.2 Hipposideros armiger | reverse complement strand
AGGATTTCATCCATTATGCAATTTCTTTCATATTTAGCGATGCTATGTAGAGCTTCAAATATTTTCAGAAATTGAAAAATAAAAATGTACTGAGGATGCCAAAGCAGAATGGCAGCCAGCGTGGCATGACTCCACCCAGACGAGCCTAACAGGACAATTTCATCAGGACAGATATGAGCCTGTTACCATTTCCTCTTTCCTTCCTTTCTCACATACTGAACATCAACAAGGTGTCAGACATTGCGGAAGGCAAGGAGTAAAACACCAAAGGGCATGACTGCTGCCGTTAAGGTGCTCATTGACTGGGGATGAGTCAGGTGAGAGCAGGAGCAAACACTGGTCCTCAGTGTCTGTTCTGTGATGGGGATCTCTAACACCTTCCTCAAATACCTCATCAGCCAATCAAACCAAACAATGTCATCATTTTATGCTCCTTGGTCTTTGCAGGTCTGCTTTTCTCCCTGAAATGAAGTTATCTTTTAGATTTCCCAGGAATCTCTAATTCATTCTTGAAGTTTCTGCTTAGTTACCAACTTTTTAGCTGAGTTCTCTCATTCCACATATTTTGACCACATTATGACCTCCAACCCCTCCACCCCAATGTCCTGCTTTCCAAGTGTAACTGTTTCTCAGTCCTACCCAGCATGACTGCCTTGGATGGTCACTTAAGAGACCTTCCAGCAAAGCCTCTTGCAATCTTCTTGACTCCTTTTCCAACACGAGTATGTGCAATTATTCCTTTCATCTGGTACTTATCCTGGGCTGCAGGCTGTCAATAAAAAACACCATGCTGCTGGGCCAACGGGAACTAATTCACTTTTACAGTTTCAGCCTCAGCCGGGTCCACTGCCCCGCTCAGCAATGGTCCTGCTTTCCTGCACCATTTTCTTTCCATCAGCCATCGGAGCACCCTCTAGCATGTCTTATTTTTAAATCCCCAAAATTTAGTTCACTGTGTGCTCAAACATGTGTATTAAATGTCAATTGTTATTCTCGAGGGTCACAGAGATTTTGGGGAAGACTGACAGATATTCAGGTAGCACAACCAGATGAAAGTTAGAATCAGCAGTGACCAGGCTGCATTCTGACTTGTGGGCACAGTCCTCCATCAAAATATTAAAAATCATATTTTATGACTGTATTGGTACAAAGACAAATGTAACCCAGGCTGGATTAAAATTCAAAACATTTTCTCCTACCCTAAAAGTTTGTTATTTTCTTCTAATTTTAAAGCAAAAAACCATCTTCATGGGGCTCTAGAGCATCACGGGCCCTTGGCACTGTGCTCCCTGTGCCTAACCTGGAGCCAAGCCTGAGCAGGGCACCCTGGTGTGACTCAGGGGAAAGGAAACTGGGACGTGCCCTGGAGAAGCAGGGGAAACTGTCACTGACGAAAAAAATTAGAATGGGAGCAGCTATGGTTACTACAGTTGCTGACCATTAGAGTCACCTCCATTTCACTTCCCCTTTGAACTATTCGGCTTTTGTACTTTAGTTTTTACAAACTTACTCTTCATATCTATAAAACAACGGGGATAAGAGCCGGGGATGGATCCTGGAAGGAAAGGAGGAGAAAGGAACGTATGAAGAGAGGGTAGAAGGAGGTGGACATTAAAGGCAGAGGGGACCAAGTGATCACTCCGGCCTTGCCCATTCCTCCTCTTACAGGACTTCCATAGATGGAGTGAAAGGCCGGCAATTTGGGCTGGTGATTTCAGAATAATAGAATTAACTCACTAAGTCATCATGAAGTTCTCAATTTTAAAATAAAAATAAAGATATTCCCTCCTTTGTTAAAGAACAAAATTATGAAGTTATACCTGTGATAGTAATAATTTGAAAACAAGAATAACCACTGACATTTATGTCTTCATTATTTAGAAAGTATGTCTACACACCTATTTTATTTGATTATTTGTGAGGTGGCATATGTGAGGTAACTGAGATAAGTGAGGCCCGTGGTAAAGTGACTTGTCTGCAGGCCTTCAGCCAGCTGGGTTCACTTACCCACTCCTCACCTGTGCCAGCTCCCACCACGGAAATGTATGTAAACCTGAGACAAAGTAAAGGACCCTTGTATATCTACACAGTATACATCATTTGTGGGACTCTTTACCCCAAGGTAAACTACAGGAGGATATGTATACAAAACCTTTAAATGTTGTTCGAAGACATTGGGGAGCAATCGTTAATGAATTTTTAGTAATAAAACATCCACTCGTGAAGACAGCCCTAATCTCTGAGGTAATCATGACTGAATGCCACAGAGCCCTTCAGGCTGTACTCACTGGGTCCATATTAGAAACAGAAGAATGTCCTCAGTCAGGTGTGCAACAGCACAGGCAGCAAAGAGGGTGGGCTGGGACCCCGGGTTCCTGAAGGGGGAGCTGCCATAATTTTTAGATCTGCTTAATATTGAGAACATCTTTGAGGAGTCCCTACTAATTCTATACCAATCTCTCCCTCTCCTGCCCCTCCAGTTCCCTGTTCCTCAGTTCCAGTCTCCACACCCCTCAACCATGCACTCACCCACAATGTTGTCACCTCCAGAGGGGCTCATCACGGTGGTCAGGGCGAGGGCCCCCAGAATCAGAGCTCTGTTTAGGATCATCCTCTGCCCTAGGTGGTCTNGTCTGTGGTTTCTACTCCCATCCCTTTTCCCCTTGTTACTAACCGTAAGTAAGGACACAGTATTGGGTCCTTCTCAGGTACCCACTTTATTGTCTTATTCTAATGCTCTCCTAACTGAATTCCATTTCCTTTCCTGCCTAGAGAATTCTTATCTCCTCAAGGGTGAGGAGAGGAGAAGAAAGCTTTTACTGTCATCATTTGTTCTTCACAAATTTAAAGTTTGGGGAACAAATTTTGACTTCTGGTAATTCTGAGATTCAAAATTTCTTTCTACTAACTTATTTCTCTGGTATAAATTTTAAGAGCTATATTAAAATGAATACAGATTTATTTCTTGGTTTTTGTATTTCTCTCATAACAAATCTATACCAAGGGCACAGGGCATATATTACCTTCATTGATGCCTCAATTGCGGGGAGGGGAGTGCCAGTGGCCAAAGGTGGGAACACAAGGAAGAGAGAAATATTATCCTCAGCTCAGATATCAAAATATTTATCAGGTTGTACTGTTTTCTTTTGTGTTACTGGGAATGAATCATGATCTGGGAAATGAGGTTAATGGGCCTGAAGCATAAAGGGCCGTGGTCCTAGTCAATCCTGAGATGAAAGACCGGAAAAAGTTCAGTAAAAAACTCATAAAGAAGGTTTATTGCTTCCATGGAGATATTATTAGCTCAGGGTCACTGAGGGATTAGGTAGTGGGCAGGCTACTCCAGGAATCCCATAATAGGCAACAATTGAGAAATGAAAAAACATTTGGAGGTTGGGGGAGCATTCTGAGGGGTATGTGAGATGTGAGGGGACACAGCACCTTAAACCCCAGAGAAGCAGTGAGAGGAGTGTAGGAGGAAAGAAGGAATATGATGCTCTGGACCAGAAAACAGCACTGGGCATCAGCACGTCCACTTTTCTGCCCTTGTAGATGGGCGATGTACCTGCAATAAGACAGACATGAGATTGATGGGTCCTCGGTGGATGTTCTAGGGGGCTTCTGTGCCATCATCTTTCCAACCACATTTGTGTTCACAACCTCCCCCACTTTCCTGATTTTATAAATCTGAATCCTTACCTTCCTTTCATAAGGGCCCTGGGCGTCTGGAGGCACCACCAGAGCGCAGGCCTTTGATAATGAGGACGGTGCCCACCACGACGCCCACAAGGCCCACGGCCAGCCCCAGGGCGCAGACCACGGTCTCCGTCAGCTCTGACATGGGGGTTGGAATCTCAGGCTCTGAGGAAGTGAAGTTGTGAGGTCAGAAGACAGGGCGTTTCTAGCAGGTACCTGGGACGGAATGGTTGCGGGGTGCGGGGCGGGGGAAGGGGCGGTCCAAAGACCGGGGCTTAGAGAGGAGGGCAAAGTCTATCATCAGGAACCTTTGAAGTGTTAGTTCAGGGCCATGAGAGTTAGGGGGTGAGAGGCAGGATGCTCTGATAAGGCAGAGAAAAGAAGGTACCAAAAGGGGTGGAGCTCACACCTACCCCAGTGCTTCAGAAGCGGCTGGTCCAGGCCCCAGTGCTCCACCTTGCAGTCGTATATGTTGTCAGCAGAAGGGAGGAAGGTGAGGTAACTCATCTTCAAGAAGGAATGATCATCCTTGGACAGGAAGCTGGTCTCAAAAACCCCCTCTGTGACTGGGTGCCCATTGCTCAGCCATGTGATGTTGATCACAGGAGGGAAGATGTTGTCCACCAGGCAGATGAGGGTGTTGGGCTGGCCCAGCGTCACCGGGGACTTGGGGAACACAGTCACCTCAGGAACCTCTGTGGTGAGGAAACAGCACTGATAGGACCTGCGAATAGATCTGCCCTGAGGTTCCACAAAGCATCTGGGAAGGGGTAGGGGAAAGGGTGGAGGGGAGAGGGGGGAGGGGCCCTCCCACCAAAATTGTCCCATCTGATAGAGGAAGAGCTGTTGCCCTCCTGCTTGGGAACCACAATACACTTTATCCCCATGCCCTTCCCTCTGTGAAGCCGCGTATTGAGGTAGCAGGTCTGGGGCCGTCCTTGAAGGATTCAGGATTGTGTTACTGGAGTAAGGATCCTTGTATTACATGGAAATAGGCAATTTGGGGATGGGAGGGGGTGAGTGTTCAGTAATTATTACGAGAAGATCTGAAGACTCCTTGGAAAACAGAACATTATAGAGTAGTGACCAGTATCCACCACGGGGAAGGAGGGAGTGAGAGCTCGTGTGAAGGGGCAGACTTAGGAAGATGGCAGGGCTGGGCACACACCATTGGTAGCTGCAGTGTAGTTGGAGCGTTTACTCAAGATGTCAATGTTATGTTTGTCTATAGCTATGTTTCTCAGTCCACCCTGTGGGTCAAAACTTGTAAATTCACTAAAGACAGGCAGCCGCCAGACAGTCTCCTTCCTCTCCAGGTCCACGTAGAACTCCTCGTCTCCATCAAATTCAAAGATGTACTGGCCGGAGGGACCATAAGACTGGTAGAATTCTGCACCGTAGAAGGCAATGTGGTCAGCTGATGAGTGAGGGCCATGAGCAGAAAGGTGGAAAACAGGGAGAGAAGAGAACCATATTAAACCAAGCGACAGAAGAAACTGACTCTCAAATATCAGGAACTCCATCGCTGGCAGTCTCCTGGCAAAATGCCCAGCAGCTGCTTCCTCTCCTCAGCACTGGTGGTTGTCTGGTTACAGTCCTTCTCTTTCCACTCTAACCTATGCTCCACGAGGGCAGGATTTCACAGGCCTGCTTCTTGCTACTCCCTGCGTGCCTAGCTCAGCACAAGGCACATCGTAAGTTTATGATAAATACTGTAGTTGAATGAAAGAAGGAAGAATGGTCATATTTAGCTTTTTTCCCCAGGGATTCAGTTTATTTCTGTTGGTTTCATAAGTTTTCTCTCTCAATTCTTTTATCAGTTAAACACACATTCATTGTGGTTCCTTTCTCCTCAAGACTGGCCCAGGACAGGACTTTTTGTACATAGGGGTTCCTCCTCCTCTTCCCCATCTGTACCCCTCCCCTCTCCCTCCCTTCTCCACCTGCTTCTCCTTCTTCTTCAATCCAGGAAAAATACACAAGATATTATTACTTTAAAAGAAGCTCTTCTAAGTATTATGTGGTAAAAGAAAGTGTATGACTCCACCCAAATGAGCCTAACTGGACAATTTCATCAAGACAGATATGAGCCCTTTACCGTTTCCTCTTTCCTTCCTTTCTCACCTAATGAACATCAACAAGGTGTCAGACATTGCGGAAGGCAAGGAGTAAAACACCAATGGGCATGACCTCTGTTGTCAAGGTGCTCATTGACTGGGGGAGAGCCAGGTGAGTGCAGGAGCAAACACTGGTCCTCAGTGATGCGTTCTGTGATGGGGATCTCTAACACCCTCCTCAAATACCTCATCTGCCAATCAAACCAAACAATGTCATCATTTTGTGTTCCTTGGTCTTTGCAGGGGTCTGTTTTTCTCCCTGAAATTAAGTTTATCTTTTAGGATTTCCCAGACACCTCTAATTCTTTTTTGAAGTTTCTGCTTAGTTACCAACTTTTTAGCCAACTTCTCTCATTCGGTGTGTTTTGACCACATTATGACCTCCAACCCCTTCACCCCAATGTCCTGCTCTCCAAGTGTATCTATTTCTCAGTCCTACCCAGCATGACTGCCTTGGATGATCACTTAAAAGGCCCTCCAGCAAAGCCTCTTGCAATCTTCTTGACTCCTTTTTCCAACATGAATATGTGCAATTATTCCTTTCATCTGGTACTTGTCCTGGGCTGCAGGCTGTTGTTAAAGAAGACCACACTGCTGGGCCAATGGGAACTAATTCACTTTTATAGTTTCAACCTCAGCCGGATCCACTACTCCGCTCAGCAATGGTCCTGCTTTCCTGCACCATTTTCTTTCCATCAGCAACCTGAGCACCCTCTAGCAGGAAGAAAGCATGTCTTTTATTTTTGAATCCCCAAAATTTAGTTCACTGTGTGCTCAAAAATGTGTATTAAATGTCAATTGTTATTCTCGAGGGTCACAGAGATTTTGGGGAAGGCAGATAGATATTCAGGTAGCACAACCAGATGAAAGTTAGAATCAGCAGTGACCAGGCTGCATTCTGATTTGTTGGCACTGTTGTTTTCAGGGGCACAGTCCTCCATCAAAATACTAAAAATCATATTTTATGACTGTATTGGTACAAAGACAAATGTAACCCAGGCTGGATTAAAATTCGAAACATTTTCTCCTACCCTAAAAGTTTGGGGTTTTTTCTTCTAATTTTAAAGGAAAAAACCATCTTCATGGGGCTCTAGGGCATCGCAGGCCCTCAGCACTGTGCTCCCTGTGCCTAACCTGGAGTCAATCCTGAGCAGGGCACCCTGGTGTGACGCAGGGGAAAGGAAACTGGGATGCGCCCTGGAGAAGCGGGTGAAACTGTCACATCCGAACAAAATTAGAGTGGGAGCAGCTATGGTTACTACAGTTGCTGAAGATTAGAGTCACCTCCGTTTCACTTCCCCTTTGAACTATTCAGCTTTTGTACTTTAGTTTTTACAAACTTACTCTTCATATCTATAAAACAACAGGGATAAGAGCCAGGGATGGATCCTGGAAGGAAAGGAGGAGAAAGGAATGTATGAAGAGAGGGAGGGAAGAGGTGGATGTTAAAGGCAGAGGGGACCAAG
>NW_017732938.1:124188-125084 GCF_001890085.2 Hipposideros armiger | reverse complement strand
TTTGTTCTTTATATATATAAATGACCTTTGAAAAATGTAGACAAAATACATCATGACTTTTCTGACAACCCAATATGTTACAATTGACTCTTTCACTGTCCCTTTCATCCACTCATTTATAAGACCTCTGATAGCTGGAGTCCATATTGTAAATGTATATGTTAAAAAACATCTGGGTTCAGTAGTTCAATGTTCATTTCATTCTTAAAAGTTAGTTTTACTCTGAAGCACAACATGATTGGGAGAAGCTAAGTAGCGACTGATTCAGGAATGGATGAATGGACAGCAAAGCTCACATATCAGAACTATCAGGTAACAGGGTAAACTCTTAAAATCACTCATTCAGACAGGCATATATGAATCAATCTCTAATAGATTTGATACAATCTCAAACGTTCAATATCATGTTCATGACAACCTGTACAAAATACTTTGATATATAGTTTGTGACTGAACTCATGGAGTTCACTCATGCCATTATACCTGGATTTATTTATATAATAAAATGATTTATTCAACTTTCTGATGATCCCCTCACTAGATCTTATGAAAAGAGTATTTTTAGGGAAAATCTTTGAATATTAAAAGTTTAGATATCACATAATTAGAGATTTTATTTTGTTTGCAGTGGCATTGCTTTTTTGATGTCACCAATCAAAAATAGCCTCAGGTAATGTCTGTCTATACATTATTAAGGTAATATTCCAGAACCCAGTATATGCATTTTTAATTTTATAAAGAACATATACATTCAGCAAATCAAAAACTGAAATGGAGAAATATGAATAAAATAAAATAATTGGCTTTCTTATTCACATTTATACTGTGGGTAGTCTGTTTATAAAAAAAGGATAACCTATTTTTACAAATAAGGGTGGAAAGCCACAGCATAAGTG
>NW_017732938.1:113665-121583 GCF_001890085.2 Hipposideros armiger | reverse complement strand
AATGTAACTTTAGTACATTAATGTGAATGATGTCATTTAATTCGATGATGACTGACAACACATTTATAGAATTTGAGATTGTCGGTGATTCTGGGTTTCAGAACAGCAAGTCTTATCATATCTTTATTTTAGTTTTCCAGGCACTCCTTGTTCTCTTTGTACATCTTTTGTCTACATCACTCAATCATAGTTAAGGAATTTTCTTCCTCTTTTTGCTCCTTCCACAAAAGGTGTCCCATAGCACTACCTTCAGCTCTGTTGACTTCTCACGTAACATTCTCTTCATTGCACTTTCCTGCATGTCCTTTGCTTCAATAAAGCCCGTAGAAGGATGGCTTATGGATCAGCATTTCCTCGCGTCCCATCTAGGATATCCAGCAATTTTCTAGACAATTAATTCTAGAAGAGTCACGAGCAATTCAAATTATATTAATTTTCATATCTGCTTTTGCATCTATATTCTTAGGACAATGCTATCCTTTACCCTGGGCAAGGTGGGGTGTTATTGTCCCTTATCCATGCTTTAGAGGCCCCACCTTTCAGAAAAACACATAGAAAGTTTGTGGAAGACCACTTGGGCACCTCGGCCAATTGGAGAGTGTTGCTACAAGTGCTGGTATGGGACAACCTCTTATCCTAAATATTCTGTTTTTGTGATAATATAATTAGGACTCCATGCTTCTCCACATTTTTTTTTTGTCTGCATTCTTGAAACAAAAATAACAGAGGTCTCGTTTTGAAGGTTTGTGGGTGTGACACAGTCAGCATACGATGCTTCTGCAGGAAGCCAGGAGGACTTCTAATCAGGCTCCAGAAGCCCACAGTGTTCCCTTCCCACACACAATGCCCTATAGAGCCAAAGCAACAAGTATCCAGACTTCTACCCTAATCTGTTGTATGTGTGTGTGTGTGCTTTTTTAAACTTCTGATTTAATTTTGCCTGTTTTGGAAATTTTTATAGATGAAATTATGTAATTAGTTATTCTTTCTGTCTTCTTTCATTCATATTTAGTGGGTTTTTAATGCTCCTCGAATGTTTTTTTGTATCAACAGGTTTTTTTTTTATAATTGTTTCCTGAATTGTTTTTGCCTACTTGCTTTATGAAGTGCTAAGAGTAGTGTAACATGTTCCACTTTGTGAATCAGCTTATTTCTCCTTGTAGGTCTGTTGACATATGCTTCACACATTTTAAAAGCATATTAATAGAACCATGCAAACTTTAAAAGAGTGCATCTTCATTGAAATTTTAAACTTTTTGTCAACATGTAGTCACCCTATTTATTATCCCTTTTAATGTATGTTGTCTGATAACAATATAGTTATAGCGTTTTCCTTTTAGTCACTTTTGCAGAGGATATATTTTCCCTTTATTCACATATAAAATGTCTGTATATGTATATATTTTACATGCCACTTACCACCAGAAATTATTTTTTTAAATCCAAATAACAGCAATTGACTTTTACATAGATCATTTAGTCCATGCATGTGTAAAGTAATTTCTGATATATTTAATTTAGTCTATCTTTTTAGGTGCTTTCTAATGATCCTGCTTGTTTTATGTTCTTTTTCTTTTCAGTGCTTCTTTCAAAAATGCGTTTTTTAATTAAGTATCTGATTTCATTATTTTAGTTATGTTAGTTTATAAGTTATACATTATTTCCAAAATGTTAGTGGTTACCATAGAACAGGGTTCAGTGAACTATTCTGGCTTATTACAAACCATACCTAGCCATGCCTTTTATTTATATACCATCTTTAGCTAAGTTTGCACTAATATGGTAGAGTTGAATAGTTGTTACATAGACTGTGTTGTCCATAAAGATGAAAATATAGACTACCTGTCCCTTTATCAAAAAAGGTTCCCTACTCCTGCCATAGAAAAAAAGATACTAATTTTAGTATGACTGCTCTTCCATGTATGACTGGTTTAGGGAGTGGTTATAACCACCTGCTTGAAACAACTAAAAATTAAGACAAAATAGATGAAACAACAGTTTTCAAGGCACTGAATGTCAGGCAAGAAAGAACAATGATTCCTGAGAGATGGGGAACAAATGAGATGAGCCTTATGCTTCGGGCAATTTCCTGCCCCGAGAGAGTTTTCAGACTGTGAAGTAGAGAGGGTGAACTCAGGCAAAGACTATATTTCAAAAATATCTCTTCAACCAGTCTTCTCACCGCTGCCTCTGGCTGCCGTGTCCCCAGTGTCCCCATGTATAATAGTAACCTTCCTCCTTTCCTGCCCCCATATCTGCCCACACAAACTTTTAAAAAACAGCTTTCAGTTTATAGAATTTTACACTTGAAACTGACATAACTTTAACAATCAACACAAAAAATTTAAAAAATGAAAAATAAAATAAAAGACAGCTTTCAATCTCCCTACTGATTTTCTCAAAAGTTGTTTGCTTTGGTTGGTTGGTTTTGACTTAACTATTTTTGTTGCTTATTGTTATTGGATTGTTGTTGTTTTTTTTCCCCAATCCCTGAACACCACATTTCTCTCTCTCTCTCCTTTAATTTCTTTTGGGTGGATCTTGTGAGTGGAACTCAGCAGTCTGTGTAAATCATCTTCTTAGAATAACTGGGATATCTTGTTTACTTTCTCGTCCAAAACAGCCTTCCTCATTCTGTCTTGCCTCAGCTCTTAATCACACTATTGCAATATCTTACTATTATTATTCCTTGTCTCCAGCACATCAGTATATTTTATTGTTTCTACCTGAGTGTTCTATCTAGTACAAAATTTAATCATGACCATCTTGCTGCTCAAAATTATCTAAGAAAGATCCATATACTATGAAATGAGCAAATTTATTTGCATGAAAAACGAATTCCATCATGATTTTTTAGGGTCTAGATCACTCCTATAATGAGGATGACTATCATTATAAAATGAAAACTTACCCGTATAAGGTGTTTTACCATTTTTAAACCCACAAGCTATAATGTAACATAAACATTCAAAACAAAATGCAAAATCATTGCCTAATAACTAATTTAATTATCAACATGAACTTAATCTCTAGTTTACAACACTTATGCATACTACATGAAAAATTCATAAATTCCATTTGGCTAATAACAGCCACTAATATATGTCATTGTTTCTTAGAATAGCCAGCCCTATTACTTAGTGCAAGATAAAAGGTTTTATTGTATTAAGTTCAAAACTGCAATATACCTATTTTTCTAATTACTTGATTTTAAAGCTGTTTTCTAAACACATAAATAACATCAGCATCAATTCACCACATTTATATTCAACTATGAAATTAAATTTTGTGGAAAATAATACTATAACAAAATGATATTTTCTCCTTTGCACTTAAGTTTATGTAGTGTCTTGTACTATTAACCTCAAAAAATAGTCTTGTTACCAATGAAAGAGATTGATGATACTTGATATAGAAGCAGAACATCACTTACAGTTACGAAACTAAAATATCCATATTTGTATAAAAGCATTTTTCCAAAACCTTAATCCAAACATAGATTGTTAATTGGGTAAGAAATATGTTTTTCTCAAATGGACACCAACTGCTCAGATATATTTTTTACAATAATTAAATAAAAACACTTGTCAAGTTCTGAAAATTTAGGTTAAACCAATGGATATAGTACATACTACTGTCAGTCTGTTTTTGGTCTGTTTCTATCTGGATCATCAGCTGTATCAGAAAAAGTGCATGAAATCAGCCATTACAGTACTTAAATTAGGTTTTGGAGAACACTTAAAGGAAAGGATACTTTTAAGATCTATACCATGGAGACATTGTTGCATCCATTGCAATGCTCTTTATGATGATAAAAGGCATATAAGCAAATATCTATAGAAAACACCTAATACATTTGAAAAATCGTTTACGTAACACTTAGGTGGGTTTTTAAATACACATACTAAGACATTTTCTTTTGATGCTGCAATTTGAATATAGAATTTTAGATAGATGCATATGTTTCGTATTTTTGCACCTTCTCATTTATATTTTAATGCCATTAAAGCCATATATTCGCAATCACCATTTCCCATGAAAGCCCTAAAACAGCTCCTGATTTTGAAAAAGATCTTTCAAATCAATAACTATGTTAAAAATTATATTATGCGAGTTATTTGAGTGAAAACGATTTAAATAACATCAGAAGGGCGGGGTAAGAAAAGAAAACTAAACATAAAAGGTGACAGAAAATAGGAAATTACTCAAGAACAATGAGATTAAAACAGATAAACCAGCCAATTGCACAACTCAGTTAAAACATATGTATAATTGCTAATTTTATCTTTGTCCAACTGTTATCAGCTCACTCAAGCTGATTCTCTTCTGGATGTTTGCATTGCTCACAAACAGCAAAAGCTATATGCCTAGTTTTATGAAAAGTTAGCATTTCAATGTTTGGAAAGCTAATCATTGTATGTCCAGTGCTTACTAAACTCTTTTGTCTATAGATGAACTCCACTGCTTTTCTGTTTCCTCATCTTTTTTCTGTACTATTTTAAAACAAACAAAAAATATTTTGATTAAGCCAGGTGAAATAATGATAATCAGCAGATTGACTATATCACATATTTTCATTATGAACCATATATTTTAAATTCTAAATTTAAAACGACTATTGATAATTGTTTGTTTAAAAATTTTATTTTATATATTGTCTTTTTATTTGTCTCTGACATTATGCATAAAAATGGTACAAAAGTAATAAAATATAAGAACTAGAATTTAGAGAGTACCTTTAATGGAAATGCCTTCATTTTATATGAGTGTTATGTGAGCAACCAAACACTCAGAGCAGAGAGAGATGAAATACCCAAGATCATACAATTAGGGCATGTTAGGGCAGGAAATGGAACCTGCATTTTCTTGTTCAACAAACCTTCATCAAGTACCTAACACTCTCTTCACCAGTGTTGTAGACTACAGTTACTTTCTCTGATAGTTTACAACAGTGCTTGTATCAAACACCACACCACCTGTATAGGCAGTTCTCCTGATTTTGAAGGAAAAAAACAGGATGAAGAAGGAGAAACAGAAAGAATATTCTTATTCTCATCCATTGCATTTTTCTGCTATGTCTCTGTTCCTAAATGTGGAGATGGAAAGAAATCCTACCCCAATGTCATTTCGCTTTATCACCTCATTTGTCCAGTTCCTGGACCTCTTCTGATAATTTCCTCGGTAAAGTGACAGCTTTTAATATGGCAGCCTTGACCCAGAGATTGTCTTCTTTAGGTTCTTTCTATTCAGAGTAATCCTGGTTGGACACATAGCAGGTATCAGAGACTCAACATCCTGTAAGTGTTGTGAATGTGAAAGGGAAAAGATTGTCACTAAGTATCTATGATGCTTTAATGATGATGCCAACTAAATACTGTCAGTCATCCTCTGAATTCTCACAATCCTCAAAAGAGAACTGTTAAGACCCTCAAGTCACAGGAGGAATAAGACATTAAAGCGATGAGGCAGTCCTCTTCTTACTGAAGGCTACAGAGTTTACAGGTTAGATATTATTATTGGTCTTCTTCATTGTTAATTTTGCTACAAATCTAATGCTCTTTGTATTAGACTATTAGGGATGCTTGCTAATAAAAAGAATTGTGAAGTCATTTGAGACATGTGCCATGGGACAAAAAAAGAAAATGCAGGCATGAAAGAATTCTAGTTACTGGGGAATAAGCAGAAGTTTGCATTTTATTTCACCTGGGTTTGTGTATTGGTTTTATTTGCAAGGGGGTGATATGATGGCAGTCAAGATGTAAGGGGAGTAAATAGACTTTGAGAAAAACAATAATATGGGAAGACCTTCTAATTCTTTTAAAATCATCAATGTATTCCAAAGTTAAGAGACTATTAAAAAAATATTGTAAACAGCAAAAACTGAGTGAGGCATAATTTTCATCAGTGAGAACCCAGCCCTTGTTTTAAATAAACTGTTAGATTGGTAAGACCTGTTTAGTTGCACTGGACAAAGAAGAGAATTCAAGGCAGAATTTGATTATTCATTTATTTTTATATAGAAGAAATTCACGAAGAATAGGACCAAGATAAGATACAAACCTAGGAACTTCCTATAGCCACTTCTGAGTTGGGGTTTTATCAGTACCTTAATAAGAAACAGTGGACATTTAAAATAAACATAGTAAAAGATTGCCATTTTACTGCAGGATGAGGCGTGTATTTATACCAGAAAGTTACTCTACTAGATATAAGATTTTAGAATTTTTTGAGTAATCTTAAAGAAAGCCTGGAAAAATTGTCAGTTTAAAGTACCAGGCAGTTTCTGCCCTCTCAGAAGTAAAAGCTTGAATTTACCTCTGCAGAAGATTATCATATTGTTAAGGAAATTGAAAGATATACCAAAAAAAGTGATGCAACTGTAATATAAGATGTTCTCTCAGAGGCAAGACATAAAAGAAGTAAGATTAAACAAGCTGGTAAAATCTGCAACTATGATCAAACAAGCTTGTAAAGTCAAAAATATATATTTATGGTAATTGAAAAATGATAATAAGATGAGTTCTATCATTTAATATTAATATTTTAGTTGTATTTTAATGATCAGGTTAAAGCAAAAACAAAACAAAACACCTCATTATTTCTTAGAAGAAATCTTGGATCAATTGACCCGAAACAGCACTTTGGTCCACTATGTTGATTCCTCATTTGGCTAGACCTTATAATAGAGAAAAGGGTGGCACACATTTCAGGGCTATTATGAAGCAAAACAAAATGTATATGCATGCTAATATTTTAAGTTATATTTTGTAAATAACTGTAGGTATCATAAAAATGCATTACATGCCTGCCCAGTTTTTATTGATTGTCTCCAGTCTAGTTGTGAGCCTATTCTCATTAAGAGAAGGAGGTATGACATTCAATAGTATTCATTGCTTGAAAGATCACTTTTGGACCTCAGTTCAACCCCTTACTACAACACATCCTGGTGATAAATACTTGCTCTATGCACTTTAAGCATAGGATTTCAAAATTCATCAAAAGCCAATAAAACTAAGAGGCCAGTAACAGTAACAGAACCTTTCACACATCTGCTTTACATCACTCTTATACCTTTGTTCTTAATACAACAGTAAGGACTATATGAATCTAATTAAAAGTAATTTGACATATTGACTAACATTTTTATTAAACCCAAGGAGTGTACAATTTCCAATTAACATAACTAATTTTGAATGCCAAACTAATGAAATTTTAATGAGAAACAATAAAAAGTACTATAATAATACCTGACTATAATTAATATCATGTTTACTATTTTATAGTATGATTACATTAGCACATTCAAAACATTCCGAATTCACCTTATAACTTGAGATATATAAAAAACCTTTTTAAATTGATGTCCAATTTTTCTGTTACCTTTTGTTTCTAATTATTGTCCATACTAAGTACGTTAGAATCAGAAAACCACATACAATTAATGACAATGACCTTTAAAATCATTTTTAGCAAGGAATGTTGATAAAATAATAGATAATATGAATGATGAAGAATAATGCTTTGAAATAAAATTTCAGTTTTCTAGGTATCTAAGCAGAAAGTTGTATGCACAATTCATTTTCCAGCCTTCCCATAACTCATCAGGCTTATGGTGCAGAATCCTGGACATATGTGGACAATTCCTTCAAAGACACTTCTCTGTGATAGATGCATGAATGTGAAGAAAAGATTAGAAGCATAGACTAGATAAATACTATTGCACTCTCAGGCCAATGAAGGATTAAAAGAAAAAAGAAAATGAAGACTTTTTTTTTAAACTTTTATTAAATTTATGGGAATGACATTGGTTAGTAAAATTACATAGTTTTCAAGTGTGCATTTCTATAATACATCATCTATATATCACATTGGGCATTCACCACCCGGAATCAGTTCTCCTTCCACCACCATATATTTG